>NC_045128.1:21977597-22308561 GCF_007655135.1 Punica granatum
TAATGTGTACGTGTATGTATATATAGAAAATTAGAAATATAACTATGCTATTTGTGCCGACTGAGTATGCCGGCATATGCCGAGAATAAGATGGAATGGCATTAGAATGTAGTAATTTCAAAGTTCAATGTCAATTTGCTAACAACTCACATTCGGCAGGAGCGGGCAAATTCAAATCGGCTTATACATCTTTTGAATGCGACCCGAGGAATTGTTCAATTGAATGCAAGTAAAAAGAAAACTGCTACTCATGTTTGAACAAATTACATGAGAAGCCTTCCCGCATACCGTCAGGGATTGGTGATGAGACGGGTCTAAGATGGTTAGGCTCCCCTCTTTTATATATATATATATATATATATATTAAAGTAAAGTTATGCCTTGTTCGTTTTTCATATATCAAAATTTTATTCCACTTAACTCAACTGCATTATTCCATTGATTTAACAATACAATTATTACATTTTTATTTTTTCTCTAATTTAATAATAAATTCTCTCATGTTTTTTATTAATCATTATTATAATTAATTTTTAATCAGAAATTCTCCCAATTATATTCGTTACTTTTTTTTATTATCTTTTTCTCTCAATTATTCATTACTTTTTTTTAATCTTTTTCTCCACTTATTTTGTCTTTATTTTCCGAAAGTTGAGTAGAGTTAAATAGAGTAACAATTCCACTCTGAGATCAAATGTAAACTTAGTCGTTGAATCGATGCAATATCCTTAAGATTTTGAAGGAAAAAAATTTCAAATCCTTCCCATGAATTTAACGTGGCCTTGATAGTGACGTGAAGATGAGATAGTGGCCTATCAAATGATAGGACCTCAGGGTTCATCGCGGCCTTGACTAGGGAAGTGGCGGTCAAGTTTCAAGCCACAGTCGCGATCTCCCTCCCCTCTCTCTCTCTCTCTCTCTCGATGAGATGGGAGGAGGCACGATTCTCGGACAATGGGAGCCCTTCGCCGACCATGGCCACCCCCGTCTAGTTTACCAACAATCTTTAGTGCCGTCGGCGACTTCAATGGGGCTGTGGTGACTGGCTTTAGGCAGCCACCATCCCTCTCCAATTAGATGTTCATCTCTGGTTTTTTTTCTTTTCTCCACCTGATTAGGATGTGGCAAATTCTGGCGATTATAAATCAAATATCATGTCACTTCCTTATAAATCTCATCCCTTCCACTTCCACATAGCATATCAGGTTTTGGCCTCTAGGTTTCAGATCCTTCTCTGGGCCCAACCGGAAAATTCTAATTCTTATAACCACCTATTAGAGTTTGCGAAGGATGAGACCCGATTGTATAAACCCATCGCTATGCCTAGTCATAGGTTAACATATATAGGCACATTAGTTCTGCCAAATTGTCACAAATCCTGCATATAGAAGAACAAGGATCATAATGATGCAGTAAATATATATTAAAGAGATAGAAGCGAAATAAATTTGCGTGTTTATTTGCTAGTTTCAATTTAAACTAAAAATCAAGCTTGATGGGATGGATGGAGTATGTTATAAAAGTTGAATTTCAGGTAGAACATGTCGGGGTTCCTTATATTTGTCCCCGATGACAAAGGCCAATTTGAAAACGAATTTCCCTTTTTCAAACATGAAAACCAAAACCTGACGATTCTTATCCTACTGATGATTGATTGTATTATCCTTATTGGGGACTTTAGCTCCAGTATTTGAATCCTTCCAATCACGTCTAGTTAATTTCCCTTCTGGTCAATTCACAAAATCTAGTTTCTCTTCAGGTCAATTCACAAAATGGCGACAGGACAGGTATCGTGGAAAACATTTAATAAAGTGATCCAGCAAAAGAAAGGGTTATCTTTCTTTTTCAATCCCTTGAAAGGGATTCGGAGTAGTAATATTTAATATTTATCGTCGTGCGAAATTGAGGGGTTTTGGTTTCGATTCGAATCAATCAATCAATCTTCCAGTACCTTTTTAACTCTAATGGTTATATCTCATGCTTGTTCACAAGCCTCCCTTATAAAAAGAAAAAAAAAAGGAAAGAAAATGCGGGTGACAATGGAGGACTAAATACGTTACTTTGACTTTCTCGTAAATATTAATTATGTTAGTATTACTCTGTCATTTGATTGTGTAATACGTAATTAAAATGTTTGAAAGTAAAAAATTGACCCAACAATAGGCTCACAGATCATTTGAGTTAATTTCACCATACAACATGATATTTTAAAAAATTTCACCACCTAAGGTCCTGTTTGGCAATTGACGTGTGCTAAACTCAACTCATTTTAATTCCATATAAATACAAATTAGGCAAGCTTTTTGAATGACTGGTGGGGCACAAGGGAACAATGTCGTATATTGTATGCTTAGGGACGTCTACTCTAACTGTTGCCGAATTGCTTTTGTTTTTTTTTTCTCTGCTTTCCCTTTTCCCGTTGGTGGGTCCCGGCATTTTACCGTTCGACCCCATATTTTGTCTTTTTACGAGTTAAGTTGAAATTTTTTGTTGCCAAACAGACCCTAATAAATTTTTTAAAATTTTGTGCCATACGATGAAATTATTGCATTTCGTGCCATACCGTAAAAAAATTTCAAGCTATCGTGCGATTTAGTGAAATTATGACTATATGAGCTTTGTGGTAAAAAATTTGAAAATATTGCGTTGTACGGCGAAATTAACCCTAAACATTTTGATTGGTCTCTAGATTGAATAATAGTCAAATAATATTTTTTTCCTTGACTCTCTACCCTCTCTCTCTCTCGACATTCAAAATGAGGTCGAGATCCAAGAATGGAGAAAGTTATCCGAAAGCAATGATGTCAGTTTTATGAATAGGAAGATTTATTGGTCTCTGAAATGGCTAGAGTGTGAAAATGAATTGAACCGTATTGTACCCTTTACTACAATCAGAAAGTGAATTACAATTAATGAATAGTGAAGAAACCAATGATCAAACCCACCAGTCCACAGCCTCAATGCAAAAGCAAATTGAAAAACATGTTGACTGTCAAATGAAAAATTACTGACAGAATGGTCTGCCAATAATTGTGTCGTCATTGCAAATCTAATCAATCTCACCACCAATCCCTCATGTATGTGTGTATATATATATGTGTGTGTGTGTGTGTGTAAAACCAATAGATATTGAATCTTATTCACCTTTTGCCACCACAGAAGTGAAGAGTTATAGTTTCACCGCGATCAGAAATGGCTACTCCTTATTGCCACTTCCTAATTGTGTCATTCCCTAGCCAAGGGCTCATTAACCCATCCCTCCAGTTTGCTAAGCGCCTTCTACGGTTGGGGGCTCATGTGACCTTCGCCACTTCCATATCCGCTAACCGCCAGATGCGCAAGTCCACAGAAACCATTGAGGGCTTGTCCTACATCGGTTTCTCTGATGGATTTGACGACGGTTCCGACATGGGAGCGCATGATCTCGAGCAATTCATGGCCGAGCTGAAGAGACATGGGTCGGACACCCTACGTCAACTCATCGAGAACAACCTGAAAGAAGGCCGAGAGTTCACGCACGTATTTTACACAACAATTGTCCCCTGGGTCGCAGACGTGGCCAGTTTCCTTCGGTTACCCTCAACGCTCATCTGGGCGCAACCTGCGACTGTGCTAGACATCTACTACTATTACTTTAGTGGCTATGGAGACGCCATCGCGAATGCCAGGGCTGACCATTCATCCCCAATTCAATTGACGGGACTTCCGCCTCTTACAGGACGCGATATCCCTTCCTTCTTCACCCCTGGAAACCATTACAATTTCAGTTTGCCTCTTATGAAACGCCACCTGGAGATCCTCGATGAGCAACGCGATCATAACCCAAAAGTGCTTGTGAACACATTTGATGCACTTGAAGAAGGGCCTTTACGGGCCATTGATAAGCTCAACATGGTGGCCATTGGACCTCTACTTCCCTCTGCGTTCTTGGATGGGCACGACCCGTCGGATACATCCTTTGGAGGTGACCTCTTTCGGGACTCAAGGAACTATATTGAGTGGTTAAACACGAAGCCCAAGGCATCAGTGATCTATGTGTCCTTTGGGAGCATCTCTGTCCTATCAAAGCAACAAAAGGATGAAATGGCACGGGGATTAACAGCCAGCAGCCGCCCATTCCTATGGGTAAGGGAGATGTGACATAATTATAACATGACGATATGAATATGTCCAGGATTTAGCTACGACCCTCAACGACGTGTTATTTCCTAATACTATTATCGATATCCTTCGACCAGGTAATCAGGAAAAGCGGGGAAGAGGGTAAGGAAGATGATGAAGAGTTGATTGGTCGGGAAGACTTGGAACGGCAAGGAATGATTGTGCCATGGTGCTCACAGGTGGAGGTCCTGTCCCACCCATCAGTTGGATGCTTCGTGACACACTGCGGCTGGAACTCGACCTTCGAGAGCCTGGCATGTGGGGTTCCAGTGGTGGCATTTCCCCAGTGGACTGATCAGCACACAAACGCGAAGCTGGTCGAGGACGTGTGGAAGACGGGGGTTCGAGTCGAAATGAAGGACGGTATAGTCAAAGGGGAGGAGATCAGGAGGTGCTTGGACCTGGTCGTGGGAGGAGGAGAGAAGGGGGAGGAGATGAGAAGGAATGCCAACAAGTGGAAGGACTTGGCAAGGGAGGCTGCTAGGGAAGGTGGGTCGTCGGATAAGAACCTTAGGGCATTCTTGGATGAGATTACAGTGCCAGCGGCCAATTTGATTTTTCCTGCTATTTGAATAGAACTTACTAATGTGTTGCTATCTGAATACATTAAAGGTTATGTTACCGTACTGACCGTGCTGTTTAAGTACTTCCTAATATATATATATGGGATTAAGTTTATTTTGCATACTAACAGCATAATTAATTATGTATGATCTCGATGATCGAATATGATGTCGGATTGAGCAAGCGGAAGCGTTGATAACCGATAAAACAAAACTTTTACCGATAAAACATTCAAGGATCAAACCCGGAATCCTATCCCGGGTTGTCGTAACAACCTCCATTGACCTAGATTACGTGAAACTAACATCTACGAGGAAAGTTTCTTCTCGAGTTACCTCTTGAAGCAAAAGTCCAGTAGAAGTCTATCAGCACCCCGTTTTAGTCCAACGGCTCTAAGAGAGAACATCAACGGGGCACCCGGCTACGACTCCTGAGCTCTAACAGAAAATGGCTCGACAAATCCCGAGTTACTATTCATAGTCGGGTCAACTAGGTCAGTCAAATGACCCCGGGGCATGATGATAGAGAAGACCCCAAGGTTTCCCTACAGATCACAGAGAGCAACCGGAGAGTTCAGACAACACCTGATCTTGGGCCGGCAAAAACTAACTCCAGTAGCACTATCCACCGCCGGCTCACCGGACCATAAGAATGTATCCAATATTAAGCTCTAAAAATCCCTCATGGAGTTGATCCCAAAGAGTATGACACGAATTATCAATATTCAAATTAAAAGCAGTGAATAAAGTGGAACTCACATCTCTGCATCATTTTCTTCGATGAGTACAACTACCTTCATGGAACCAAGAGCCAAGTTTCGTACTTTTAGATCAAGATTTGATGAGTCGGGGACATTTCGACAAAAATCACATCAAGAGCCCGTTCGAGCAAAGAGATAAAATTCGGGGGAGATGTGTTCAAACAGTGAATAGAGCAGCTCGAGCATGGGATTTGATGGATCATATCACGATCAATCTTGAACCTAAAAGGGCGACTCCCATATGGTTGGCCTAGAAAATTGAGTTAGGTTCAATTTGAGGATTACTCGTCCCAAGATTCAACATGAAGAGAGAGTTATGAAGTTTTTAGCGCACCATGCATAAAACAGTCAAACCGGGACAGATTATGCTTGTCTGGAGAGAAAATCCATAAAAAAATTCAATTTTTCATATTTTCAAGCATAGTCAACTCATCGAAGGTTTGAAAAATAATAGAAAACAGGATATGTTTTTGGCTATATCAGTAGATAATTGAAGATTTCCTCACAGATCAGAACCAAATTACTTGATTTTGGCCAACTGTTGAAGAAAAATTATTTTGGGTACTTCATGAGGTCGAACAATCTTGAAATTTTATGAGGATGTGCCTAGCATGTCCAGGGATCAAAGAAAAATATCAGACCGAAAGGTTCATGAGCAATTCATTAAAATTTCAGATGTCTAGGTCATCCCCATAAATTGCTGGTCACAGCCCTGCATCTTCTTCTTCAGCAACTGAAAAATGTGGAGTGCAAGCAACCCCTCCCTTCTTCTCCTCCTCCTTCACGCCATCTGCTACTCTCATCCCATAACTTGAATATGCTGCTGCTTTTCCTTTTTCCATTTTTAGCTAGGCAAGCAAAAGTGTAAGCTATCTTCTGTTCAGTAGCAACCAGAAGATCATCCCATCACTATCACCTTTCTTCTTCTTCTTCTTCTTCTTCTTCTTCTTCTTCTTCCTCTGCTGCAGCTTGTTCAGCAACAACCAGCAAAAGCATTCCATCACATCACACCACCCTTCCGTTCTTCTTCTTTTTCTGTTGCACGCCATCTGCAGCTCTCTCTCTCTCTTTCTCTCACCATCTATCTCTACACTCCAAGACAACAACATTCTCTCTCGGGTTTTTGGGGGGACACCAGCTCCTTCCTCTTCTCCCACGAAACCATCAGCTTCAGGAGAATCTGGTCCTTCTTTTCCTTCAGCTCTTTCAATCTCTCTCCCTCTTGGGTCAACAACAGTAACCATTAACTCCTTCATCCATCTTTTTCGTTTGCTCGTCTGCCTTACCTCCTTCCCTTTGTTTTCCCTTCAACCATCACAGCCTCCATCATCATCATCTTCCATCCATCATTTCCTCTCAACTTGCGGCTGCCTCTGAGCTCCCTCTCTTCTTCCTTCAGATCCTGACCTCTCCCCAAGCAGCTGTTGCAACTCCTCGGAGCTCCCGTTCTGCCTCTTGCTGCTCCTCTTCATCCTCTCTACTGCTTCGTCCTCTCCACAAACTCCCTGAGTTGCTGCCACTACGGTTCAACCTTCCTTGGAGCTCCCTTGAGTTCACTGAGCTGCTGCTCTCTGTAACTGCCTCTCCTTGAGCTTTCCTCGAGCTTCTTCCCGCTGTTGTGCTACTGGTGTCCTTCCCTCGAGTTCCCTGAGCTCACTTGCAGCTACTGTCCACGTCTTCTCGGGCTGCTGTAGTTCTTCCCCGAGCTCCCCAGCTCACTGCTGCTGGTGTTCCCGACCTCCTCGAGCTCCCTCAGCTTACTTGTAGCAGCTGTCCTCTCCTCCTCCTTCCTCGACTCATCACCAGGTCTTCGCAGCTAAGCTGTAGCTCCCCTTGAGCTCCTCGAGTTGTTGCTGCTTGGCCCCTCCTTTGAGCTTCATGAGTTGGTGCTCCTGCTCATCCCTTTGCGGCCGCTAATGCTGCTCCTTGTGGTTTAGCTGTTGTTCCTCTTCATTGTAGAGCCTTGTAGCTCTTTCTCCTCCTCCTCCTCCTCACGTGCAGGTCATTGTGGCTGAGCCACTGCTCGGGCCCCTCCTCGAGTCTCCTGAGTTGCTGTTCCTCTGTCCAGAGCTTCCTCGAGCTCCCTGCTGCATTCTGTTGGTGCTGTTCAACCCGTCTTTGAGCTCCTTGAGCTGCTGTCGTGCTGACCAGCCACTGTGGTTTTCCCGATCAACCCATTCCAGCCTTTGTTTGAGGGATTTTTGAAGCTTCACGAGCTCCTTCTGACACCGGCTCGGGAGAGGTATAACAACCCAAACTTAGTAACATGATTAGGACCCTATATTTCGGATGACTCGATGCTCATATGGATGTTGATGAAATGTGTGTTTTGGTCAAAATAGCATAAACCGGTTGTGTTAACTAAAGTCAATTGTTTAAAATATTGACGTGTAATTAAAAAAATCGACTCAAATACGAACATTGACTTTTAAAGAACTGGCTTTGAATTTAGTTTTTTGAAAGAGAATGAGCTCACATGAATTGAATTTCATGCTTACTCGGCCTGAAGGAATAAAATCGACTAAACAAATTAAATCGGCTTAATTGATCCACTTGAACTTAAAATCGATAAATTAAATGTTGATGTGATTTTGTACTCCCATAATTTGTGTTCGGATGTATTCCTTGTTATTTTAATTAAAACCTCACACATGAATTAATTATATAAACTCGATTTAAAAATCGGCTTTAATTACTAGACGGTCGGGAATTCGAGCTCTCATCGAATGGTCCATCAATGGCCGACTCGATGGCTTGAAACCCGCAAATCAAAGCATTCGGTAAATTCATCCATTTAATCAACCTCACATGCGTGGTCATTGGGACGACTCACTCGGCTAGTTAATTCATTCGACATTTAATAAATTGCGTAAACCAACAAATAACTTGTACTCGGGTCGATAAGTCACGAACCGGTAGTCATGCCCTTTTCAAAACCCACATTTTTTAAAAAAATACTGAGACATGTGACACACATGGCATGAACATCTAGGGAGAACTCGTGTCTCCCGACTTGAGTCTGGACCCGATTTGAGTCGGCTTGAGTCGGGACGTGGGAGTTCTTAGGACACTTCCGGGTGGGATGATCAGTTTCTCGGCTCCTTCGGGATGCACATGACCCTGGAGGATCCAGCGGATCGGTTTACACCGGCTATTGACCTCGACGGTCCGTATCACACAATATTGATTTACATTCACACAAACACATTTTTTTTTTTGGGGACCCAAGGGCAAGACTATCTATTTATGATTTACCGACAATCCTAGGGTTAGAGTGGTCGAACACTCCGAGTCACGGGTAAAGATGGGCAGCCCGTGCAAGCGCATGTCTTATTTGCACAGCCCTCTTTACCTAACCGAAGTGTTTTTGTTATTCTAGCAGAGACTTGGACGCTTAGGAATGTGAATCAGAGGCTCGAGCAAGAAAGGCTCGTGAAAGGTTGTCCGGTCCTTCATAGGACATGAGCATGGACCTTAACACCCCCGTGGTGTTTCACGCCCCCACTTTCCTAAATTTGTGCATAGATTAGTATAAAAAAAATTGAATTTCGAAATCGACATAATAAAAAATAAGGAAATAGCTGGGAAAAACCATAAGTTTCAGTGTCCTGACAAAACATACTCGGTCAAATCTATTAAACCCTCAGCGTCACAAAACAGTAAAACTTAAAACAAACCCACACACTCGGGGCTTGGCAACAAATATCATGTCTGTTAAGTCCATTCTTAAACAAAGCCAAATACTACATGCCTTTTCAAGGCGGCCTATGGCCGGATTTCATTGCTTGCAATAATTCTGTTTTTGTCTATTTAGGATAGAGACATGTCTGTTAAGTAATCTCGGGTCATAATCTGATAATCACATAAACATGACAATTAATTCACACCACTTGTCTGTTTTGTGGCGGTTCAAGCCTGAACCCATAAGATACTAATAACATGGGGTTCAACGCCCCAGCCATCAATTACAAGGTCCAAAACCCCCACACACCGAGTGTGCGCGACCCGAGTGCTATCTAGGGTCTCACCTCGAGTCACCGTTTTGATACTACTAGTATCCAAGCGGAGGATGACTTGGGTCGGGATGCGCGAAATGAAGTTAGACAATCAACGGGAGCTCGACCGTTCCCACAGCTATCTCGGGGACCATTTGATCCTCGTGGGATCCATTGGTTCGGTCAGACCCGACCTCCAGCTCTTATGAGCTCGTGATACGTTAATTTCGGTTTTGGTCTTTCCAACCTCACAATGAGCGCGAGTGTAATATTGACTAAATGCAAATCGACTGGGATCTCATTATTGTATTTGTATTTATTATTGAGAGTACATTGTGAGGCATTTATTTGTACATTTATTTATGTAACGATCTCAGTCGGCGAGCTAGAGGTTCGAGAGTCGAATCTAATCGAATTGGTTTAGGGGTCCCTAAGACGAGCGGGACCACACGAGTCACGGGACCGGTCCACGCGGTTAACCGGCCGTCACAGTTCGGTTAGCCGAGATGCGAGGATGGTGGACCGATCCCCTGACATGATGATCCGCTCTTCTTTCAGCCGCTTTGTTTGAATTGACTGTTTATACAAATTTACGGTGTCAAATTGGGTAAGACAAGCGAAACCTTATCATGCGGTAAATAAACTAAAAATGGCAAATCCTAGACAAACCAGAGTACCGATAGAACGTATGGGATATAGGCCCGCATGTAATAGAACGGTCGAACTTGGAACCCTCGGTTCCGTAGAGCATATGTCTTAGCTAACTAGGTGTATCCATTACCCCTAGATCGGGACAACTTACCGGCCATCGATCTCCGGGTCGTAAACAGGTAGTGACGATTCCTTCTCACACGCGTCCGCCATGCGTCCCCCGGGAAGGTGGACACTCCCAAGCAGTGTGATCATGTGCAAGCATGCAAGCTCCGAAGATATGAAATTCGGGTCCACACAATATCGGTGTAGGAGCCGTCCAAACGTCCGGCCTCTAGCTCGTCTACATGAGCACAATCTTCGCCAAGCTGTGCTCCATCCTTGGTCCGAACTCATTCCTATGGGCTGCCCACACACTGGGAAGAAGCTCTCGAACAGAAAACGAGGCGTTGGAGTGGTCTTGGGCTTTTAGGAAAACTGAAAACGGAGCCGATTTGGCTTCCGATTCAGTACAAGAAGTCGCGGCAGTGCTGAACAATTCAGCCCTGCAACGCTACTGCCGTGAGATTCAAAAGCTCTCTTCTTGCCGTTTACGTGTCTTGGATAATTACAACTTATTGGATTAAGGAGGGCCATATATATCTATTGCAAACACACCCTTGTAAAGTTCCAAGACCTCTCTTTAGTCCAAAAGAGAAACCGAATTGTCCTCAAGACAAGTTTCCATATATAGATTTTCTATTTATGGTAACTTTTCAAATAAGAAAACTAATATATCTCATATAATAATTCCTTGTGAGGATCTATCTCCTAGTTGGATTTGACTTCGAGATGTGCTAGCAACCCTGTAATCTATTTCCAAATCGAATATGATAATTGATTCCTAATTAACTACTTTAATTAAAATCAATTCATCTTGGCTTGAACATGTTTTGTTGTGTGTGACTAACTAGCTTCATCGTGAATTGGCAATGAGAATATAATATCAACTTTTTTGACATTACCATAAACTCATTTTCCACACCACTAGGCAAAATTCCCTAAATACCCTTGGCTCTCTCATAAGTCCTAGGTAAAGCCTAGCACAACATGCCATGACCACCCAAGTAATGACGAATGTCCGATTACAACATTCTTATGAACCAATGACCATATTTACTGTGCACTCAAATCCCTTTGTTACAAGATCTCGATCAAGACAGTGTCGTGGTTAATGTCGAACCCTATGGCTGACCTTATGGAGTCTCTAGGTTGCCATTCTTTAGATCAAGGGGACTAAAATAGAAACTTTTTCCTATTTAAGTCCAGCCATCTTGACCAAGGATTTCTTGATCTAGATTCAACCTCATATCCATATGACATTTTCCCTGTTTACTCAAGTTAATGAATTCCATCTTGATTGGTCACCTACCTTCATACATAACTAACTAAAACCAAATGTACGAACTCGAATGTGGACTCTCGTCGAGGCCCGTATGCGCGCTTTTGGATTGCGCGGCTTGGGAGTGTCCACATTTCTGGGGATGCATGACGGACTCGCGTGAGAAGGAGTCGCCACTTATCATTTTACGACCCTAAAGTCGAGGGCCGATAAGCTATCCGGGTCTAGGGGTATGAAATACCTAGTTTTGCTAAGACATTGGTTTGTGCGGAACCGGAAAGTTCGTGTTCGGGGGTTTATGTTACGTGCCCTATAACCCATACGCCCTTTCGGTACTCTAGTTTGCTAGGCTTGTTGTTTTTATTTACCGCGTGAATTAGGTTGCGCTCGGCGTACACATTTTGACACCGGAAATTCGGTAAACTAAACGATGTCGGTTGAGAAGCCGAGAGAGAAGTAGACCCGTGTGTCGGGGAATCAGTTCACAATCTTTCATTACAGTTCATCAAACGATGATTGAATTCCTGCGTGAACCGAAACCACGAGATCTTGGGATTACTTTTGTCTAGGCAAGCATTAGACCGATTCGATTAGCTCGACTCTTGGACTGTTCACTCACTGATTGAGATTCTTACAAAATGAATGTACAAAATAAAATCCTTACAATGCTCTCAAAATATAACAAATTACAAATAGCAAATGGTCGAATCCCAGTTAGTTTGCTTTCGATTTATTATTCCGCTTCGATTCACCGTGAATTCAGGGAAAAACCAAAAACTGAAATTCAACATGCGCTTTCAGTGAACAGGGCGTTGGACCCTGTGATCGATGGTTAGGGCGTTGAACTCTAAGTGCAATGCGTCCTATGGGTCAGACTCGACTCTCATGGACAAACAAGAACATAAAATTAACAAACAACATACAGATTGTAAACAATGTCTTTGTTATTATCGAGTGTACGTGGATTAACAGATTATTAACCCATGGGTGTTTTTACAAGCAAATGCCCTATGTTAAACAAGCAAACATATGTAAAGCAATTTGCATTCGGCTTTATTTCAAGGACCTGATAGACATGGTGTCTGTAGTCAAATATTTTGTGTGTGGATTGCTTTTAAAGTTGTTCTGTATTGTGACACTGAATCATCATTGAATTAGCCAAACTCGTGTTTTGACTCTAGATTTGGAATCTAGAATTCCCCTAACCATTATCTAGTGTTTGGTTAGGTCAAGTGAAAGGTTAATCAGCATTTTGCATGTTTTGTGACAGAGATAACCATTTTAGTTACCCGAGTCTACGATAGGATGATAGAAACTCATCAGTGGATAAGAAAAGGTTTTGCAGATGAACCTACACCTGAATAGGTAGCCTATTCCTTATCTTGATACTGTAGTGTTTCTGTCAAGCTAACCCTAGGGGTGTCTCTGAATTGTGAAAAGATGATTCTACCCTTTATTTGAAAATTATTTTTAGAAAAGGGAAACATCGCAGTGCGAGCCACCTCGGCCTGTAACCGAAGTCGACCAATCCTTGGATCTTCTAAGGTTGTGCAAGAACACCAGAAAAGCCAAAGAACCGGTCGATCTAACCAGAAGTGATCTAAAAACATCTTCTGTATCCTGACCTAAGTTACCTGAAATCAGGTAAAAACTCAAGTTGAGACACAAAATTCCTTTGTAGACATCCGTGCTACATTGAACTGCGCGTTTCGGGTTTTGAAATAGACAAGTTTTGTAAAGGGCATTAACGTCATTTGACAACTTATCGACGCGAGTTATCAGTTAATTACCAATTCATACAAACTTATCATTACCAAGTGGGTTTAGTCATGTGAGCGTCCCAATTAATCCGTTTGTGAATTTACAGCTTAAAATTAAATGCCAAATGCAGTAAATGTACGAGTTACAGACAATCAGATAGATCATGGATTGATTCACCGAATGAAGTCTGAGTACTCGAAAAACTTAATTTAATGAAAAAAATTCATGACATGGCGACCAAGACGGGTCCAAGAAGGTCAAGGATAATTTGGTCAAAATGACCAAAATACCCTCGGAACCCAAATGGCCCCGAAAGAGTCACCAATACATGAATCCATGCATTTTGTTTTAAAAATAATGTTTTTAAAGTGATTAGCATGCGGGATTTGCGACAATGTTGAAATTTACAATTTGCACAAAATCCGAGAAATGAATTTCATCGAGATAAGGATACCGTTCTTAACCCGAATAAGGTCAAAGAACCCTTGGCTCTTTCCTCTTGGGAATAGCCGTGGGTTTCCTTTACCCGTTTCGGATTTCAAGCATTCTCTTTAATCCAATTTTGACTATTTCTCGCATCCCCAAATGTTAAACACGTTAAATAACACGTATTTAACAAAAGCCAGTATTGCCATGATTTGAAAAGTGCATTTAAACATACAAACATGCACAAACACGTTATTTATGGAATCGATAAAATAATGCCGGCTCCATGGATGCGGGAAAACATAAAGATTCGGGAAACAATTCAAATCGGGGCAAGGAAACCGGTCTTAACCCGAAAAGGTCAAGAATACCCTCGGTTACCCCTCCAAGAGGTTAATCCGAGAGATATCTCGGCCGGGTCGATATGGTTTCCTCGACTTCGATTTAAACATTTTCTGACATGCTATCACGTTAAACGATAATAAACATGCATGATATAACATTGAAATTGCATAAAAATTAAAACTTGGAAGTAAAACGTGCATAAAACCAACTTATAATTCCGTAAACACAACGAAAACGTAAAAGTCCTAGCTCCTCTAAGTCGGGAATGATCATATCTAGTCCCGGGATGCGGGATGGGACTGTAAAAAGTCGGATTGGACCTTTGGTGGGTCGATTTTGGGCTGTTTTTGCTTGAACAGACCCAGATTGCACAGACAGACCCGACTGGGCAGTTTTCGGGTCGGACGTCACTACGGAGTTTCTTGATGGAATTTTGAGACAAGGTCAACGGCTCCCGAATCCTAACTGACCCCCGGAGGTGACTATGGTGGTCGTTTTGTTCCAGCGTTATCTGATTGACTCGTACAGCCCTGCAAAGATCACGAAAAACAGAGTACGTCTGGAAAAACAGACCCGACTAGGCAGTTTTCGGGTCGGACGTCACCACGGTGTCTCTTGATGGAATTTTGAGGCAAGGTCAACGGATTTCGACTCCTAACTGACCCACGGAGGTGACTGTAGTGGTAATTGTGTTCCAAAGTTATTGGATTGACTCGTAAAGCCCTGCAAAAATCAAGGAAAACAGAGTACGTCTGGAAAACAGATCCGACTAGGCATTTTTCGGGTCGGACGTCACCACGGTGTCTCTCGGTGGAATTTTGAGGCAAGGTCAACGGCTCCCAACTCCTAATTGACCTCCGGAGGTGACTGTGGTGGTCGTTTTCTGAAAAGATTCTTGGATAGACCCTATATGCAAGAAAACCGCAATGACAGTCAGAAATTTTGACCCAACTGGGCACTCGGGTTGTTTCTTCGTGCCAGGCTAAAACCAACGGGTTTTTCTTGGATTTCTCGACTCCTTGACACCCTAGGGTTGTGTGGGGAGGTGGTTGATGGGTTTTGACCACTCAAACCGGTCCGAAAATGCTTGAAACGGTTGACATTTTTGACCCGGGAAGGGCCAAAAACTGTTCGGTTCTGTACTGAGCTGGTTCTATAGCTTAGAGGCTTCAAACTTAAAATCTAAGCTCGGAAATGGATAGGGGGTCGAAAACATGTGGGATATGAAGTTTGGTGAAGTTTGGATTTAAGCCGGGATGACGAATACAATGATTCCGACTTAAGTCTTGTGGGTTTTTGCTTGGTTTTCTCCCTGCTGAATGCTTGCTGTAGTTTCTTCAAGTCTTGGAGAGCATTTGAAGAGTGAGAAAGCTTGAGAGAGATGGCTAGGAGGTGAATGATTAAGTTAATGACATTTGGACAATATATAGGTGAAAATTAAGTGTAATTAAGCCATTGATTAGGGGTGATCCGAATTTTAATGAGGATGAGGATGAAGACTTCTTCAAATACATTAATGAAGAAGATCCAAATGCATTGATGAAGGTGGAGTGTAGAAGTGAAATGGCAGGCTTGATATTTTGAAGAAGATAAGTGCAAGTTGGCATGGAGAAAATGCCAAAGGAGGAGGGGCAACATTGGTAATTCATGGATGAGCTGTGGGCCCCACGGTCGTTGAGGGAAGTTCGGGACAAAGTTCAGGTCTCGATTAATCGCGCGGTCGAGGTTTGTGACTCAAACGAACGTCGAATTGTCATTGTGCGCGCGAAAACGGTTTAAACGAGCCCAAAATCATCCATTTTGCCCAATAGAATGTTCGTGTGATTTTTGGGCTCGAAAGCCGGTTTTGCTCGTTTCAGGCGATCGGAGCAAAGGTAGCCGTTTTTGAATGCGTATCTCGTGTTTGCATTCTGAATTGGTCGTTTTAACGTGCATTGTCAATCATACTGAATAATTGACTCTTAAGCCGGTATTGCAGATGTGAAGCCGGAGACGTCTTAGGAGTCCGAAATCGGATTTCTTAGAATGCTTTATGAGTTGCTTGAATGATCCGGAGATTGCTGCGATCTCTATTTGTTGAGAACAGACTCCGAAGGATTGAAAAAGTGCCTCTGAGACTTTAAAAATATTGTTATGAGGGCCTAGATGGGTTGTGAGATTTCGTCTAAGGATTTCACATCGAGCCTTGGGATAAGCGGTACTGGATTGGCCAACTGTCCGGCGTCAAATTGCCGTAAAAAGGACCTCCGGTTATGAATTTCCGTTGAAAACGGTCTTTTCTGCCATTCGGAGGTCACTCGGGTAACTAAAAGGGATATTGCAGTCTGATTTGCCTAATTGGGTCTGTCTGCTATAGTTTTTAGGGCAATGCATGGCTAACTTAGATTGCAGATGTTCTGTTAGAGTAGTCTCCGCAAATGGTTTTCCGTTAAGGGATATGCTTGTTATGCCGCTCGGAAGTCGTTCGAGGTGTCCGTGTGACTTCCGAAGAACAATCTGAAGCAATGTTCATGCTCTGTATAATTGTTGGATGGGACTGCATTTGGCATCGAGTATTAACTTTTCTCTAGTAAACCGGTGTTTTTGGAGTCCCACTAAAAAGATGTCCGTATTTAGAAAATTGCTCTGTCTAGAGCAGATGATCTGCGAAATGTGTTTGAAGACACTTTCATCTGTTTGGCACTGCAAGGGATTTTTGGAGTCTAATATTGACTATCTTCTGATGGTTGAGCAAACCAGCAGAAAATAGCACTGTCGGCTATGTATTTTGAAAACACCAGTTTGGACGCTGTCTGGGCTCTCTGTTTGCTCTGTATGTCACTAGATGATTCTATATGTTCTTCTGTCATGTGCATGAATCATCTGTCTATCTCTGTTGACTTGAGAATGAATAGCAATTTGCTGCTATGTCGAGCCTTCTTCTGCATTGATGCTCAAATCATAGTCTGGATTGTTGTTGATAGACATTGCTTGAACCGGTGAGCCAAAATGGGGTGCTGACACCACAGATTGCCGGATACCATGCTAAGTCTAAGGATTATATGTATAAGGTAACCGTGCCATCTCAGGTCTAAGGATTATATGCACTACGGTCTAGACAATATTCAATGACAACAGTAAAGTACTATGTGAATATTATCTATGTTTCATGTTTGACCTACCTGTCACATAAGTATTCACATGCTTGTCTCAACATCTAAGATCATATAGCATGAGACTCGCTATTCCATAATCATTAGTATGTCATACTAATAATGGATACGAACAGATGTGACGATCTTCCAAGTGATATTGCCCAATCAAGACTCTTGTGATCGTGATCTGTTTTAAGAAACTTGTACTAGATTACTCCGTCACTCATATTTTTAACTCATTGGGAATGAAGCATCTGACAAGAATTTCTGCACTTATTCTAATAAGCATAATTATATTATGAATAATAGAATAATAATTGCCATAATTAGGAATTATACAAAGCACATATATTTGCTCTAGGGCATATAACTAATAATATGATGGGATTGAATATAGTAAATCGATGTAATAAATGAAAGGTCCCATACACGCGGGTTAAGAGTTATAGCACTAATGAAATAACTATTAGACTGTATCAACGATGGTGTAGCACAACGGTGCACGCTTTTAGTGGGGCTACCCGTACCCCTTTATTAACTATTATGATTTATATTTCATTGTACTAAACCATCAAGCCTTCTTTGTAACTAAAAAAAAATTAACTATTAGATAGTACCGCGTCATGATAACGATAACTAATGTGAAAAGTGAAATCCCATCCCATTGATGAGCTAGCTCCGCCTAGTAGGCGGGTAATGAGCGAAATTTAAGTTTTTCAAACTGAAATTGAATAATTAACTGAACCTTAATATCAATTTAAAATCATTTCAACATAAATATCCATATCTATTATTATATATAATCATAAGTTTGGGTTTCATCGTACTTTCATTTTCCCTAATTACCTTTGGCATTGTATCATTAGTTAATATGAACAACTAAATTAAAATTATAATAGTAAATAAGTTATAAACAACCGCCCACTAACCTTATCTTCGCTCTCACTCCCACTCCTCTTATCTCCCTTTTTTTTTAATCGCCTTTTCAACTGCCCATACCAACCATTCCTTCTTTTTTTCCTTCACCAAATATATCATTACATGTATTTTCATCGTGTATCACAATTTTTTTTTATTTTCACCCTACAACACAAAATAAAATAATTTCACCATACAACATAAAAAAAAGTTTCACCCTACAACATTTCGTATTTTTTTTCACCACACAACACGGTTTTTTGACGTGGCGAGTCTTTTGGAAGACTTTTACAAGAATGGAAATATAAGGACCTAAGACGAATTAAATAATATAAAAATAATATAAACATTTTAAAAATTTCGAGGCCGAAATTGGAGAAACGGGTGGACCATCCCCATCGGCCACCCCATCCATCGATAGAGGTTGTTGGCTGGTTCAAACCGCGACGGTAAGCTCGGTCCCCCCGGGGAGGGGGGCGCAAGGGCACCCCTACCCCGCTGATTTGGGATAGATGGGCCCTTGGGATCTCTCAAATCAGGGAGGTAAGGGCGCTCCCATCAGCCACCCACTCCCTGATTGAGGTCACTGGCGCTATTCAGCCGCTTAGGATCTCTCAAATCAGGGGGACGGCCCCACCAGCCACCCACTTCGGTATCGAGGTCGCTGGCGCGATTCAGCCACTTGGAATCTCTCAAATTAGGGGGGCGCCTTCGCCAACTACCCAATCCCCGATCGAGGTCATTAGCGCGGTTTGAGCTTAACCATGACCTCATCGGGTCATAGGTGGCCGGCGGGGTGCCCCTAACTTCGATTTTATAGATCCTAACCGCTTGGGACCTCTCAAATCAGCAGGGGAAAGGTTGGGGTGCCGACGCAGGCGGTTAGGCTGGTGACCTCAATCGAGGGGTAGGTGGCTGGCGGGACTTCCCCACCCCTTCTCCGATCCCCGCCCATAATTATCTTTTTTAACAAATTTTATATTATTTTTATTTTGTGTAATTTTATTAAGTTCCTCAAATTGCAAATCTTGCAAAATTACCCAAAAAAGATCGCCAGGTCAATCTTTCATCCATTTCTTGATAGAATGTTGTCTGGTGTAAAACAACAAAATATTCATAACGTTTGGTGAAATTATTTCAATTTGTGCTGCAGCATGAAAAAGATAAAATAAATAGTGCTATGGTATTATTTGTCCTTTGCATTTTAAACAAAGAAATGGATTAATATTTTCTGTGTATAGGATGGAATGACGTCTACTAGTACACAGTAATGCCATATAGTGGCTTATTAGTGTCAACACATAGCTTAACATAATTTTTTTTTTGTAAGTAGCATAAACTTATTTCTATAAGCTACGTTTGATCGTCAGGTTAGGGATAGGGACGGGGATAGGATGACATGGGAATTTAAATCTCGTGGGAATTTAGTCAAGTGTTTAAATCATTCCACGACTTGGGATTGGGATGAGCAAGACAAATGACCATTTATGGACAATAGTTTAATATCTTTTGATTTTTTTAAATAAAAAGATTTTGAAATTTTTAAAAAGATTAGATTAGTCGAAGAACAAAGCTAGGAGGAAGGGGTGTTGGCTGCCTAAAGCTGGCAACCACCATCCTTGCGAGGTTATCGAGCCCCTAGAGGCATCGGCGACCTCAACTAGACAGTGGCGGTCGGTACTCGGCCACAGAAGCCCAAAATTCAATAAAAAAGCAAAGAGAGACTGGAGACCATGGTTGTGGAGGCCTGACGCAAGCCACCACTGCCTCAATCGAGGTCTCAATGATCACAGAGACCAGCAACAACCCCGATTAGGCGTTGGTGACCAACCTCGGGCCACCACAATCCCAAAATCCTCTTTCTCTCTGTGTTTTGCTTAAGTTATAGGTTGTGGTGGCTCGACAATGACCACCACAGTGGTGGCCATCCTTTCAAGTCTCCTCTGACTTTAATATTTAATGGCACATTCTGAAAATTTGAAGACAAACAAAGGGCAATTTCATCCTTTCACGTAAATTACAATCTCAACATGCCTTGATCCTACCTCATCCATGGGATAATTTGCTTAAAAATTTATCCTACCTTATACCAAACATAAATTTGTTCATAGTATGTCCCGAACATAAGATATGTATTTTTTCATTCCTGTCCTCTCTCTCTTTCTATGTGCCAAAATAAGGCCATAGTACTTCATATATACCAAGCAATCAATGACGACCGCAAATTTATGAGGACATCATAAACTTGAAAAAAAAAAAGCATAACAACATCATCTAAGAAAATAACAGATTCAATTAATGTGTTATGCAACGGAATATCTAGCCGCTAATTTGATGATATAATTGCTTGGGCTCTCATAATCTTTCACAAACATGTTTTCAAATTGCCGCACTTCGTGATCATATTCGTGAAAGATTCGTGAGATTTCCGGAAACTTTATCTTCAAATCAATGGTTGGAAATTAGCTTCCCCTAGGTAACACATTAGTTAAATTTATTTTTATACCTATGGTATTAGAGCAACATTCCATGTTGTGTTTGATGATCTTCACTGCAAATGAAGTGCCACTTACGGTAATGCTCCACTGCATGGATCAAACGTGACAATTTTCTAGTCACAGGACCCAACTGCCTCATGGGTTCCCATAGCAAATTCTAAGTGGGGCGAATAGTCGATTGGACCTACTAGTTTTGAAACCACGACATACACAACCCAATTTCTCCCGAAGATTGCTTGAGACTTCAGTTTCCACCAAGATGAGTTGGATCAATGGAAATAACACGGCAAATGGAATATCTCTACATAGCAGGAAAAAAAGATCAGTTTAGTATGTACAATCACAGCACTTATCCCCACAAGAAAATATATCAACAACCCATTTGTTTAATATATGAAAAAATTGGGAAAAAGATTAAGTTTTGTTATTATGTGATTAATGTATCCAACAAATTTAATTTTTCAGCACTTAATAGCTGCCATTCCACTGAACAAGTTTCACTTAATTGATTAAACGCTTAATCATTAAGTGCTTTAAAATCTCAGCACTTAATAGGTGTTTAATTTTAGGTTAAACCAAATTGACGCAGTGCGGATCACGGTTTCTCGTGCCTAAATCTGAATTTAGACTCGAAGGGAATAGAACACGGCTAAACCCTAACGATATGCTGGAAAAGAAAGAGTTATAGCAAACTCAAAGTATCATTCATCAATAGGTGTTTCTGAGGTATGTAGTTCTTACAATGAGGTGAATAGCCTATATATAGAGGGAATACACCTCCATTGACTCTAGAATAGGAAACTGACATCTATACTCCTCTAGATTACTTTCCTAAAATGAACAAGAAAATAATCTGAAACAGGAAACTTTAGACTCCTGACTCAAGCTAATATAGGAAACTAAATCTAATTAAGAGAAATTGTATTATGGCAATATTCTCCTCTAGTAGCAACCGGAGTCTTCTAGAATATGGGCTGTCACTTTAGGCGGGACTCCTCGTCAGTCTCTTCCTCTTGTGGAAAGCTCGGCCTCGAGCTTGTGCTGAACTCAAGATATAATGGCTCCTTCGAATCATAGTAGGGGTAAATGTTCGCCACATTGAATGTGCGTAAAATACCCATGGACTCGGGAAGATCTATGACATACGCATTGTCATTTATCTTTTTCAACACCTTGTATGGACCATACTTCTTCGGCTTCAGCTTGTTATAACTTCCAACTGGAAATCTTTCTTTCCGAAGAAACACCATCACCATATCCCCTTCTGAAAAGAGTCGCTCCTTGCGATGCTTGTCGGCGGCCTTCTTATACTTCGCATTCGTAGCTTCCAGCCTTTGATGAACTTGTTGCTGCATTGATTGCACCTCATTTGCCATGCTTTCAGCTGCAGCATTGCCTTTGTAGGTCTTTGGTGGCTTGATCAAATCGATAGCATGCCTTGGAACCTTTTGATAAACTATGGAGAATGGAGACCTCCCAGTAGCACTAAGAACTGCACTATTGTAGGCAAATTCGGCTTGAGCAAGAGCGAAATCCCATTGCTTTGGTTTTTCTCCACAAATGGTACGAACCATATTTGCCAAGATCCTATTCATTGATTTCGTTTGACCATATGTCTGTGGGTGAGCCGTGCTACTGAACTTTAATGAAGCATCGAACATTCTCCATAAGGTAAGCAAAAAATGGCTAAGGAACCTGGTGTCTCGATCTAAAACGATGGACTTAGGAACACCGTGCAAACGAACCACCTCTTTGAAAAACAATCAAGCCACACTTGAAGCATCTGTAGTTTTTCGGTACTGTATGAAGTGTGCCATCTTCGAGAATCTATCCACAATAATAAAGATGGAATTCGTACCCCGTTGAGTACGAGGCAACCCCAATATGCAATCCATTGACAAATCCTCCCACATATCCTCAGGTACCGGCAACGGTAGATAGAGACTGGTGTTTTGCTTCTGTCCTTTAGAAGTCTGACACGTATGGCACCTCCGCACGAACTTCTCCACATCACGACGCAATTTAGGCCAATAAAACCTCTCCGAAACAACATCTACGGTCTTGTCACGTCCAAGATGTGCAACTAGTCCTCCACCATATAAGTCCCTAATCAGTTTCTCTCGGAGGGATGAACGAGGAATGCAAAGCTGGTTACCTCTCATCAGAAATCCCTCATGGTTTTGAAACTCTCCAACCGCTTGGCGATTTTGCACCTTGGACCAAGCTTCGACAAAATCCTCATCATCCACGTACTGCTCCTTCAATTCTTCGAACCCGATAAGCTCGCTTCTCAACATTGTCAGCAGTGCTGCACGCCTGCTTAATGCATCGGCAACCTTGTTTTGCACACTCGATTTGTGTACTAGTTTAAAAGGGAACTTTTGAAGGAACGTAGTCCACCGAGCATGCATGTTACTGCTGATCCGCTTCTGACTATTCAAATACTTCAGTGCTTAGTGATCAGAGTACAAAATGAACTAATTGCTTGTAAGATAATGCTCCC
The DNA here is from genome assembly GCF_007655135.1 of Punica granatum. Classification (NCBI taxonomy): domain Eukaryota; kingdom Viridiplantae; phylum Streptophyta; class Magnoliopsida; order Myrtales; family Lythraceae; genus Punica; species Punica granatum. The sequence continues at coordinate 22,000,695 of NC_045128.1, forward strand.
AATGCTTCAACGCGCAGAAAACAACATAAAATTCCTAGTCATAGGTTGACCAGCTCCGACGGGCATCGCTAAGCTTTTCACTAAAATATGTGACTAGTTGTTTCTCTTGTGATAGAACAGCTCCAATGCCAACACCACTCGCATCGCATTCCACCTCAAATAGTTTTTCAAAACATGGCAAGGTTAGAACTGGAGCTGAGCATAACTTCTCCTTTATCAATGCGAAACTAGCTTCTGCTTCTTCTCCCCAATTAAACCTCCCCTTCTTCAAGCATTCGGTGACTGGGGCCATGATCGTGCCGAAGTCACGTATAAACCGTCTATAGAATGTAGCTAGGCCATGGAAACTTCTTATTTCTTCAACCGTTTTTAGAGTAGGCCAATCTCTAATTGCACTGACCTTCTCATCATCAACCCGAATGCCTTCTGAGCTTACTATATACCCAAGGAACAGCAATCGCGACGTCATAAAATTGCACTTCTTAAGATTGATAATCAACTTATTCTTTCGCAGCACAGTCAATATCTCACATAGATGCATGAGGTGGTCATCGGTCGATATGCTATATATCAAAATATCATCGAAGTAGACAACTACAAACCGGCCAAAAAAAGGTTTGAGTACCTGATTCATCCAACGCATAAACATACTGGGGGCATTCGACAACCCGAATGGCATTACCAATCACTCATAAAGTCCATCTCTAGTTTTAAATGCAGTCTTCCACTCATCTCCTGGACGAATTCGAATCTAGTGGTATCCACTCTGAAGGTCAATCTTGGAGAACACCACCGCCCCGTGTAATTGATCCAACATATCATCAATCCTTGGAATGGGAAACTTGTATCCCACCGTAATCTTGTTAATGGCCCTGCTATCGACACACATATGCCAGCTCCCATCTTTTTTCGGAGTCAATAATGCAGGCACGGCACATGGACTCAAACTCTCCCGAATATGACCTTTTTTTAACAGTTCCTCTACTTTTTCCTGGAGTATTGCACTCTCGTGCGGACTCATGTGATAATGGGGCAGATTAGGTAAGCTTGCTCCGGGCATCAAGTCGATTTGGTGCTGAATATCTCTCATTGGAGGCAACCCATCTGGCGACTCCTCAGGGATGATCTCTTCAAATTCTGCAAGTAGGGGCTTCACTTCCTCTGGCACCTCCACGATTTGCTTTTGCGATGGTAAATCCTTCACAATCAACACATGCAATTCCTTTGACTCTTTAAAATCAGCTTCAATCTCCTGCTCCGAATGAGTCTCTATAAAAAACGCTTTACCCTCCACTTTTGGGACAACTTTGGGCTTAGTTTTTTCTGATAAGGGTACTAGGGTGTAGCGTACCCCTTCCTTTACGAGCTGATACACATTCTCTTTGCCATGGTGTTTTGCATCAGTGTCATACTGCCAAGGTCTTCCAAACAATAGGTGGCAAGCTTCCATATCCACAACGTCGCAGTACACCTTATCTCGATATTTGCCAATGGAGAAAGGAACCTTGCATCGTTCGGTCACTCGGATATCACCCACTGACTTTATCCAGCCAATCAAATAAGGATTTGGGTGCTTCTCAACCACAGCTCTTCCTATGATATTCTCTTGACTTCCGCTATCAATAATCAAGTTGAAAGTGCGTGAGTGAATGTTGCACCTAGTACGAAATAGCTTGTTTCTTTGGGATTGGTCTTCTTACTTAAGTGCGAGCATCAACTTCCGAACCATGTATATCTGCTCATAATCATCATCACCGCTGTATTCTTCCTCTTCCTCTTCCTCTTCCTTAGGATCGCAAAACACATCTTCAACATCTTCCTCATGCTCCACTAAAGCAATAGCCTTTCACCGAGGACAATCACTCGATCGATGACCCGACTGGTTGCACTTGAAGCACTTTGCTGTGAATTGCTTGGCAAGAGAATTTTGGTTCCTCGAGGCTCCAGTCTCGATTACTAACTTTTTGCCAGCTGATTTATCAAAATTTCCTTGACCTTGCTTGTTTAATCCGGGTTGTTTAGTAGCTTGGCTTCTTTCTGCAGAGGCTTGTGATGATTCTGTATAATTCCTGCGGTATGAATTTCCCCTGTCTTGCGTCATCATCTCAGCCTTGAGAGCTAAGCTTCGAGCATCATCCACCGTTGCTACCATCTGCATGCCAATCTTGTCCCGAATAGTTGGCTTTAAACCTTCCATATACCGGGCAACTTGTTGGCTCTTTGACTCGTTTAGTGCATTACGCTCCGCTAACCTTAAGAATTTCACCGTGTAATCATGGACGGACCTCGACCCTTTCACACACCTCTGGTACTTTATGAACAAATATTGCTCATAATATGGAGGAAGAAATCATGCCCTCAACATTCGCCTCATGCGTTCCCAAGTTTAGATGGGCTGCTTCCCTACACGTCCTCGGTTCTCTTGCACACGATCCCACCAAGCAGATGCTCCTCCCTTCAATCGGTATGCCACCGGCTTCACGTGCTTCTCCTCGGGAACCTCGGCGTATTCGAAGAACCGGTCGACTTCTGAAAGCCAATCCAAGAATTCCTTGATGTTTAAGCATCCGTTGAAAACGGGAATATCGACCTTCAAACGAAAGTCTCCAGCATCATGGCGATTTCTTTGATTCCTTCGTTGATGAACAAATCGATCGTATGCAACTCCACTCTCCTCATCTGAATCTTTATAATATTGGATCCTATGGGGAACACATTGAACAATGGGTGGCTCACGAGGAAAAACTCGCTGTGCCTGACCGCCGTCTATCGCATTCTGGTCAGCACGCAAGTTTAGAGCACCAATCATGGTACGTAGCTCCTCGAACCTCTGGTCTAGTCTTTGCTCAAACCTCCGCTCGAGAGTCCGCTCCATCCTTTCGATCCTCTGCTCCAGTGCTTGAATCGCGCCCACCTCCTGCTCTTCGGCATTAGGGTGGTTGTAAATCGCCTCGTCCGCCATGATCAGATTTAGGCAACTCCTGCTCTGATACCAACTGACGCAGCGCAGATCGCGGTTTCTCGCGCCTAAATCTGAATTTAGACTCGAAGGGAATAAAACACGGCTAAACCCTAACGATATGCTGGAAAAGAAAGAGTTATGGCAAACTCAAAGTATCATTCATCAATAAGTGTTTCTGAGGTATGTAGTTCTTACAATGAGGTGAATAGCCTATATATAGAGGGAATACACCTCAATTGACTCTAGAATATGAAACTAACATCTATACTCCTCTAGATTACTTTCCTAAAATGGAACAAGGAAATAATCTGAAACAGGAAACTTTAGACTCCTGACTCAAGCTAATATAGGAAACTAAATCTCATTAAGAGAAATTATACTATGGCAATATTCTCCTCTAGTAGCAGCCAGAGTCTTCTAGAATATGGGCTGTCACTTTAGGCGGGACTCCTCGTCACAAACACTCTCTAAGTCTTGTATGAAAAATGAGAGAGTAGAAGGAGAAAGAATTTGCAACTCAGTTTCCATCATTACGTGATTCTTCGATTCATTGCTCAAACAAAAGAGGTTAAAGGTATGGAATGACGAGAGATATAAGGAAAAATGACATTATATGTCATCGACACAAAAATCTATAGAAATTAAATTAATAACAAAAGAGAAAATGACGTTATATGTCATTAACACAAATTTATTGATCTATACATACAATTAAAATGGAATTAAATAAACACCAAAAGAAGACCTTGCTGAAATTCTAAAAATGTATTTATGATAACCATTTCGCCGCTTTTACCCATTTTATTGTCTAAATGCCTACTGAACTCTAAAAGCTCTCTTATTGATAACCAATTCCCTAATAAGGATATGCAAAGTAATCATGTACACTACGTAAAAATGGGGAGCTCATTCTGTGTTTTCGTATATACCGCTTTCTAATTATGCATTTTTCATATAAAAAAATCGGTTTAAAATTGAACATATCACATGTTTCTTTAATTTTTTTGTTTATCACCTTAGTAATTGTTTAGGACTTGTCAAAATGTTCCTTTGGGCTAATAGATAGTAATTGTTTAGGACTCGTTAAAATGTTCATTTTCGTTGTACATGTTGCTAAGTGGTTTTCGCCCAAGCTAGAAAATCAAACCCATGGCTTTGTTTCCCCACTATCTATTAGCCCAAAGCCCCGAATATTGTCATTGCAGTATCAAAAGGAAGTCAGGAAATTGATTCCATTACTTTCATGTGAATTCAAAATGAAATTCATGATCTCTTTTGTTCCTTTTAAGATTGACACAACCATGAAACTAAAGAATATAATGATTGATAAAAGAGCGCATCTCCATATTATTGTCAATGCCACATGCAGCTCGTCGAAAGATATAAACTCCAAAATAGTCGAATCCAAGTCAAATACAAATACGAATTACAGTCCAAATCATTCAGCAAATAACAAGAATAAAGTTAAAGCTTTGTCCACATCACATGGAGTCGGATCAAGAGCTGAAATCCATGACAATTTGAAAAGCGGTACCTTCATTAGTTGGGGCTAAATAGGGATTGCAATCCCAATAGGGGAAAAAATGTTTTAAAAAGGAAAAAACCGAAACACAGAAGTGGATATATCAAAGAAGAAAATATCACAAATAACATTTTGGTCTGTTACACCCACAGGCCAATGTGTGTGTATAGTAGAAAAATGCATGAACAAGGAATCTCTGTTTCACATGGGAAAATAAATTCAAAAGCCCGAGAAATTCAAGTTTCTAGCACATTCAATCAAAATCATCCAAGATGGAGAATCAACTGGTTTGCGAAATTAACAAATATTCGATCAATTATGCCAAAGAGGTACATCTTTTGGAAGTATATAGAACTCGCCTAGAGTCCAATCACTGACTAGAAGACCAAAATCGCATCTGCAAAAGCCAAATAAGTGGCCCAAAAAGAAGTTGGTATAAATGGGAGAGCAAAGTTCATTGAGAGAGAGTAAGTCTTATGACAAAAAAGATAGACTAAAGAAAAGAATCAACTTGTTGATTTTTATCCTTATGTGTTCTTACATTCATGACTCAAATAAAGGAGCTTAGGGTGTGTGAAATCACGGGAGATATAAAGAAAAATGACATTATATGTCATTGACACATCAATTGATTGAAATTAAGGGAATACAAAAGGAGAAAATGGCATTATATCTCATTGAGATATAAATTTATTGATCTATATATACAATTCAAATGGAATTAGAGGAATACTAAAAAGAAGACCTTACTAATATTCTAAAATTATATTTATAAAATTTATTCCCCAACTTTCACTCATTTTATTGTCAAAATCCCTATTAAACTCTAAAACCTCTCTCTCATTTGATAACTGATTTCCTAATTAGAACTTGCAAAATAGTCTAGTACTTACTATAAATAATGTGGAGCTCAGTCATTCACACATGCTGCTTCCAATGCTACATTCTCATATAAAAAACAACACTCTAAAATTGAACATACCACAAGTTTCTTTAAATTTTTTCATTTATCCATAGGAACCATCATCTGTCTTCTTGTCTCTCATCCCAATGGTCGTTTAGGACTTGCCAAAAATGCTCCCTTTCATTGTAAATGTTGCTAAGCCTTTGTAACTCTGGCTAGAAATTCAAACCCCGACTTTGCTTCCCATTGGCAATTTGCCCGAGAGCCCCAGACATTGTTGTTGCCTTTTGCTTATAACCTCACCATATGTTTGGCCTCCCTCTCTCACTTCTACTCTCCCTTGAACACCCGTTCGTCGCTCGAGACCAGACAATGCTATATTTAATTTTTAAATACTTATTTAATTAAGTTGTAATCAAACACAACCTTACATTATTTTTGTTGAGCTTGCCTTATCCTATACTATGACCTCATAGATATGCCTGCATGTGCAACGAATGTGCCTTCTACTAGTTCATATTAAAAACCTGTGCTCACATGGAAGCAAAAAAAAAAAGATTTGATTATGACTTTAGTTTTATCACTCGCAATACATGTACTATAGTTATCATTTGTAAATTGAAAGAAAATGAAACGAATAATCACCGCTCAATTATGCAGCGAGCTTAATTTAAGTTTAAAAAAATGTATATACTATTAATTAGTAATTAATAGTCATTTTGTCCTTTTTTCTATTTTCAAAATTGAATATGATTAAATTATGGGAAAATTCTTCTGATTTGTTGCTAGGGTCATCAAAATAGAATAGGGGCTACTTGAAATTAAGAAAATATAATTTCTAATATTCTAATTTTTTTTAAAATAAAATCTTATAAAGAATAACATATACCTACATGCATATATATTAAGAATCTGTATGTGAAATAAACCCAAAACAAAGAAATGTGTATGTCAAAAAGTTATACTTGATTATAACTCAACTTTTGAAAGAACTACATATGCAAGAAATATACTCTGTGGAATTTAACTTTTTTCTTTCTTTTTGTTTGGTAATGATTTGAATAATTCGATCTAAGAAATTATGTCACGATAAACCTTTATGTCAATCGAAAAATCAGCAGAAGAAAAGTCATTAAATTTATAATTAGTCTAAAATTATGTAAAAAAAAAGAACTGCTAAATTTAGTAAATGTAAACAGATGACGTCAAAAATTAGAATATTCTCTATATAAGGAAATGTGCTATACACGAATGGCTCAAGGCTGGTTAAAATCAGTTGGGAGTTAGGGACAACATCTCGAGAAACCGGGATATTCAACTCAATTGTACTTATCAATAGAGCAATTGTTGTGCCGATTAGCTTGCGGAGAGAGTTTTATCATTCCTGCTTGGTGTTCACTATCTTGAGTCAGTTCCTAAGGCCAACTTTTATTAGGAGATATCGTTGAGGCTTACATAACTCTTTCTATTGAGGAAAAAAAAAAAGGTCAATTGGGAGGATCAAATCTTGGGTTATCCAATGACTTATGACGAAAATTATTGTAGTTTTGACAATCAAAGTATATATACGTTTAGATTTCAACTGTTGAATTAGTTAAAATATAATTTCGGCGAGCAACTCTAGTCGAAACTTCTCACATGTTGAGAGAAGGCGGCAATATACTTGTTCTGACCGATCAACATGCAGGTCATTGTGTTACCGATTGGCACTACCATGCCTTTTTAAGTTTAGCTACGGCTTCTTGTATTTCTTGAACTTGTAATTTCCTCGGCTTTGGCCCCGTTTAATATCGAAAAATAAAAAGAAAAAAAAATGTAGTCCGGGTAGCTGATGGGGAGATTGCCTGGCCAATTATATATCTCCTTGATCGCCATTCCTTCATTTCCTCACTAATTTGTCATGTTCTTCTCACCAATGCAAAAAATAGCACATTCCTCCTATCCCTCTTCCCCTCTCCCTCGCTGTCCCTTTCCTCCTCCTCTCTCTTCCCCTCATCAATGGATGACAATGGAAGGGGAAGCCTGCTTTCGCTCTCCGCCTTCTTTTTCCTCCTCGTCGTCCGTGCCACCACCGCCACCGATGACGATGACGATTCCTCTGTCATGTCCAAGTTCCTTGATGGTTTGTCTTCACCACCTCAGGGCTGGTCGTCACGGACGAGCTACTGCAAATGGACCGGCGTGAGTTGCGACTCATCCTCACACGTGACCTCTATCAGCCTTGAATCCATGTCCCTCTCCGGGACCCTCCCATCAGACCTCTCCCCTCTCTCTCGTCTCAAATCTGTCTCCTTACAGCGGAACTCCTTATCCGGTTCTATACCATCCTTCGCAAACCTTGCATCCCTTGAAGAGCTCTTCCTTGACAACAACAACTTCACCGATATCCCGTCAGGTGCATTCCAGGGTCTCACGAGCCTCCAGGTGCTAAGCGTGAGCAACAACCCTAATCTCCAGCCTTGGATGATTCCCGAGGACCTTAAAGAATCTTCTGGCCTTGTAACTCTGTATGCATCCGACGCAAATGTTGTGGGTTCCTTGCCTGACTTCTTCCACTCGCTCTCAAGTTTGCAACACCTAAGGCTTTCCTACAACAACCTCACCGGGTCCTTGCCTGCATCCCTTGGCGGTTCCAGCATTCAAACCCTCTGGCTCAATAATCAGGAACAAGGTCTATCCGGTACCCTCAATGTACTTTCTGGTATGACCCAATTATCCCAAGCTTGGTTGCACAAGAACCAGTTCACAGGCCCGGTTCCGGACCTATCCAAATGTGAGAGCCTTTTTGATCTACAACTTCGCGACAACCTTCTGACCGGCATTGTGCCTGCAAGTCTCACATCTCTATCTAACATACAAAACGTGTCACTGGACAATAACAAATTACAAGGTCCCATCCCTGACAATTCCCGGAATATTAAGCTAACCTATCACGGTGTTGATACTTTTTGTAAAACTTCAGCTGGCCCGTGTGATCCACAAGTCACGACACTGCTCGAAGTTGCCGGGGCTCTAGGGTACCCAATGACACTCGCCGATTCTTGGTCTGGAAATGATGCTTGTCAAGGTTGGATTTTTGTCACGTGCCAAGGCGGCAAAGTGACTACTGTGGCTTTATCGAAACAACATTTCATTGGGGCAATATCGCCCTCTTTTGGGAATCTGACCTCATTGCGGAGTTTGCTCTTGAACGACAATAACTTGACTGGTTCTATCCCAGACAGCTTGGCTAAATTGCCTGATCTTGAGATGTTGGATGTGTCAAACAACAATCTCAGTGGGTTGGTGCCGAAATTTCCTTCCAAGGTGAAATTGGTAACGTCGGGAAATCCTCTACTTGGAAAAAAGCTAAGCTCTGGAGGTGGGAGTGGTGCTGGTGGTTTGGGCGGTTCTTCAAATTCGGCCGGGGCTATTGCAGGTATTGTAATCACTGTTTTGATCATTGCTGGAGTTGTAGCATTCATCTTGTTTCGATGTTTCCATTCCAAGAGCAGTTGTAGGAAGACATGGAGCGTGAAGAGCTCTGTGCACAAGGCTGAATCATCTAAAGGTCGGGCGAAATCACCACAGAACCAAGGCAACATCAGGAACAACGATTTCCTCATATTTGACAATGGGAACGTCATGGTTTCAATTCATGTTCTCCGTCAAGTGACTAACAATTTCTTTCCGGGCAACATAATTGGAAGGGGAGGCTTCGGCACTGTATATAGAGGAGTATTTGAAGATGGAATGGAGATTGCCGTGAAGAGGATGGAATCATCGGCAATGAGTGATAAGGGAATCCATGAGTTCCAAGCTGAAATTTCAGTCCTTACCCAAGTTCGGCACCGGCACTTGGTCGCTCTCTTAGGATTTTGCATCAATGGGAATGAGAGGCTTTTGGTGTATGAATTCATGCCTCGGGGAACCCTCTCGCAGCATGTATTCGAGTGGCGAGAGAGGCAATTACCACCCCTCAGTTGGAAGCAAAGACTCACAATCGCTGTGGATGTTGCTCGGGGGGTCGAATACTTGCACAGCTTAGCCCAGCAGAGTTTTATTCATCGGGACTTGAAACCATCAAACATACTGCTTGGAGATGACATGAGGGCTAAAGTCGCAGACTTCGGCTTGGTGAGGAACGCACCAGATGGGAAATACTCGGTCGAAACTCGATTGGCTGGGACATTCGGGTATCTAGCTCCTGAATATGCTGGTAAATCACCACCTGCTACTGCGAAATTGCAAAAACAAAACTTATTTTATTATTTATAAATATGAAAATATGAGAAGCTTTTTCTTCATGAGTACATTCGTTTCTATATACTGTTGTAGGGCTTTAGCTGGGATTCATGTGTTTGATTATAAGGAACCATCATTAAACAATAAACATGCAGGTCCATGGAAATTCTTCCAATAAGTTAGGTGTATTATGTTAGATATTACCAATTTAAATCCAAAATTTTTCCAAGCCTTGCTTTACTATTAATAATTCAGTTTGTACTCGGTACGAACATGATGCTATTGCTTCCGTATTTCCTCACTGTTTAATAATGGATGTCTTTCCTTTACGACTTCTTCCAATAGCTACCGGGAAGGTGACCACCAAGGTGGACATCTTTGCGTTTGGAGTCATACTGATGGAGCTAATCACGGGCCGGAAAGCACTTGATGATACAGTATCCGATGAGAGGTCACACCTTGTTAGTTGGTTTAGAAGAATCCTGATCAACAAGGAAGACCTCTCCAAGGTGATCGATGAAGCACTAGACCTGGACGAGGAGACACTGCAAAGCATAACCAAGGTAGCTGAACTATCAGGCCATTGCACGGCCCGTGAGCCACAGCAGAGGCCAGATATGGGCCATGTAGTCAACATCTTGAGCCCGCTCATCGAGCAGTGGAGACCTGAATCCCGCTACGAGCTGGAAGAGGACGGGCTTGGGATGAGTGACATCAGCTTAAACATGTCACTTCCTCAAGTTCTCCAGAGATGGCAAAGTGAAGGGACTTCCACCATGTACAGTAATGGTACGACAACAACCTCGTCTTACGGCCTGAGCCAAACTGATTCGAGCACCCCATCAAAGCCCTCGACCTTCAAAGACTCTATGCAATCAACCAATCGTCGATGAAGGAAATTAACTATGAAAAAATGAAAGAAAAATTATAGATGAGATTCTGTTCATCACAAGGACTTGTAACTAGTTTGTGTTTGTGTTCCTTTTGTCTCTAACTCTTTTTTTTTTACCCCCCAATTTTGGGATTGGTTTGAGGCTTAAATGCCTTTCTAATGACATATCAGATAGCGGGTTCGAAGTTTGATCTGTTCCTAAATCGCAAATAATACAATAAAATTCACATGCAATGGAAAACAAGTCCATGTGCAGCAATTTTTACTTTAGCACTTTTATCGCTACTCATTTTATAGATTTCTTCTGCTCTTATTAATCATATATATTTGGTAGGTACCCCCTGATACTGCCAATAAAAGTCTTCTCAGAATGAACACTTTCTTTTTATTTTTTTGAAATAAAAGTATTTCAAAATTGCCGCTTCAAAAAAAGGCGTACATAACAGGAAGTTCTCTTGAAAAATATTGAGCGAGTGTTAATCATCCATTATGAATGTGTAACAATCCATAATGGCTTTAGTGGGGATCCGTGGGACCACCAAGGGCTAGTCTTCTACTTATAGCATTCTAATTCTAATTGGATTAATGTACATAACGTTTTATTCAGTCATTTAAATGAGTAACACGCGCCTAATTTTGGCTCAGATATCTCCCATTAGTTAGATAGGATTTGTGTCCTATTTTAAGTTTCATTATCCTTCTTCAAAATTATAAAGGGTATCGGTGAAATTTATCTAAAAATTTTTAATTAAAAATAGATTATCTATAGAATTTTCGTCAAAAATCTTTTAATGCAAATAGAAGTTTCATTTCATTGTCATGTGACTCAACGCTGTCTCGAAATTTAATAGATTTGATCAAAAAATGCTTAAGCAAAATCCCTAACATCATATTTCAAAACTATTACGATTCTGAAATATGGTTGTGTCACATAAGGACTCGCGGAAGGTGGGTCCGCGAAATCGTCCATGCAGGTAGCCGAGTGCTGTTATCAAGGGCATCTCTCTAAGGATCGCTCGGCGTGTGCCCAGACGGGGGGAAAATCGGGTGTGCCCTCAAGAAGCTCCTCCATAACAAATCCTGTGACATTGGAACCGACGAGCTGGCCAGCAGGATAAAGCTGGAACTAGGATTGCCAACAAAGCCCGCACTCACAATTCTGGGTTCTAGATTTCTGATTCTTCAAAATAACTTCATTCATGTTGATTTCCACTTTTTGATGTTTAATTCATACGAGGTTTATTTCTCTCATTTGTGATTTTGAAGTATTAGTTATTTCCTTTCTTATTTATTTTTAAGATTTTTTAAATTTATCCACATGTTGAACAGTTCTCCTCAACAATTTAGGGATAGATTTTTTTCTCCATGTAGCGTGGCGACATGCAGAAACTTTGAGATGTACAAAAAAAATTATTTTTAATATATCTCCCAAACAATTGTATTATCAATCGAAATCCAATGTATTTTCTTACTACCAGACAAAATTTATTACGGACGAATAGTTGATTTAGAAAAGTTTATATAAATGTGCAATAAATCAATTAAGAAAGTAACGGCATGTTATATGCACTACGGTTCAAAAATGAGACTTATGTTTATTATAGTATTTAGAAAAATGATTTAAATTATACACAGAATTATTCATCAAAATAGACTTTTCATCATATAGATTTTTCAAACTGATCATTTATTTTTCTTGGCAAAAAAAAAACTACTTATTTTTCTTGATTGCAGAAAAAAGTCTAATGGACCTAGCACAAAGATAGAAGAGACAGAGAGATAAGAAGTACCATTGATAAGAATTGAATCCAAAATAAGTTGATTTTGAGTGAAGGTGTGTATTTTTTAAAACTAAATCCCCTTTCTCTCAATTCAACTCATTTGATATGGATATATCAAAAAAAGAAACTCATTTGATACGGGAAATTTTTTATCATCCTATAATGCCAAAATATTAGTACTTCAATTAAGGGAGTTTTTAGTTAGCAAAATATAAACTAAAATGCACACAAAAAGTATAATCCGGATTTCTTATTTTAATTAATTGAATATTTTAAGAGTTTAAATAAAAAATTTTGTCCTCGAGAACCAAGATTACACGAACTGGACATTTTCTTTCAAGAAACTATTGGTGTCGGGAAAAGTAATTAGTAACATCAAATTTAAGTTATATTTATGAATAGGACTGACAATTGATTGCTACTTAATTTTATATTTCGATCATATCTTTAGAAAACAATTAACAATGTTTTGCGCATATGTTCAAATAGGACTTAAAATTGATTACGAACAATTTGTCATGCTACAAAATAATATCAAAGAAGTTTTGAAAGAATCAGAACATAATTTATCTTTTGGCATTTGTAATGATTCATGACCTAAATTTGGAAATGTCAAGAGAAACCATACATTATCGCTAAAAAGTGTATGCACATATTGCAGGAAGAAAAATCAATGAGACAACAAGAAAAATTCGGTGAAAATAATTTTTCAGTCAAACAATCACGTACTTTAGTATCCTCGTAATTACTCACCAATATAGGAAAATTGTTCTACTCAGTGCTCTAGATCTAATCAATTACTTGGAGATCCTCTTGTCTCTCAATGTTTTTCTCAAGCTAGATAAGATAGAATAGTGAAATAAGAAGATAATGATCATGAGAAGAACCACCAATTGCATGAGCTATTTTTCACAAAACTGAAAATATGGTATGAAAAAGAATAAATAATCGAGAAAGCGAGAGGAGAATCGAGTGGTATTATATGGAAAAAGGCACAATTGTGACAAATAATCATGAGTAAGTATCAAATATTAAAAGGAGCATCTTGTTTATAGAAAGAACAAAAATATCCTTTTTTGCAAAAGAATCGCAAAGAGGAGAAGAGTTAGTTTAGATGCATGAGGAAGTATAAAATGGTGTAAGGATCATGTATTTTTAGAAGAAAAATTCGAGAAACACCCCAAAAAAAATCATAGTTTTTGGCAAGATAATTAACAATTAAGGTGCAGTACAGGCAGAAAAAATTAGAATATTGGTCTGGGAAAATATAACGGATGTACCTCACTGAACGCCTGAGACAAAGAATTGTAGAATCTGCAAGGCAGCGAATGTTGAAAAAGAGTGACGAAGATCTACTTGTAGAAACACTTTCTCAAACATATGAGGCAATAAATGGTAAAGTTAAAAGTTTGTTTGCAAAAATAGAAGACATGCACTCGCATTGAAGGCCTAACCAATGAATGGTAGAAAGCAGCGATTATCTAAAAAATTGAAGAGATGTACCTGCACTGAGGACCTCACTCAATTAAGACATTGTAGGATGAGAGCCGAGGTAATGAATGTTCAAAATGAGGAACGAACAGAGAGGGTTGAATGTGAGTAAAACGTACGAAAAGAAAAGTAGTAAGTCACGAGACACAAGGGTATTTTTGGAAGAAAAAGTTAGAGAAACATCAAGGATGAAGTTGTACTTCTATATATGATATAGACATACATGTATGATATATAATAAAATTGGAAAAAAATAAAAATAGATCATGTTTTCTCTTATGTAACGCACGAGCTCTACGACTATCTACATAAAATACTAAAAGTCGGGATGATGCATCAAAAAGCACAATGTAGGACAGAGGAGAGTTCTCCTAGCATCACCTTTTGTGTGGCCACAAATAGTAACATGATAAATGACGCAATAATGTGATGTCACCTCATCTTTTGAAACCGAAATGACCTGCATGGAAGATGAACAGATGTATTAATGATCAATATATTAAATTGCAACATTAAATCTTCCAAGATGCAAAATAGTTCTTCACATTTTTGTCGGGACTCTTCTAAAAAGGTGGCCACTTGCTTTTGATAACATTTTACTTGAGACGCTGGTCACTTGCTCTCACGAATTTGCATTACAATTTTTATTTGTAATGACAATGGGATTCTTTTGGGTCGAGATTGCACTATAATTTTAACTTGATAGTGGGAGAATTTTTTCATGATTATGGAAAGAATTTTGTCCTTAGTCAATATTGTTTATTCATTGAATCGACTACCTTGCAAGATTGTGCTTCTATTGTTTTTATAAAGAGTTGGTCACAAACCTTAGTCACAAACGAAATTGTCTTACCTATATATCAATTCCAATCATGGTCGTTATTTTTACATGCCCAACGATTCTAGCACGTGCATGTGCACAGGCCTTGCATCTAGTTATATATAATAACAAAGTTTCAAGCTGATCTCTCGCGTCGCCATATATTTAAAAACCTAAGCCAAATTATCTCGCGTTGCAACATCATTATCTATGCGGAAAACTACACTTTTGGTCTTTTACCTTTACCTACTTTTCTATTTTCATCCTTTTTCTAATTTTTTAAATTTTTGTCTTGTATCTTACGTTATTTTTCTATTTTCATCATACCATTAACTTTCCCTTTAAGTGTGTTGAGTTGGATCCCCGGAGACAATCAATGTCACGAAAAATTACCACATCTACATCTTCCTCTTCGTTGGGTTTACTGTAATACTTTTAAGGAAAAATATTGATTTTATTTATTAATTCAAGAAAACTTCTTTGTGACCCCATTCTTGCTTGATTTCCCAACATATTCTTCTCAGCTCCCCTCCGATTAGAACTCCACATGACTCAACATAGGGATATTGTAATCCTTCAATATTTAATGACGTTGAGCTTAGGAAATTCTAGTGCCATTGGTCGATGACACTGCAACACTGGGGGATTCTTCTTCTACCTCCCAAATTCGAGTGGGCTTCCCACCTCGTCCTGATTATTGTTCCCCAATCCGAGTTGAAATGGCACCTGATCGAGGTTTCCGATATTGTCGACTCAAGGAAGGGGAACCTTTTTTCTATTATAATAATTCAAAATTTTAAATTTTTTGACATTTATGGATTGAAACCTTAATTTAGGGAATTTGCAGTCGAGATAAGCTCATGCCGAGTGATTTCTTTTTAGTTGATGTCTTTCCACAATAAAAAAACGTCTTCTTAACCAGATAATTGTTCTCGATAATGGCTTAGCGAAATTTTTTATTGATACACATTCTTGATGTAATCGATCCTAGTTGAATAAAATAGAAGTTTGATTAGTGGTAAAAAAGATTGCTAATCTACTTTTTTGATAAGTTGGGATTTTGTTTGTTTGAGTTAGTTTTGCTCACATCTTTTTTGAATTTGGCAAATTGATTCTATATCTCGATATGGGAGAAGAAAAGGAAGCCCTCTATGTTGATCTACTCATGATTGTTCAACGTTCATCGTCTTCTCCTATGTTCATTGTTTGCTTCTGTGTTCAATTGATTATTTTATTCTTATAGTTTTATCTAATTTTTCTCTAACAAATTAATTAAGCTAGTGGGAGGAAGATGCAAATGTGCATTTTGATGAGAGAACTTTGAACAAAATCAATAAAAGGGGCCACTAGTTCGGTTCAATGGGAAAGAATTAATCTACGTGACTCTTTTTTATGATGTGGATTGTCTAAGAGTGTCTAACTCAGCACACTTAACGGAAAAGTAAAGTACTGGATGAAAATAGAAAAAAAAAATGGACAAAGAATGAAAATAGAAAAATCGGCAAAGGTAAATGATGAAAATTGTAGTTTTCCCTTATTTATATTAGGAAATTTTTTATATATTTATGAAGAAAATATTCTCATATAGGTTATTCTGATTGAATTTATTCATAATATTTTTTTATTTAACTATTAAGGAAAGTAGAAGTATTGTAAAATATATAATATATAGATGTGGTTTGTTGTTGTTGTTGTTATTATTATTATATATTAGAATGGAATATTTTAATGGATAGGAAGGGAATTTTTGGATTTAATAATAGGGAAATAATTTGCATGAATATCTTAGTTTGACATTATTAAATTATAAAAAAAATATGTACGGTATAATAATATATATTAATTTGAGGCAAAGAATGAAATAATTCATATATGGGGAAAAAACTAAAAAATTTGATAATATGTTAAGTATATGTTTGAAAAAATGTCTTTTTGAATTAACAGGATAAAATAGTTCCTTAGCAAAGATGATGATGATGAGGATAATAATAATAATTAATACCGAGTAATTTATTTTTATATTTTAAATTCAAAAACTTGATATAGATATTAACACCCCAATAAAAGTGTGATCAACATATATAATTATAATGAAAAAAACAGAAGAAGAATTTGCAGTAATAGTATAGTCATGTAACTTAACTTACATATTTTATAATTAGCTTACCCCAACATTGACTCATAAAGTCCAACACTGAATAGTTGCTCAAACAATATACACTTAATTATATGAATTTAGATTAAAAATTAAAACTGTTCAACTATTCTATTTATGTATACATGCGATTACTAAAACTAAAATGACAAATTACGTATAACCATAAGCTTACAAAGAATAAGGACACGATAAGTTTGAAGGGAAAGAAGAACCTAAAGAGAGAGCTCGAAGGGAAGGAGACACAATACAAAATTAGCAATTATATATCACACAAATAAATAGGATTTTATACTATGAATTAAGAAAAGGTAATTAAAAACACCACCTAGTTTCCTCCTAAAAGTTGACCTTTTTTTATTACTCTACTATTTGTTACGTTCATGACTACCCTTCCCTCCATATTCTATTTCAATTTTCAATTTTTATGTTTGATTAATTTGTGTGTGACTGTCAAATTTCGTATACTCCGACAAAGTTGGGTATTGCTCCAAGTTGTAGTTAGCGTCGATTTTGACCCAAAGAAAAAAAAAACTTACACCGCATTGTACAAATTGAATGAAAGAATGAAATATTAATTTAACAATCTTCGAGTGTCGCAGATCTACTTCTAGTATATTCATTATTTTTATATGAAAAAGGATAGAGAAAACTGCATGGGAAAGGGAGATGGAAATGATCAGGCAGTGCAGGGGAGACACTCTAAGCAAGGGCCAGTGGAAGTGCAACCCAATGGTAGAACAAGAGAAAAGTTCCAACTCCGAGCTATTAAAGAAGTACAAACATCGAAACTCGCATATCAATCTCAATCGTCCCACTCGTCCAACCCTCCTCCAACTCTGCTATATCTCCTACATCTGCAAAACAGAAAGAGGGAGAGCTTGTTAACCAAGTAAGTAACAGTCTAAGACAAATCAGACATGCGGTGCAACTGTTATCATAATATAGATGATTTAGTGCATATCATGCAGAAATATCTTTACCCAAATAACTCCTCAACGTAACTAAATGGAAATTCAACCATGTTATACAAGTTTTAAACAAGACGGCAGGAATCAGTACATATGGCCACCGCATGAACTGTCATTTAAAGCAGAAACAAACAAGCATTTGGAAGTAATGTCCAGAGTCCCATTATAGAAAACATTATGCTTATCCCCGCGAGAGCGGAGAATGGTCGTAGTTATCTCAATGCAAAGGGGAAAGATAATTGTTATCCCTGCCACGAAAGGGAATGGTCATGATCAATGGTCACGAAGGGGTCTGGTCACAATTATCCATGTTGATTTGGAATGATGGTCATATTATCAACATTCTTCACGAGGAACGGTCACAATGGGGGCAACAATGAAATATTTGAAGAGAACCACCAGTGGGGCAAAATATAGGTAGGATTTTCAGAAGGATAATCAGACACGACGATCATGTTACAGACTATATCTGATTGGTTTCATGTACAACATTTTCATGCTATACAAGAACTAACCTTTAAGAAGAATATAATACATATGAACAGACACATAAAATAGAAAGTTATACCCATAAGGAGGGGGCTTGCAATTGGATATGCAGAACGCATTATAATCATGCCAAACAGGATGTTTTGTACAATTGCTAGCAGAGGTAGGCAAGTCTCTAACCCTTCCCCTCCCTTTCAGCTCTCACTCCATTTGGCTTGTGTCCAAACAAGCTATAACAGTTTTAGAAACCAATCCACAAGGTAATACTCCCCGAATCCCTGATCAATACCTACTCTAGTGAGAGGAGTATTCTCATCAAACTCCCCGAAGACAATCGTTATTACAGTTATCCCAATGTTCATGTCCCATTAAGTTCATATACCAAGTAAACACCGGCCATTTACCGACTGACTCAACTCCAATTAAAGCCTAATATCCATTAAAATATATCAGAAGATCCACATCCTAACACTCGATTGACAAGGCTAAAACATGCCAGCCTGGCTTCTCCTACGACTCGAACTAATCAACATGCCAAAAAACATTAATACTTAATGAAGTTAAGGAAGAATGCTTCCTTCAAAGTCTTAACAGATAATAAATCAAAGTTAGAGATGAGTTTCAGCGCAGTCCATGTGCATGTGACGGACCTAATTGGTGGCTATCAGTCATACGAGGTTCAGTTTCCCTGTGCAGTGAAATTAGCCACTGAAGCAAATTCACTCTTACAGTACAGATCTAATTTGAACAATATGTCTTCTTAAGCCAGTACTCCAAAAGGCTCATTCAAGCATCAGAGGTCGACAAAATTTGTGCCTGAGAACTAGGACAGGGACCATGATTTTTCTAGCAAGGAATTTGCCTAGATGCAAGTTATCATCTCAGTCATGACATGGTCATTTGAAAATGTTGCAATTCCATCATCTGGCCTCGGTTTTGGAAATCCTCATGTCGTTAGAAATCTAATGTAAAAGTGCTCAACGGCTTGAAAAAAAGGATTACCCTAAACAGTGTCTTGCAAAGTTATCAAGCTCCAAACCTCATAGGTGCCTTTTCATTCATTCCCTAGTAATTCAATGTATTACTCCAGACCCATTCCACAAATTCTAAACTCTGGGAAATGTAATTCTTTACCTATGCCATATGCTCCCAATTGTTTAAAGGATGCCAGCCATCGCACTTCTCTGCAGAAAAATTCACATAAACAAAAAATAACTGTAAGAGTTGAGGAACTCCAAGGTACAGAAATTTAATTATAGCATACTTACAGAACTATAGAAGTATAGAAAGATATTCCACCACCCAAACAGTACAGAGAGGGGGGATCCTACTTGAGAGGCTTCATCCCCTGCAATGGATGCCCAACTGCTTTAAACATCAGTTGTGGCAAGGTAAAAACTTACAAAAGAGGTGATGGCCACCACCAAAAAAATATATATAGATGGTTTCCACAAATTCCCGCCTGATGGCTTATGGGGTTATGATTTAATAACATAAAAGTGAGGACATGTTACATTTCCTTTTGCTAGGTAATACATGTTATTTTCGTTAGATTTCAAAAGCTTTTGAGAGTATAACTAATGAAAGACCTTACCTTAGAAGCTCTTAGCTCATTTACTTCCATCCGAAGAGAATCATCAGATAGGATTAGACGAGACAATGCCCCAGTGCTTAGGCTGCGATTTCAACAACACGCATCAGCAATGGATCTAGAGAGTACTGTTACTAGCACACAATTCCAAAATACCCTTTCATAACAAATTACACCCATCCACTTCAATTCTCCCAACAACAGCACAGCTTAAATTTGCAATAAAACTTATGTGCCAACTAGGTGCATCAGCTATTGGATGATAATAGAACTTAACACCTTTCTGTGAATCACGGCCCAAGGAGTGCTTTGCCCCATTTTTCAAGAGCAGTGAAGTATTTAAACCAGACCCAAGGGGCAAAGATGCAGTGGCTGACTGCCCACCTCCCTTCAGGGGGTTACCCCCACTGAACGCCATAAATCCCTCAGGGCATGCCTACAGCCTCTCACCCAGTTTGCAGGTCACTGGGGTGTATATAGCTCAAAATTGAAGCATAAGATATCTAAAAGTGTATTTCCCTGTTTTTTCGGGTTGGAGTGTTAAAACAGGTGGGAGGAGATTTATACCCAAGCATACTTGCAGCATCAGATACAGAACCTTCAACTGCATATAGGAGATCTAACAAGGCTTGCATTCCCTATGAAAACAAAAGGCACTTGTATGATTCCAGTATCTCATATAAAAGCAACAGAGAATAATTTACATGTTTTGTTTGCTCAGCCAGGATGTTCAGGCAAGAGCATTAAACAAAATGACAAAACTATGTAATAAGCGGGTGTCTTGGACAAAAATTTTCATCCCTTTGTGGTTTCACAATTTCTTTATTTATTTTTTATTTTTTATTTTTTTGATAGATGTGGTTTCACAAATATATCTGGTGTTGAGGCTCCCTCATAAGTTCATTAAGTACACTTGAATAACAGCAATATCAACTAGAGAAGCACGTTACAGAGATGATGGCTATTGGCTATATCAAATACATTAGTAACTGTCAATGGGGAAGGGATAATAGAAAACCAAAGCATCCAATGTTAGGATGGGTATTGATGGTGGTTAAATAGTTTGAGAAGAGACTCCATAAGCTTTCTTTCTGCTTGACGTCTATTTGATGTCAGTCATGGTCAGATCTTGATTTATCATCATCAACTCTTAATCAAACAAATTCTATATAAATAACAGATCGATAACTGAAAGCTGTTATTCAACAATATATACAAATTAACTTGTATATGCGTGTGAACATCCTGTAGACTTCCATCCATGATCCATGATCTTATCTATCAATGAATCGGGGTTACTAAAAGATAATGCAATATTTGCTCTAGGACAATTTATTTGTCTTTTCAAATAGCTAAAGGAAATAAAGTGGAGAGAAAAGGCATCCCGCTCTTCCATAAAGGAGACTGAGAGCACTTATTCCTATTAACAAATGAATGGCATACCGCATTAAACTTGGGGTTGTTGGGTCCAATTTGGGGGCCGGAGTCTTTTAAGGTGGACTTGGCAGGAAGTATTTGAAGAAGTTCCGGGGGTGGTGAATACGCATCAAGTTCCACGGTGTTCCTAACTGGCCCGAAAAATCAGCAGACTTAACCACCAGAAATTAATAATTAAATTCATGAAAAAGAAACAAGTTGAGATATCAAAGGGAAGAACTCTTGGTCATGATAAGCAGCTTCATCAAAAAGCAACTTTTGCTTATGCTCCAAAGAGCAAGTCACCTGATTTATAACAAGCTTATTATTAAAGCAGGTATTAAATTAACTATGTAATTTACCATTTAGATAAAAAGTTCTGTAGAAGTGGGGGCTCGTTGGTCAAACTTTATTTATTCAGAGTTCATTAAAAAATGTCTTGGGGAAATTATGAAGCAGAGAAAGAGAGGAAAAGAGTGTGTCCGGAGAGGTAATTTACGAGGTTTATGGTACCAAACTAAAACACACCCCAGCGCAAATCCCGCCTGGCCCCCACCCCCTTGGCCCTTCCCAAAAAAGAAAATAAACAAATAACTTCTGATGAGCTCACAGTTAAAATAAACAGGACCAAATTTAAACGGTTATCTAAGCTGTAAAATTTATGTTCAAAAACAACAAATCATCTGATTGTATAACAAGTCACCCAACCCATGCCAAGACATGCATCAAATGTGGTTGGAGGCTACACTTTTATGGAGCCTCCTTATTGATGATTCTTTCCAAAATTCGCCCAACGGAGGGAAAATAAATAAATAAACAAAGGATGAAGCGGCAGGAGGTAATGAATTGCTGAGAAACCTTTCCGAGCCAAGCGGGTACGAAGGCGGGAAAGAGCAGAGGCACGATTTTTGTGCTGGGACCTGTCCTCAGAAGCTTGAGCAGTGATGCCTGTTGGAAGGTGCTTAAGACGGACAGCTGAATCGCGTTTGTTGCGGTGTTGACCCCCAGGCCCCGATGTCCGGAATGTGCTCATCTCACACTGCTTCATTAGCTCTTCATCAGCCAACTCCAAGTAGTTCCTGCTACTAATGCTGCTCTGATCTTTTGAACCAGAAGCAGTGGTAATATTCAGACTTCTGTTGCGCATGTTCCATGAGAAGCTGTGTGCCCTTTTTATTTTCTCTCCTCTCCATGTTGCCTGCAGAGAGCACGGACATTCGGAAGTTGGTACGAGGATTCTCGAGATATTCAAAATCCCTCTGCCAGATGACAATGATCTCCATAATAATTGGACACCCATCCCCAACTTTTGCCACCTTCTGCTTCCTCTCCCTGCCGGTCTTCTTCTGAAAACAGTCTGTACCAGTGAAGATGACTTTGTGCTCGGCCTGCTCACTCCAAACAATAGATACTCATCAAGAATCCCCATACAGTCTTCACAGCTCCATATAAAAATATAAGCAGTATGAATGTCAATTATTTTAGGCAACCACAAGATTCTTTACTTTCAACACTTCAATTTTTATTATATTATTTCTTGATAATGACATGAATATCTTGATAAGCTACCACTAAATCTCTGTTTCTCTCACTGCAATTTTTAAGTGTTTGCCGACGAGCTCATTTGTTAGCATCTTTTCCCAATGTTTCGCTATTTCTCCATTTCTCTTTGTTTGCCCCGTTTCTCTCTTTGTGGCAAATCCCTAAAACTCACTATAAAATTTTCGAACTGATTTCCCTTGCTTCCAACTCTATACAATAGCACCAAATTCATGTATATTTAATCTTTACATTTGGATATATAAGACGGTCATTAAGCCATTTAATCTAAAATCTTCAACTGTCAGCACTAGATATTTCAAAAACCATCATTTTCACTCTTTCCATCTAAAAATTTTGTGATACTCGAGGCATTATTAAATATTCTTGTACGTTGTACCTGCAGAAAGGTATTTACAAATTCACAAACTGTATGTCCAGATAAGCTAATCAAGAATATGCAAATATATACACCAAAAATCAAAAACATGTACACGAATAACTTTCCATCTAGCTACAGTTTATATATAAATTATAAATATAAACAAAAGATTCAGTTTCGCCTTTTACTCCCAACCAGCAAGATAACGATTCAGTATCTACCACCCACAATTTTTAACATCTGCAGCATACAATGCTAAGAACAGAAGCTACATTTCAGCGACGACATCATATTAGAAAGGGTGTCTTTTGTCCAGGTACCTTGACCATACCCCGTATATGACCGATTCCTAGGTTTTAAATCGAACCAACCCAGTACCTGGATTACACCACAAGTTCCAGGTACCTGTGTGGAACCTGTGGGGTGGGGATAAATTGCACCTTCTCTGGTAAAAGTTTCCTAAATGTCCTCAAACTAAAGACAGTCACGCCAGAGATATCGCATTCATATCTATCTAATTTGTACACTTGACAGAGTTAAGTTCTTTCCCAGCGAATACGGCAGCATGAAGAACTATTCCATGTCACACAACACGCACTGAATGCAGCCGAACATAGAGTAAGCAACAATCGAACACAGATTATAAAGGAAAAGCCAAACCCAATCTGCTCAGCAGCAGTGACTGACCAAACATTCCACTAAATAAAATGTGTTCCTTTTTTTGTCACTGTCAATATCTCTCGTGCGCTGTTAGCCAAGAAATCGAGTAAAACAATGAGGCAGTGAAAACGGAGACACGAAAAATCAAATCTTTCCTCTTGAGATCATACATACTGATAATGAGTCAATCCCTTTCCCACAAAGAACTCACTGACCCAACTCCAATATAGCAAAAATACCCAAATTTCAGTCAATATGACATAGAAACCCGAGAAGGCCAAGCCAAAGGAGAGACCTCAGAGGAGTCAGGTTAGTACCGAAATTGAGCGAAATCCCCAGTCTACAGTTTCCCTCGAAATTGAAGAAATTTGTGGCGATTTTCAATTCTCTCTGGAGCAGCAGTAGCTGGTTGAGATGGAGTAAGAGGCAGGAACAGCAGCTGGTGGCGATGGGGGTGGAGCAGAAGCTGGTGGCGGGGTAGCGCGAACGAACAGCACGCCGCAGTGGAGTAGGAGCAGAAATGCTCTCGGGAGCAGCAATGATCGCCGCTTCAGTCGGGGGAAGATCTCGTCAGGGGCTGACGATCGTCGATGAGGGGAGCTGGTCTGATTTTCTGTTTCTTTTTTTCTTTTTCTTTCTGGGTGAAATTTTTCTAATTCAAATTTTAGTAACATCATTTAGGTAATCTAAGCCCTGTTTGACACCTCTATTCTAACTTTCTATATATATATATATATATATATATATAAGTAAATTACACTGGTGGTCCAAAAAATTTTAATAATGTATCAGGTTGATTCAAAAAGTTTTTTTTGCTATTTGATGATATAAAATGTTTCAAAATTGTAACATGATAGTACAAACCGTTATCTCGCCATTAACATCGTCATCTCGCCATTGACATAGGTGGACCTTTAAGTTAATTAAAGAACTATTTTGTACCATTATGTTACATCTGTAAAACATTTTAGACAATTAAGTGACAACTTCAAAAGAATTTGAAACATTATGTAACGTTCCACCAACTCCTAAAAACATATCAGAGCCATGTTTCGGCCACATCAGTTTCGCTTGACGGCGTCAATGGTGATATAACGGTTTGTACTATCATGTTAAAATTTTGAAATAGTTTATACCATCAAGTAGCAAAAAAAAACTTTTTGGATCAACCTGATATATTATTAAAACTTTTTGAACCACCAGTGTAATTTACTATATATATATATATATATAATTAGATTGTAATAATTGTATTGTTAAATTATAAAAAAAAAGTGTTAAATTCATTAAGAGAAAGTAATGATTGTTTTTATTGAATTGTGAGAAAAGTAATAAATAGTTGAGAAAATTTAATATTAAAAATTGACTTGAATGGTTAAAAAAATTGAAGAAAAAAATAAATGTAATAATTATGTTGTTGGTTTGAAAATAAGTGAAGCAAACTCTAAAACCACACAAGGTGCTAATTTTCTTATCCTATGTTGCGAGCATTTTTTTTTCATTAGTAATGCTGAAATTTCAATGCATGTATGGATAATTAAGTATAACAAATAATCACGATTTTGTTTTACTTACTTATATGTAATAAAATCAAACATAAAAGGACACTTTTTAGTAATAATTAGTTTATTGGACACTTTTTAGTAATAAATAGTAATAATGCCACCTATTAAGCATATGATAAAGCTTGAGTGCCACATAGAGGAACCTGGTGAAATAATCATGTCATTATATATTATATATTGATTAAAAAGTTAAATATGATCGAAATTATTTTTTATTAAAATATATTTTTTCAATTTACTCTTATATGAATTTCAATGTACTACACAATTCTAACAATTCGATTAAATTAATTTTTCATTTAATTAAATTTATATTTTTTCCATGTATATTTTTCATATTAAAATTAAAGCAATTATTTTGTCCCTGTAATTAAACTATCAATGCGTCAAAAAAATAATTTTCCACAATTGTATATAATCTTTTTTAATATGTCGATGAATCAAGAGTTTAATTATAATTTGTTAATATGCCAATGTGTCGAGAATATGAGAAGTATGCCACATAGTTGACACATGGTGGAGGTTGACGCATGGCAGAACCTGGTAGAGCAATGTGTCAAGGATATGAGAGCCTCGAATGCCACGTGTCAAGCATAGGAGAAGGCTTGAGTGCCACATTGAGAAACATGACGAAGTTTTCCTACCATTAAATATTATATATTAATTCAATTAAATTGGCACGTAATTGTAATTGGCACATGGCTTAGGCTGACACATGGTAGAACTTAGTGGAGTAATGTGTCAAGGATATAAGGCCTCGAATGCCATGTGTCAAGTATAGGAGAAGGTTTGAGTGCCGCATGTCGGGACCAAGCAAAATGTTCCTACTATTATATATTATATATTGATTTGATTAAATTATTTTTTTCGTGTAATTTTTTTTTGCCATGTGTATTTTTCGTATTAAAATTAAAGCAATTGTTTTGGCCTTGTAATTAATCTTCAATGTGTCAAAAAAATTTCCACAATTATATATATTCTTTTTTATAATATTAGTATTCTATTATTTTTTATAAAACAATCTTTTAGTAATTTATTTGTTATTTTAATATGTCTATGTATCAAGAGTTTAATTGTAATTTGCTAATATGCCAATGTATCGAGAATATGAAAAGTCTTCGATGCCACTTAGTTGACTCGTGGCGGAGGCTAACACATGAAATACATGGTGGAGTAATGTGTCAAGAATATAAGAGCCCCGAATGCCATGTGTCAAGCATAGGAGGAGGCTTGAGTGCCACATTGCGGAACGTGACGAAGTTTTCCTGCCATTATATATTATATATTGATTCAATTAAATTAATTTTTTCATTTAATTAAATATATTTTTTTTGCCATGTGTATTTTTCGTATTAAAATTAAAGCAATTGTTTTGGCCTTGTAATTAATCTATCGACGTGCCAAAAAAATAATTTTTCACAATTATATAATTTTTCACAGTTATATATAACCTTTTTTTATAATATTAGTAATTCATTACTTTTCATTAAACAATCTTTAAATAATTTATTTGTAATTTTTGTATGTCGACGTATAAAGTGTTTAATTGTAATTTGTTAATATGCCAATGTGTTGAAAATATGAAAAGTCTTGAATGCCACGTGTCAAGCATAGGAGAATGCTAAAGTGCGACATGACGAAACCAAGCAAAGTGTTCTTGCCATTATATATTATATATTGATTCGATTAAATTAATTTTTTTTCATTTAATTAAATTTTTTTTTTTTTGCCATGTGTACTTTCATATTAAAATTAAAGCAATTGTTTTGGCCTTATAATTAATCTATCAATGTGTCAAAAAAAAATTTCCAGCATTGCATATATTCTTTTTTATAATATTAGTATTTTTATTTTTTATAAAATAATCTTTTAGTAATTTATTTGTTATTTTAATATATTGATGTATCAAGAGTTTAATTGAAACTTGTTAATATACCAATGTGTCAAGAATATAAAAAGTCTTCGATGCCACTTAGTTGAAACATGGCGGAGGTTGACATATGGCAGTGCCTGGTAGAGCAATGTGTCAAGGATATGTGAGAGCCTTGAACGCCACATGTCAAGCATAAGTGAAAGCTTAAATGCCACGTGATAGAACTTGCGCAAAGTGTTCTTGCCGTTATATATTATATTGTAATTTGTTAATATGCCAATGTGTCGAGAGTATGAGAAGTCTCAGAGTCTCGAATGCCACATGTCAAGCATAGGTGAAGGCTTGAGTGCTACATGATAGAACTTGCGCGAAGTGTTACAGCCATTATACATTATATTATAATTTGTTAATATGCCAATGTGTCAAGAGTATGAGAAGTCTCGGATGCCACTTAGTTGACACATAGCGGAGGGTGACACATGGCAGAACCCGGTAGAACAATGTGTCGAGGATATGAGAGCTTCGAATGCCACGTGTCAAGCATAGGAGAAGGATTGAGTGTCACATGACAGAATTTGGCGAAGTATTCCTGCCATTATAAATTATATATTGATTAACAAAGAAGACAATTGCGTCCATTCTTGGTAGGACACGTGGAGGGGCCGAGGAGAGCCCTTTGTTATTCTCCTGAGAGAATAGGCAAAAATAACATCGACAGATGAAATTTATCTCAAATGAGCCTCGACCCATTTTTTTTACATCAACTAAATCCTAACAATTGAAAGTTACATCAATGCAGCACTTCTATCTAGATTCCGTGAAATATCATACAGAATCGTCTTACGTGACTTTTTATATTATTTCCCCACATGACGTGGCTTTCTAACGTGGCAAAGGTAGTTGTAAAAATCAATTTTTTAATGTTCATAACCAAACGTTATCGTTTTGGTCTTGACTCCACCCACAACAAAATATGTTGTTGTTCTCCCCTTCTTCATCCATGTTGTTGCTCGACACCGCCCTAGACACCACAACTGGACGAACCCCACCGACGATGATCATAATGCCCAATCCTCTTCCTCTCCCTAATGAGTCGAGCCCCACAGTTGATGCAAATTGTAGCACGATTTCAAGAGATCCAGTTCAAGTTCCAATTGGACCGATTACGCGAGCACGAGCAAAGAAGTTTAAAGATGAACTCAACGGCCTGATTCAAGAGGTTTGGGCTCAAGCAAATTCGTGGAGGCCCATTGGACATGAATCACGTGATCCACAAAAATCCATCAACATGATTCAAGTTATAGAAGATTCCGGACAATGCTAAATTCAACAAGTGTTTGAGGAAGTTTCTAGAATATTTGAAGACCAAGATAAGATATCATCAGATTTGTTTAAAGTTTAAATCTCATGGAGATATTCTCAGGATATTTAGATTTCATATCTTTATAGATTATGCCATATCTCTATCGATATTTTAGGTTTTATTTTCCTTATCTATAGGAAGAGATATGGCCAAATTATGATTACTTTATGTCTATAATATTCATCTTAGTGAATTTTTAATAAAAAAATGAACATTTAGAAAATTGTGAAAGTATTCTCTTTGGTTCTTGAAAAACTAATTCGAACTTATCGGAAATTTTCGTAGCGTTCATCATCGACTTATCAAACGGCTTTTCACCACCGTTTGTGGCGTCTACATAAACTTATCAAACGGCTTTTCATCATCGTTTGTGGCGTCTTCCTATATACCGAGGTTTTTGTTTCGCAATAAACAATGGGTTGAGGTCAGTTATACCAAAGTTCTTGTTTATGTTTTAAACAACGAATCGATGGTTTGTCAATCAAATCTGATCGTGGAACGATCTTGGGTTCCTTTAGCCGTCGGGTCTCGTCATTCTTGGCGGGAATCGCATCATTTGGTATCAGAATATCAGGCTCCAAATCAGGTTTTCGTTTCAATTTGCTGAGATTCGTTTCGTAAAGTTTGTTCTTTTTGGACTGTTATTAGTCCATAAAAAATCGGCCAAAAAAATCGACAAAAAAAGTGCTAAAAAAACGAAAGAACATAAGAAAATAAAGAAGTTGTTGTAGTCAATTTGATCCAAATTCTTTGCATCAGACCATTCTAAAGTTGTTATTTCCCTTTGATCTACATTGATTATGATCCCAGAATTTTATATAACATTCTAGTTTATTTAATCCTTCATAGTAGTTTTATTCTCTTTTTTCCTTTCTTCCTTAAGTTTCCTTCGACCATTAATTTTCCTTGATAAGTTTTTGGTGAATTGCTGCTGGAAATTTTGGAGAATTGTTCATTTAGTTTCAAAAGAACTGAAAAAGAATTATCGAGTGGAAAAAGGCAGGAGTGGTGAGAACATTAGAGGGTTAAAAGCCACGTTTGTTTGAGTGAAAACACAAGTGTAAAGTGATTCACATTCTTGAGTGTAAACACGTAAGGGAGAGAATTGTGAGGTCATTTCCTTCTAACTTTGTTTTACAGCAATCATGTCTCACAGCAGTGCTAAGAGTATTGCTGAAGTTTCTACGAAATATTTAACCCTTGATGCATTGACATTGGTGACAAGGAGAGCATTGAACTTGCAAACGAAAGGAATTGAGGAAGTGCAGCGGGAGAACATCTTTCACACCAGGTGCTACGTTAAAGACAATGTATGCAGTGTGATTATTGATGGTGGTAGTTGTACTAATGTCGCAAGCACAACAATGATGGAAAAATTGGGACTACCTATGCTGAAGCACCCCAAGCCATATAATTGCAATGGTTAAATGATAGTGGTGAGATAAGGGTGGAGAAGCAGGTGTTAGTTGCATTTCTAATCGATAAATACGAAGATGAAGTGCTGTGTGATGTAGTACCGATGCAAGCATGACAATTGTTGCTAGGACGTCCATGGAAGTTTGATAGGCATGTGAAGCATGACGGCTTTACGAACAAATATTCATTTGTACTTAATCAACGATTGATCACTCTTGTACCATTGACACCGCAGCAAGTATATGAGGATCAAGTGAGATTACAAAAAGAGAATGATCAAAAGAAAGAGAGTGAACAGAAGAAAAATAGTGAAAATCAGAGAGAGGCCGAGAAAAATGAGGGAGAAAAAGAAAATAAAAATTCGGCCATTGAGAGAAAATCAAAGAGAAAACAAAAGAATTTCTATGCAAAAATGAGTGAAATTAAGCAAGCAATGTTTTCAAATCACTCGATTATTATACTTTTGAACAAAGAGGCATTTTTCAACACTAACGAACTTGACATCGTTTTGCCTAGTTCTGTTGTTTCTCTTTTACAAGAGTATGAGGATGTCTTTCCCGAGAAAACACCACATGGGTTGCCTCCAATCCGAGGGATTGAACATCAATTTGATTTTGTTCCATATGCGACAATTCCAAACCGACCAGCCAAGGTTGTCAGAATCGCGATTCTACCTAGAATCGGTCGAGGGTCGTAGAATCGTGAATCGCGATTCGAATCGTGAATCGCGATTCGAATCGTGAATCGTAAGATTCTACCTATAATTAAAAAAAATATTTATATATGTAGCATACTTTCATGAATAATTCATTCAAATAAAGACCACAAACCAAAAAATCAACAATAAGACATAAAACACAAAATATCTTTACAAATTATCGAAATTCAAGGTGCATTCTCTCAAAAATATCGTTACAATTGAAGGTTTGTGTAATGTGGGAGAAGTCGGAGATGCAAGGGAAGCTGCTTTGAATGCTAAGACAGGGTTGACTTCTTTGATTTTGAGGTGGGAGGACGAGGAGGAGGAGGATGAAGGCCCTGCTAGTATAAGAGATGCAGAAAGTCAAATGCAGATCCTCGATTGTCTTCAACCTCATGCTAGCATAAAGAATATCGAGATTGATGGTTACGAAGGTACAAAGTTGCCTTCTTGGATCAGAGGTCTCTCATTTGTTCACTTAGAACGCTTGAGGTTGTGTAATTGCAGAAAGACAAAGATGCTACCATCGATTGGGGTTCTGCCTCAGCTGAAGGAATTGGAAGTTGAACGCATGGATGCGATATGTGCCGTGGGACCTGAATTTTATGGAAACACAGCGAAGCCTTTTCCAGCTTTAGAGACTCTGCTTTTTATTAATATCGTTACACAAAATATGGTTCTCGGGGTTATCCAGCAACAAGTTTCTGATAGCCCAAAGACCCCATTCTCTCAAGAACGTGTTATCTTCATCAGTAACGCATTGCTGCAAGAGGAGAGGAATCCCTCCTTTCTCTCTAATCTCATCTTGCACACGTCTCCTTCGAAATGAACAGTTAGCAATTACTGCAATGAGGTCCCTTCGAAATCCTCCATACGGGCATACCTTTGAACCAACAGAAGCCCTACCTTCCTCATTTTCGACATGCTCGATGGCTTTTGTGACTATTGCTGGTGGCTCGAGGTCACGGAGAAGGTCCATCGGAAAGGGATAATCAACTCAAAATCGTACCTGCCGGTCCTGCCCTACCCCCGATCGAAGCTCGGAGTCGCCGCGCACGCGCTACCCGACAACGTATCCGCTGCTCTGACAAGCTAGCACCGTTAATCGAAGGTGGATGGAACTATGGAAGATTTCGACTGGAGATCTCGAGAAATTAGGGTTAACCACAGTAGAGAAGTAAGAAAGGGCGGGTGGGAGAAAGAAGGAGTGGGGGGGGGAGTCTCCGGGCCTGGGCTTCGGCCCCTTTTGGGCCCGGGCTTGGACTGATTTTGGCCCGACCGTAGAATCGGGCTGATTCTGCGATTCTCCGGTTCGGCTCGCGATTCCGGCCCGATTCTACAAAAACCGACTCACCCCCTGCAATCGGAATCGGGGACCCCCCATGAATCGTAGAATCATACGATTCTACGATTCGAATCGTGGTTCTGACAACCATGCGACCAGCCTATATGAGCAATCTTGAGAAGACAAAGAAGCTTCAACGGCAGGTAAGTGAGTTGTTGGAGAAAGGGTACGTGAAGGAGAGCATGAGCCAATGCGCCGTTTCGATTATACTTGTACCTAAGAAGGATGAGACGTGGAGAATGTGTGTTGATTGCCGAGCAATCAACAACATAACGGTAAAGTATCATCATCATATTCCTCGCTTAGATGATATGTCAGATGAGCTGCATGATTCTTGTATATTTTCTAAAATTGATTTAAAAAGCTGTTATCATCAGATTAGAATGAAAAAAAGGAGATGAATGGAAAACTGCCTTTAAAACAAAATACGGTTTGTATGAATGGTTAGTTATGCCTTTTGGTTTGACTAATGCTCCAAGCACTTTTATGAGACTTATGAATCATGTTTTGCGTGCATTTCTAGGTAGATTTGTTGTTGTCTACTTTGATGATATACTCGTTTACAACAAAAACTTAGATGATCATAAGGTACATTTGAAATCTGTTTTAGATGTGCTTAGGAAGGAAAAGTTATTTGCTAATTTGAAGAAGTGTACTTTTTGTACCGATAAGCTTGTATTTTTGGGATTTGTTGTTAGTGCACAAGGTATACAGGTTGATGAAGAGAGGGTACGTGCAATCCAAGAGTAGCCCAGTCCCACAAGTATAAGTAATGTTCGTAGTTTTCATGGACTTGCTAGTTTCTACTGGCGGTTCGTGAAGGACTTTAGTAGCATAGCAGCACCATTTACTGAAGTGATCAAGAAAAATGTTGAATTTAGATGGGGAGAAGAACAAGAGAAGGCGTTTCAGCTAATCAAAGAGAAGCTGACCAACGCTCCTTTATTATCTTTGCCTAACTTTTCTAAAACTTTTGAGATTGAATGTGATACTTCAGGTGTTGGTATAGGTGCAGTTCTCATGCAGAAATGATGACCAATTGCTTACTTCAGCGAAAAACTAAGCGGGGCAGCCTTAAACTATCCAACTTATGATAAAGAGTTGTATGCATTGGTTCGAGCTTTAGAGACGTGGCAACACTACTTATGGCCTAAGAAATTTGTAATTCACACCGATCATAAGTCCTTGAAACACTTGAAGGGCCAACACAAGCTAAACAAAAGACATGCCTGATGGGTGGAGTTCATTGAAATGTTTCCATACGTCATTCAGTATAAGCAAGGTAAGGAGAATGTGGTCGCCGATGCACTTTCTCGCAGGTATGCATTACTCTCTACACTTGATGCAAAATTGTTTGGTTTTGAGCACATTAAAAATTTATATGCTGATGACCATGAATTTTGTAAGGAATATCGGACTTGTGAGAAAACCCCTTGTGGTAAGTTCTTTAAGCATGATGGGTTCCTATTTCGAGAGAATAAGTTATGCGTGCCTAATTGTTCCTTGAGGGAGTTATTAGTGCAGGAATCTCATGGTGACATTTTGGAGTTGCAAAGACTTTAGCTATTTTGCAAGAACACTTCTATTGGCCACATATGAAAAGAGATGTTGAGAGAATTTGTGGTAGATGCATCACATATAGGCAAGCTAAATCCAGAGTGCAATCTAATGATTTGTATACCCCTTACCTATTTCTAGTGAGCCTTGGATTGATATTTCAATGAACTTTGTGTTAGGATTACCTCGAACTAAATGTGGGAGAGATTCAATTTTTGTTGTTGTGAATAGATTTTCTAAGATGACGCACTTTATTCCATATCACAAAACTGATGATACTTCGCATGTTGCTGATTTGTTCTTTAGGGAGTTTGTAAGATTACATGGCATGCCTAGAACAATTGTTTCGGATAGGGATGCTAAGTTCTTGAGCTATTTTTGGAAGACTTTGTGGTGTAAGTTAGGTACTAAGCTATTGTTTTCTACTACTAGTCACTCACAAATTGATGATCAAACTAAAGTAGTAAATATGTCTTTGTCTACTTTATTGAGGGCAATCATTAAAAAGAACATCAAAACATGGAAAGAGTGTTTACCACATGTTGAGTTTGCTTATAACATCTATTCATTCTGCTACTAAATTTTCACCATTTGAAATTGTATATGGATTTAATCCTTTAACTCCATTGGATTTATTTCATTTACCTTTGACTGAGCATGTTAATTTAGATGGCAAAAAGAAAGTTGAATTTGTCAAGCAGATTCATGATAAAACAAGACTCAATATTGAGCGAAGAACGGAGCAGTATGCAAAACACGCCAACAAGGGGCATCATAAGCTGATTTTCGAACCTGGAGATTGGGTTTGGTTGCATATGAGGAAAGAGAGACTTCTGGCGCAAAGACGTTCCAAATTACTTCCGAGAGGGGATGGTCATTTCCAAGTCCTAGAGCGCATCAATGACAACGCTTACAAACTAGACCTACCTGATGAGTACAATGTAAGTGCTACTTTTAATGTTGCTGATTTGCTTCCTTTTGATGTAGGTGATGATTTGAGGGCAAATCCTTTTCAAGAGAAGGGGAATGATACAAATTGTAGCACGACTTCAAGGGATCCAGTTCAAGTTCCAATTGGACCGATTACGCGAGCACGAGCAAAGAAGTTTAAAGATGAACTCAACGGCCTGATTCAAGAGGTTTGGGCTCAAGCAAATTCGTGGAGGCCCATTGGACATGAATCACGTGATCCACAAAAATCCATCAACATGATTCAAGTTATAGAAGATTCCAGACAATGCTAAATTCAGCAAGTGTTTGAGAAAATTTCTAAAATATTTGAAGATCAAGAGAAGATATCATCAGAGTTGTTTAAAATTTAAATCTCATGAAGATATTCTCGGGATATTTAGATTTCATATTTTTATAGATTATGCCATATCTCTATCGATAATTTAGGTTTTTTTTCCTTATCTTTAGGAGGAGATATGGCCAGATTAGGATTACTTTATATCTATATATATTCATCTTAGTGAATTTTTAATAAATAAAGGAACATTCAGAAAATTGTGAGAGTATTCTCTTTAGTTCTTGAAAAACTAATTCGAACTTATGGGATATTTCTGTAGCGTTCATCATCGACTTATCAAACAGCTTTTCACCACCGTTTGTGTCATCTTCATCGACTTATCAAACGGCTTTCCATCACCGTTTGCGGCGTCTTCCTATATACTAAGGTTCTTGTTTCGTAATAAACAATGGGTTGAGGTTAGTTATACCAAAGTTCTTATTTATGTTGTAAACAACGGGTCGAGGGTTTGTCAATCAAATCTAATCGTGGAACGATCTTGGATTCCTTTAGCTGTCGGGTCTTGTCATTCTTGGCAGGAATCGCATCAATAGTGGCTGCCCAGGCGAATTCCATGGCTACCTCTCTCATCCACCATACCCTCAAGCTCGCCATAGCTCCGATTAGCTCTCTCGAGTCTCCTCTACCCTAATCCCGACCTCGAGCCATGCATCTCAGCCTCCAACCATGCCACCGGCCATCATCTCCGCGAAGACCAGGTCCTTCCACCTCTGGGTCAGGCGAGATCGGCGCTTTAGGCCACGAGCTTGACTCTTCCACCGCTGTCTTGAGCTCGTCCTTCTCCTGTTGGTCCTACTCTTATCACCGCCCGCCACCACATCCTGAAAGAGCTCTACCTTCTTCTATGTCGGCTTGACTCCTACAATTATTTGGTGTACTGAAGCTGATCCATGGCACTATCGGGCTAGGGTTTCAGTGAATTTGGGGCTATGGTTTTACACGGTATGGGGGAGGAAGAAGATGGTCAAACTTGGTCAATTTTGACTAGTTTGAGGGTTTTAAAAGGATAACGTTTGGTTATGAACATTAAAAAATTGATTTTTACAACTACCTTTGCCACATCACAAAGCCACGTCATGTAGGGAAACAATATTATAAGTCACATCAGATGATTCCATCTGATTTTTCATGGAACGTGGATATAATGACAGATCTGATGTAACTTTTAACTGTCATGATTCGGTTTGATATAAAAAATGAGTCGAGGTTAATTTCATGCAAGTTTCATCTCTTAAGGTTGTTTTTGCGTATTGTCTCTTATTCTCCTTTACCCTAAAATAAACATTAATGATTTATTGTTCGTAGGAATGTGGGGCCTACTTGCAGCCCAACACTTTTTTGTTTTTAATTTAATATATATCTTTAAAAGTTTTCATGTTAGTACAAAATATGTATTTGAATTGATCACCAATCACCAATTTATGTATGCTCTTTTCATTTATGTACATACAAATATCCTAATTATTTTTGATAAAACATAAGGATACAATACTTGCATATGACCTAGTATATTTGGATAGTTAGGTTCGTATGCTTGTGGGGGCGAATGAGTGGTCTCCCCCCCCCCCCCCCCCCCCACCTTTCCAGAAATATATATATATATATATATATATATATGTTATATATTATAGAATTTTTTTAAGTTAAACTATTGAACACAGTATATAGTAGCCTATGATTTTGTCATGACTATGTGATGTTTTTAACAAATTTCGAGTCTACACTCCAAGTAAAGTTCATCATGTCACATTAGCTGGCCGTCTATTATATTGTTTAATCTTTTGGCCGCAAACACCACCAATTAAAATTAATATGTTAATTTATATCAACATATATTTTTTAAAATTTCTTTGAGGAAAGTCCTAGATTTTTTTCAGTTAAAGATGGAACAAATTCAGCCTCAAGAAGCCGAGCTGAAGATGGAACAAATTCACCCGAACAAGTGAACCCGAACTTTGAGCAAGCTTTGGCAAGTGGTTTCGAAAAATGATAGGATCTCGCCTTGGTACCTAAAAGCTCCAAAAACGATGATAGATTTGATTCATGAGGAATCAGTTGAAGGTAAAGGTACGAGAATTGAAAGTGCGAGTATTGAAAGGTGCAATCAACAAAAGTGCAGAATAATTAAAATGCAATAAACGAAAGATAGGAAAAGTACGAGTTTGATTAATAGATGTGTGGAAAGCATACAACAAACTAGACGACACATATATATAGGCATGTACAATGAAATCCTATAAATATATCGTAATAATATACAATATCGAGATAACATCCGAAAAGGAAATTGACTCCTAGAAAATCTAGGTTGCCTAAAAGATAGAATACTAAACTATATCGGAGAAATATCCGACTTATTTGACTTCTTAAAATCAAAGAGAACACTAGAATAACGCATCCTTGATCTCCAAGTAAATTCAGCTGCCATAGAAAATAAATGATTTACCGCCCTCGGCCACATGCACACCCAAGCAAATCCATTTCCTCCCTAATGATGGACTCTCTTGCTAGGCACCCTTCAGTTGGGTTATAATCCATAAATATCTTTGACCTCCAATTAACTTGGCTTGATCCATAATAAATACGACCTATTCCTCCAAAATCGGTGTCAACATATTCTCAAAACCTAGGAAAATCATTGAAATCACCAATTATACATTACGACTCGACAATCTTCACAACATGCAGAAGATAGGTGTAAATAATACCCAGCATGTCTAGTCGCGAAATAACATTGAGCAGGACTTGACATGTATATATATATGTTGCACGAGTACTTAATCAAAGAAATGAGATAAACCAAAAAAGGATAAAGGATAATAAACATGTCGACCTGAACAACCGTTGCAGTCTTATACGATCTGGACATCCACAGTAAGCCAAGAAAATAGCACCAATAGCATTCTCTGTTTCAGCTCCATTTCAACCTCAATTTCGAGCACCTCTAATCTGAACTGGGCTGAGGTCAAAACATGAAATTCATAGATCTCTCTCTTAGGTTTCCTTAACATCTTGAATCATCTCAATCCAAGTTCAGTAGAGAAATATATGAATTTTTCGCGAACTTGCACGCAACAGGAATTTTTAGCCAAAACCTCTAAGACCCGACCTCCTATGTCATGACCAGCACGTACTCGGCCGCACAGCCATGAGATTGACCTCAATTGGCAACACCTTGTAGGCTGTGGTTCGGCTTATTCTTGGAACGACTTAGTCTACGTCCGCTTCTCGTGTTTCCTACATAGATGGGTAATACTTCTTCAAGTAATGACCGTTAATATACCTCGATTGAAGCTAACCCCCCGAGTCCTTCAGCCAATAAGCCCCGTTAAGTAGAATCTCGTGAATAACAAATGTCCTTTCCCGTTTAATTTTCGATTGCCTATTCGAACTTTCAACCTTTTTGCTTCTTCGGCGTAGAAGTTCAAGAGACGTTGTATAGTGACAGTAGTTTCGGCCACCATCTCGTCGCCATGAGTCGGCGTATTCATCCTAACTCCTCAATGATTGGTGTAGCTCTTAGCCGAGGTACAAGAAGCAACGCGGGCTGAGGCAAAGGGATGATCGGATTGGAAGATACTTGATATATGTTGAGGTCCTAGATAGCCGTTGCTCAAGGTCGGCATCCCATAAGCATCCACACCTTCAAAATGTATAAGGCCGACATCATTGTCGTAGTACATAGCTTCCAAGGCAAGGGAATTGATGGAGAATGGCCTCGGTTCAGCTTGGACAACTTCAAGAGCCTTCCCACTTCACAAGATCAGCTTTTAGTGTAAGGAGGAAGGCACACATTTAGCTGCATGAATCTAATCTCAGCCCAAGAGCGCATTGTAGGTAGTCGAGGCATCCAAAAAAAGAAAAAACAAGGTGGTTATCCTCGACCCCACTTGAATGTTAACGGAAAGATTCACCCAAGCATTGGTCACAACTCCTTTGAAGTCCGTGATCGTCACTCCCGTCTTCACGAGATCCTCTTCCGTGTAGTTGTGCTTAGCCATAGTACTCGTAGGCATAACGTTTATCGTTGCTCCATTGTCAACCATAACCTTCGGCACATGCACACCAAACATATGAATGGTGATGAATAGAGGGCGAAGATGCTGAGACATTACCTCTGGTACTCGCTTGAAGATAAAGTTCTGGACATTTCTCTTATTTAACTCCTCAGCCTCGGGTGCTCTTCTAGGCGAGGCAGCTTCTTCCTGATTCTGCTCCGAGGCATGAATGACCTCAGCTTGCAGCACTTCATCGACCCGAGGATTGAACTCTTTTGCCATGAAATTGGCCGGAAGAGTGAGCAT
The DNA here is from genome assembly GCF_007655135.1 of Punica granatum. NCBI lineage: Eukaryota > Viridiplantae > Streptophyta > Magnoliopsida > Myrtales > Lythraceae > Punica > Punica granatum. Next base: position 22,039,926 of record NC_045128.1, read on the forward strand.
TGTAACACCTAAGCTTACCACGAAATCACAGGACTAAATAGTATTTCCGGCGTCTCCATCATCGTATTCCGGTCCGCTCAACGTGTATTTATCGTCATCGATCATTTCCTAATTCAGCTGCTGGCCAAAATCAAGTCTTCTCTTCACATGGAGCTTCTCCTTTTAATCTTCTCCTTGCTTGGGACGACTTTATTGGCTGGCCAAAAGTCGCTCCATTTGTCGTCGTCGTTGTTCATGACGTTTTTGCGATCGAGTTAAAAGTTGAGGATCCTTAAGGTGTTGGAGCCTCGGCCATTTATTCACAGGGAAGTTTGAAGGTGGCACAACGAGCCTCTCTTTGGCTAGGACAAGCTGAACGATTCAGAAACCTACCTAGTCTTTCTTCCGTGTTATTCAGCCTTTGAGCAATGTTTCGATGAAACATCTCAACTCTGGAAGGGGGGGTTTTCCACAACTGGTAGGTATGCTTGGAAGTTTATCATTAGAGTGGGCATCACAGGGAACTCTGATTTCTCCTCGTTTGCTACTGGATTCGCGCTCGACCCCCCGAGCATTGCTTGGAGACTCAACCTCAGCTTTAAGAACTACCCTCTTGGCCTTGTTGTCTGTTTGCTTCAACTCCTCAACCCTCGGATCAAAGCTGAACGCCCGAATTGAGAACCCAAGCTAACATGTTGCGCTTGCTTGGACATGGGTTAGACTGGAGGTTCGACCCCTGAGCTTTTAAAAAACTCGAAGAGTCCTGAATAAGTTTAACTTCTAGTATTTTTCCTTTGTCCCTCGAACTCAAACTCTTCAGAGCCACCTTAGCCTCGACTTGGCTCTCATTGCCTTGATTTCTCCCCCTGTCACTGCTATGTGGAGTCCCCTTGGGAACCCATTTATTCACAGATCGTGGTTGGTTGAGTCGTCGAGCCTTACTCTCTCACGAAGGCCGAGGTGAGAAGGAGAGCATGATCTTTTCTTGAATGACCAGCTTTGTACAAGCTAAGCAAAGTTTGTACTCTTCATGAAGCTTATGAACCAGCCTTATTACTTCTTCGATGGCCTCTAAAGAGAAATCCTATTTGGGCCTTCGTTTTGAAATAACCATCCATAAGTAGTCCCATCACCCTAGAATGGGCGCGGTAGCCGGAAAAGGGTCGGTGTCAACTTTAATTGACTTCTCTCCCACCGCAAGGAATGATCGAGCTTGTCCTGAATTATGTTCCTCGTGTGTGTGCGTGTGTGCGTGCGTGTGCGTGTACGCGTGCGTGTGCGTGCGCGTGCGTGTGTGCTTGCGTGTGCGTGCTCGTGTGCGTGTGTGCATGTGTGCGGGCGCGTGCGCGTGCGCGTGCGTGCGTGTGCGCGTGTGTGTGCGCGCGTGCACGTGCGCGCGTGCGTGTGTGTGCGCGTGTGTGTGTGTGTTGGGTATGTGTTTCACCTTGATTTGGGATATGCAGTGTGATTGAGTATGTGGATTGCGTAAGAAAAATATGATGATAGTGCGATTCAATTGGAATATGATTGGGCTTGTGTTTGTCTATACGGAACTGTGATAATTTGGGAATAAGGATTTGGTGTGGGTTTATGATGTGTGATGGCATGGCTGCAGTTGACTGTGCTTGTGATTGTTGTTTCACTATAGCCATGGGACCGCTGGACCCGGCGGATTACAAAATGGGCCAGATCTGCCACTAGACCCAGCGGAATACAAATAGGGCCTGATTGGCCGCTGGACCCGGCGGAATATAAATATGGGTCTGATTGGCCGCTGGATCCGGCAGAATAGAAAAAGGGACCTGATCGGCCGCTAAGACCCGGCAAAATACAAATTGAGGTCAACTCTTACCGCCAGAGGTTAATAGACGGCCCCCGCTTATGAGATATGAATATTGGGATTTTAGAATGATATGTGCGAGAAATGCGGGGTCACGGTACCGTCACAACTCTGTTGCGAGGGAACGCAACCCTATGGCTATATTGATTTGGTTGTGTTGTATATTGTTTGTTTGGTTGGATTGCTGTAAATGTGATGATTATTATGATTGTCTGAATTATTATGTGGAAGCCGTGTTGTTTGCTAATTTGATTTAGTTAGGCTATGAGTGCAAGATGATGTTTGGTTAATGGTTAATTCTAATAATAGTTTATATGGTTATAAGGGCAATTGATTGTTGATGAATGAACTTAGTAATCATTTGTATGTATTGTCTAATATGTCGTGTTGGTGAATATTTGCTTATGCTACTACTATCTATATGAATATTTAGTTGTCTAAAATATATTTATCACTTAATATTATTCATTTTGCTTTGGAATTTAGTGCTCACTGAGATGCAGCTCACACCCTGCATACATTTTTCTAGATAAGCTTCCGATTGCACGGAGGAACCACTTTTTGATATCGGGGATCAGCTTGGATGACTAGGTAGGAACCTTAGTTATTTGATAGATATCCTTTTTGTATAGAATGGACTTGAGAATGTTACGACCTGAAGATTTTGTTTAGTTGTATCACTGATGTGAGAGCGACAAAGAAATCTCCGAAAAAGTGTATATACCTATTAGAGTTGATGGATTGGTTATATACTTTGGAAATTTATGAGAAGTAAGTTTTTATGTGATAATGGATTCGATGAAATTTAGGAAAAGTTCTATCGAAATTTCGGGTCGTGACTTGGACCGAGACCGAACTTGACTAAGCCTGATTTAACAAAGAAATCAAAGATCTCATGAGTCTTTGAAACATCAAAAGTGTAGCACTTTACCTGACCGAAGGCATTCAGCTTACACATTTGCCTGATTTTACCCGTTCAAGCGATGGACAATTGACGGGATTATCCGCAATTATTTCGGTCATGCCAACTTGAATATCTTCATCGTGCTCACTGAACACAGCATGTACATGGCCCCAGTTACTTGATTTATGGTCACCTTTCTCTCTCAAAAGCCTCTTGTAGCTGGACACCTTGGAGGCTAGGTCGAAGAAGTCATGGAATCTCATGCCTTCGAACTCTTCTTCAACTTGAACTCAAGCATGTTGATGCATAACTTAACGAATTGATCTTCCCGAAGTAAAGTACTACATCTTTGCTTCACAATTTTGAAACAAGAAATGTAATCATGGACTCTCTCAGCTGGTCCTTGCATGAACCTCGCTAAGTCGACCAACATGACTTCGGGTTGAGTTCTATAGAATTGTACATGGAATTTGGCCTCCATCTCTTGCTAGTCTCTAACTGAATCAGTCGATAGGTTTGTGAACCAATCAAAGGCCGGTCCGGTCAAGGAATTACTAAACAAATGCAACTTCAAATAATCATTAGTTGCCACAATATTGCATTGGCTCGAGAATCGAGCTATATGCTTTATGGAAGATTGTCCATCTTCCCCCGAAAAGAATGGACTGAAGTCGAGCATCTTAATGCCTGTTGGGAACTCATGAACTCTATTAATCTAATCGGGATATGATTTTCGAAAGAGTGGCCTATCGACACGTCGCAAAGCCGGCCCCTATATCTCTTGAACGACTTGTTGGAGGTCATTCCGATTGATTAGAGGTTGCTGGGCATTAAAAGGAGTATGGCCTTATGGCGGCTAAGCTAGTGGTGGTACATGCCGAGGCTGAGCCTGAAGCTGAGGCTGAGCTGCAATCGGAGGCTGAGCTATAACTGGAGGCTGAGCTATAACTGGAGGCTGAGCTGGGATTGGAAGCTGAGTTGCAGCTGCGGACTGAATTGCAGCTAGAGACGGCGTATTTTGCGTGATTTGAGTAAAGTAAAGCTGTCCATGTTGAGTTGAATATGTATATGGGTCGGTTACTTGGGACGCCTTTCCTTATGATGATTGTTGCACGTGACTCTACACTTTGCTATTGTATGGAGGATGCGTTCGGCACCTTAACTGAGGCTACTGATGGCGAAGCCGAAGGAAACACCGATGTGGAAGGCGCACTAGTACTAGCCGAAGTATAAGTCGACATCACGGGCACACTACTCATCGAGTTAACGGGACCATGCAGCCAAAATGACGAGTAGAACCATGGTGGGCACCACATTCCGGTTGAGTGGCCAGGGAAGCCCGAGAACCGTTGATTGGGAGAAGAAGCCACTTTGGGAACCTTACTGACCGGACCCACTACTTGATCAATCTTCTCTTCGGGGTGCTTTCCCTTAATCATCCATTTGGCCATGACTCGCGGCCAATGCCTCCATCTTTTTATCAATATGCCGAATAATTTTGTCCTTTCATTGTTTCATAAGCTCGAGTGCCCACACGGGCATATCTTCCTTGGTCGATGTCGATTTTTCGAAGCTAATACAAAAGCCTTTTTTATCTTCATCAAGCATACGTCTTTCTTTCTCCTCTTGAAGCAAACGGCTTGCTTCTTCATCACACAAACGTCTTTCCTCCTCTTCTTGGGCTAAAGCCGCTTGCGAACGAGTCATTATCTTGATAGATTTAGCACTCCTTTAGTGGAACAACGAGTCCCACCGATCGTGCCAAATTATTTATCACGTCAAAAACGTCAAACACAAATTCGGCCATGCATGTGGTGATTGCAGATGTGCCGAGAAGCGATTCCAAGAATTGACGTGTCATTAACCGGCCCCACCGATACAAAGCGTGTGCCATGGCCTCGAAAGTCCGTGAGATTGAATGGCGACTAGGTTTTAAATCTTTGAAATTACAGTGCGCTTCGGACAATTCATGGCTCGAAGATTTAGCCATTTAGGGTTCTTCACAAAAATCCACTTGAACGAGTGTCCGAAGCCACCAAGCAACTGTGGAGCCGGCTTGATAAATTTCGACCAAAAACTCAGCCTTAGGAAGCCGAGTCGAAGATGGAACAAGTTCATGAGTACAAGTGAACCCGAACCTTGAGCAAGCTTTGGCAAGTGGTGCCGAAAAATGATAGGATCTCGCCTTGGTATCTGAATGCTCCAAAAACGATGATAAATTTGATTCATGAGGAATTAGTTGAAGGTAAAGGTATGGGAATTGAAAGTACAAGTATTGAAAGGTGTCATAAACGAAAGTGCGGGATAAGTAAAATACGATAAACGAAAGATAGGAAAAGTACAAGTTTGATTAATTGATGTGTGGAGAGCGTACAACGAACTTGACGACACGTATATATAGGCGTGTGCAATGAAATCCTATAAATATATCGTAATCGGATACGCCAAAATATACAATATCGAGATAACATCCGTAAATTGACTCCTAGCAAATCTAAATTATCGGAGAAACATCCGACTTATTTGACTTCCTAAAATCAAAGATAAGACGAGATAACACTAGAATATCGCATCGTTGATCTCCAAGTAAATTTAGCAGCCATAGAAAATAAATCCTCCACCTCCTCTGCCACATGCACCCCAAGCAAATCCATTTCCTCCATGATGATGGGCTCTCTTGGTAGGCACCCTTCATTCTAATCCATAAATATCTCGGACCTCCAATTAACTTGGCCTGATCCATAATAAGTACGGCCTATTCCTTCAGAATCAATACAAACATATTCCCAAAACACAGGAAAATTATCGAAATCACCAATTATATGTAGCGACTTGGCAATCTTCATAAGATGCGGAAAATAGATGTACGCACAAGTAAAGTTCATTACGTCCATTAACTAACCATTTAAAGTCTATTATATTGTGACCAAATGCATAGCCACCACCATTTAGAAAAACAAAATATTAATATGTTTTATTTTTAATTTCTTCATTTCAGCACAAATTTTAATATAAGAAATGTCCTAATTTATTTTCAAAGAAATGCAAGAATACGGTAGTATGAATATGTGCTTTTAACTAATTTCGAATTCTAAACTTCAAGTAAAGTTCGTTACTTCAAATTAGTAGGGCCACTTCAAGTCTCTTATATTGTGATCATGTTTTTCCAATTTGAAAAATTAAAAATTAAAAATAAAATTGGCAAGTAAAAATATAAGTTTACTACCATATTACATATTAATTATTATAACCTTTTAGAACATTTGAATCAGTTATTAGCAATTAAGGGTTCATAATTTATACACAAATACTTTTATCATTAATTTCAATTATATTTTATTTTGGTTATCATATAAACTAATACGATAAACTAAAATATTGATGAAAAATTTTCTAACCCGCGACATCACACAGGTACACCCTAGTTAAGAATAAAAAACCGACGACAGATGTGCTCATGTTGTACAGCAATGACCAATACCGTCAAAACTAGATAAGACTTCACACATTGTGTGGAATTTTTTTAAAATTTTTTAATAACAAGTAATTTCTAAAATTAAGCATATTATGATATTTTCAGAAAAATATATTATGGATTAATATTATTACCTTATGCAGGATTTTCATATCCTAAACTGATATCACATGATCTAAAATAGATATCTTAGATCGGTAAAACAATTGGAAATCTTATCATCTAAAATTAAAAAAATGGTTTCTTCTGTAAAAAATTAAAGTTTCTGAAAATAAGCCAATAGGACATCGTTTTGATTGGCCTTCTTTTCTTTTTTTTGTCCTTTAATTACTTTTTCTGACACCTTTAGTCCATGTGGAATTCCACGCCAAATTTTCTTTACTTCAATTTAACTTCGGAGTGTTTTGACAGATGAAACGAAGCTCAAGGACCATGTTGGTGGCTAAAATTCTTTGAAGACCAAACTGGTAGCCGATCCAAACTTCGGGGACCATTCCAACGGTGTACAATTTCTAAGTTAGAAAAAGTATTGCATGGTACTCTTTTTTTCTCCCAATTTCTTCTACACGTTAAGCATTAAGCTTACAATTTTACAGGATTTATTAAAGCATCTTTCAAATCGAAGTAGCTCTAATTTACCGATATTCGCTTTGAAAAAGAAAACGAAAACGAAATGTGATGAAAATTTAAATTAAGATCCGATTCTGCACATAGCATTTGCAGAGCACCTAACTATGTGCAACTGTAAGCAACTAGGAGCAATTCGGGGTTCCTCGTGTGTCAAGAAAAAAGTAATGGATAAAGGAATAAAAATTGAATCCAAAGATATAGAATGATCCTACCTTCCTTTCTCATTCAGCCCGAGACAAGTTGATCAATAAACAAGTAATAACCTCCCACAATCAAGAACGAAGATATACCACTCCGAGCCATCCGTGGCCATATTCCATGGAACAGGATAATCCTGTCAGCAGGGTGGATCCCTGTGTATCTCTCAAACCTGTTACCAGGTCTACTCCACTTGAGAAGCCGTCTCTCCATGGCGACATACTAATGATGTAAAGAGAAAGAAAAGCCAAATCAGAAACAAGAAGTTATAAAACCGAACCAGAGCAACATTCACGACTACAACCACCACCTGCATCTGAGATCACTTAAAGAAGCAGAAGCGGTTCATTCTGGCTAATAATAAGCCACTGCTAAGAATTTTACCATTGGTCTCTTCTTATGCAAAAGACTTGAATAACAGAAAAAAAATTATCAAGGTTTGAAACTTGAGGAGCTTATCACACATAAACTAAATGCGAATCTTGGTTAACAAATAACATGGACTACGGGGATCATTAATTTATGACAAATAGCATTGATGATAAATATCACGGATAATTATGTAAGATTGCATGATAAACACAAGAATAACTAAAAACAGATTTCGCCACTTTCGACATATATAAATACAGTTCACAAAGATTACAGGGATGACTAAAAATTTATACCTTGGGTATGACTGTACACTGTGATCGAGATTTGGCTGTGTCAAAACAATGGGAAGCAGCAGCAGCAACCACACCGGAAAACCCAGCTGCAAGACTAACAGCTACTGGGGACAAGGGACCAACTTCTTCATTGGACCTGCCAAAGAGTGCAATCAGAGAAAAGAAAGACCACAAGATCGAAGGAAGAACTACGGATTGTACGCACAACTACATTTTAGACATGTAGCCTCAAGTGATCAAAACAATCCGAAGAGCAGATAACAGAGAGATGGGAAAGAATAATATAAAACCAAGGAAGTATTTAAAATGAAGTTAACGCCATATCAGACAAGCCCCCGTAAGGGCTTGTATTCTTGGTCCCATTATCAGAGACAATCAAGATGTCACTGCACTGCAATTTCTACCATGAGGCAAATAAGATATTAAATCTCCTAACCATGTGAGCCTACAACAGATTGAACTGGATCCAAAAAACAGAGTTGTCCGTTTGCGCTGTGATCAAATTTCCTCCATGAAGCGATGCATGCATGAACACTAACAATATACTGAAGAAACAGAAAAAGATTATCTTCGTTGGGGGCAGTTTCTAGACCTTGGTGGAGGATCCATTCCAACAGCTTTCCAATCAAGCATGGCCTGGTGCAAAAACTGCCAAGTGGAAAAGAATAATCCACCAAAGAAGGAATCTCGAACTACCCCAGATCGAAATCCTCTCCATAAAGCCTTCCACCCTTCCAGGGAAACAATGTCCAATGGCCTCTTCACATCGCAGACAGAAGGTGGCTTACCCGACCCAGTCATCATCCACGGGTACTCTTGCAAGGCCCCAACCATATTAGGATGCTTGGAGTTTAAAGTGGACAAAAGGCTGACATAGTCATTCAAGACACTCTTGTTTGGAGAATACCCTCGTAATAGCCTCTCAATGAAAGGTGAGGCAGCTTTTGCACTGGGTGTAGAAGACGGGACATGAGAAGCAGATGTCACCTGTGCACGAAGTTTGATGAGCTCGAATGGGGAACTCACAAGTGACTCTGTTGCCCCAGCAACAAAACCAGCCATGAGAGCTTCATTCACATAAACATAATTGTCTTCCCGACCATCTGCAACCGATAAATCTTAATCATCGAAATTTGAACTACAATAACTATGAGCGACTCCTTTAATATGCAGAATACCATTTCCATTGGTGATATCATGACAAAATATGATTGACTTTTTAAAGGGCTCGACAAAAGAGCCACGAAGGAGGAAAAGAAAAGTTGCACGAGCATTTTCCAAAGCTAAAATACACTATAAAGTGAGTGCCAGAATAATGATCTCCACACTAACAGTGAAAGTAAGCAAACAGGCACTTGGAAATAAGAGAATGCTGCTGAGTGCTGACAAGCAAAAGAAGTATCATTCGTGCATCTGATTATACATGGAAGTCCCAATCTCAAATGTGGAGGAGGCATGTCGCCATTAAAAACCGTTGTGCTGATGATGACTGAGACTTTGTTTAAAGTTTTGGTATTGTATTAGCAGTTGATCAATTTTGATCATTTCGATCAACTTAAGTTCAATGAACAAGATTGTTCCTTTGTTCTCAAAGTCCCAAATGCTTTAAATGAAGACAACGATGGATTGGATTTTCATTTATTCCAGAACCTAATTAAATGGATAATTTAATTATTGGGCAACTAAAATTATGCACCATGCATGATCCCACATAAAAGCTAATGATCCATCGCTCTTGCCATTGTCATGGTTTACATTTATTCTTATTGGGGAGTCGGATTGCCTTGGCATAATTAGAGCCTGGGAAACAGACCTCATAGACACCTCCAAAAAGCACAGGAAGATGTCTTCAAAGTGTAAAATCAATCTGTGTCTATACCTTCTAGAACTGACGACACAAAATCGCAAAGAGCAGCTAAGATTGAAACTGGGGTTCCACAAAAAAATCACGGGAATTCACTGAGGAAGAATAGTAGTTTATTACAAAAAAAAAAAAAGGAAATAAATGCTGCTTCACTTAAATAATTGCTACTATTGGGGGGTCCATAAAGAATAGCATACTTCTCCTCATGCATTTTTACTTGTTTGAGACCAATAATCAATAAAATTCGTTCATGTCTTATAATCATGTTTGATCATGCATACTTTTGCCCCTACAGCTACTCTCTTGTAGTAAGATCAGAATGTGTCCTAAGCAAAGGAACACTTCATTAATATCATCTATTTTTTGCCTAACTATTAGATATTTACTTGGAAAAGAAACAGGTTACTGCTTTTAATAGTTTCACATTTTTCGTGTTTTGTTTAATATACTCGAAATATTAGAATTTAAGTTGTTATATTCTAGGTGATAAAAAGATCTTATCATTAGTCAAGAAGTATGAAATGACCTTCTAGAATAGGTGAAATACACTGCAAGCATAACCAATATTGACTTGTAACTACTTTCTAGAGATTTAACTTGGTGTTTAGAAATAATACAAGTTAGAAAAATAATAGTTATGTTGCCTTAATATTCAATATATTATAATAGATATTAATCTACTAGTAATTCACTGAAAAAAAAAATCTTCCATACGCAAAGCACAGGCCAAGTGTATTGCTCAAGATAAATTAATGGCCACAAACATTTAATCGAGAGTATTAGGAATATAAAAAAGAACAAAAATACCTTTGCAGAAAGCTGTCAGAAGTTCATAAACACCAAAGCGAGCTCCGAGACCTAAAGTTCTCCCAACTGCTAGGCAACAAAAGCCGCTGTATAGACCTACAATTTTCATAATAAAGAGACACCATTATCAGAACAGATATTGACTCCGTGTATCATTTTCAGCATTCATCTTCTATAACTGACTTCCCTGAGGAGAAGCATCGCTTCATCATGCATTGACATACTATCCTTTCATTTTCATGAGGTAAATAGGAAATGCAGTGTTTATCTCTAACAAGTTGAGTCATTCTCTAGTGGAACAATCTTGGCACTAGGCATACAACAAACCTCTTGGTTACCCATGAACTACAGTGGTTTCTCGAGAAAAATATGCTAAGGAAATCGACATCCACCAAGCAATTATTTTACATGGACTCTCCAATGCTGCAACGCAACCCTCAGAGCTAGATATATATAGGGTGTAAAGGGCAACCATATAGCATACATAGCCCATTAAATTATTTCTGAGTCATTCAGAATGCTTCTATGCGGTTATCATATCTTTGCAAATTAACAATGGCCCACTACCCTAACCTATGAATATACTTGGTAAAAAGTAAGCAATTAATAGACCTCTGAAGTTGAAATATAATTTTCCATCTTAAGGTGCATGTAACTGACTTTCAGTGTTAGTTCTAGCAAATTAGAGATAACCAGTGTTGGACAAGTCACAAACTGCATAAGAATATCTTGGGAAGCCTTCAGTTGCAACTGGCAAAATCAACGCATACCGTTGGAGTTCACTTACAAGTGTGGACATCCTAACTACGCTGGAAATAGAAACAGAGATGGAGGCACAATAGTAGAAAATGTTTGACATTTTACTCACATTATTATAACAATTATAAGTTGATAATAGAAGCACATATACACAACTTATTTAATTCAGTAGATATGATGAAGGTGCACTGCAAAACAACCTGAAGTTCCTGATAAAGCACGAACAGTTTCTAGGGCCCGAGTTGGGGTTAATTGTTTACCAGGACCAGAGCCAACCTGTTTTCACAATAAAAAATACATGTATAATAAAAATCTGTCCCATATTTGGTGTTGAAATCTTTATCAAGACAAGAAGTGACACCCAATCCTTGGGTTATCAATCCTTCACATCCATTACATGACCCTGTGATGTGATTAGGAAGAGGAAGATATTGCTTTCTCAACCAGGAAAAACTAATCAAACTTCAGAACAATCAGGTATTCTCTATATTATTTTAGAAAAAAGCTTCCAACAACTTGTAGCTTACTAATATGTCAATTACTTAATAATCTGTAAGTTTTGTATGTTACTGCAACTTTTTCATACATAATTTTAAGTAAACTTAGTAATGTTCCAGTGATAATCTTAAAAGAGCTTTCTAATATAGGAATGAAATCAAGACGTGCGATGCAAAAAGAAAATAAAGGTAGGTGTACGACTCTATGTGTACTCCGGAATGGAATGGAATGAAATAAGTATCCCATCCATGCACTCCAGTTTCCTATTTGGTGTCAGTTTAATGAGTTGGAAAGGACATTCATTAGGATGACATTTTTTCCTTGGAATTGATGGAACGAGCATTCCTTCAAAAAAGTCAAATAATGCTGATTACCTAAAAACTTTTTATGTAAGTATCAAACTTTGTGTTTTAATTTATTACATATCTAAAACTACATTAAATCATCTTGGTAAATGAGGTCAATGCTTTCAATTACTCTCTTTCAAACTTCAAGTTCAACCCAAAAATCATTATTTTTCTCTAGATATCATTACATTTAATTCTATCAAATCCATTTATTTTGATTCTTGTGTACCAAGCATGTAAATATGATTTCGTCAAATTGCAAGTTTTAATTGAATTTTTGACATGACAGACTGCAATTCAACACAAATATAAACATGTTACAACAAAATTTCCACACCAACAGATAAGGAAAATGGCATGAAATTTATTTGTCATTTTAAAAATATTCATCACTACTGGCAACTTTAATTTGTAAGAAGTATTACAAGCCTATCCTTAAATTCTGACCTAATAGGCTGTAGGAACTTTATGGTAATTACCACCAAAAGAGAACAGAGGAAAACAAAGCTCTGCACAATTCGTGAAGCAAAAAAACCTGAATGAGGGTCTTGACAGTGTCGAGAGGGTAGGTAACCGCCGTGCCGAAAGTTACAGAAGCAGCGGCAGCAACCGCATGAGTTGCGTACATATGGTTCTCCAAGAATTTCTCCATCCCTTCTCAGTAGTATCCATTCAACCATGTAAACAGGCAAGAAGATCCCAAAACAATTTAGAGACTGGAAATGAAGTTGAAGCAAAGAGCTAAACAAAGGAAGACATAAAATGAAAATTTGCAAGCAAAAGGTCACATAAGTCAATGAAGTACACTCCTCTAAAGGGTTGATTTTCTTTAGAGAGTGTTCAGTCAGGCAATCCAAAAATATTATCCTGACAAACGAACAAAAAGAAATCACATGAGGATGACCAGGGTAAATATCTATTAAGGGTTTGAAGTCCCCCCGGAAAGGGTTCTTTGGATTTGCGACCCAAGTGAAAGCTTTCGAAACACTAGGTGCTGAAGTCCAAAATGAAGATGCTAATACTTGCTTTCATTTTCATCTAAGCTCCTTGCTGAATGGCCAAATGCTTAATAACAATGCGATGCAAGTATGGAAATAATACCATCCAACCATGATTTCAAAGATCAACTTACATCTAGAAAGTAGACTATCCACTAAACAATGAAGTGCAGGAATTTAAAGAATAGAAATGAAAAAAACATGAAAAGCAGAACGTTGGCAATGTATAAAACAGATAACAACAGGCCCGTACTATTTAAACCGAGATCAAGGTCCCTAGAAGTCACTAGGCTTTCGTAACCCGTCTGTGGCAACAGTCTCAGCGAAGGACCTGTCTTGGCTACCTCAAAGAAGCTGGGGTTTTAGCAGTAATCCAAATAACATATTTACTACTAGGTCATGACACTAACCACTTACGTTTTTATCGACTCAGTTTGCAATCTTGAGATCCCAATTAGGGGCATCATTAAGCTTGAAAAATTTCAATTCTCCAATCACCCTAGCTTGGTACCTAAACTTCAATTTACTTGCCCATATATTATTGAAGCTTAAACAACCATTTATGAAAAATACTATCTATGAAATATATAGTCCAATACGATGCAAATTTCCTAGAATTAATAAAATGACCCAAACATTTCCATGCTGACTCTCAATGTCCTAAAATGATGTTGACATCCTCCACATAATGTATTGACCCTAGGATCTAAATGTCCTAAGATGATACAGATGATCTTATGTCTCATACATAATGATCTAAATGTAATGCACATTAATCTTAAGCTTTTATAAATGTATCCAGATGATCTTATGTCCCATACATAATGATCTAAATGTGATGAGCATTGATCTTAAGCATTTATATATAATCTGGACAATACAAAGAGACCAAGAAAATAGGCAGCAAAACAAATTAAAAAGGAACAAAATAGGGTGATAATTTGCATAGATGAAACAGAAAAGAAGAGACAGTAATGATGAATTGCAAACTTAATACAGTAGGACATATGCAGTTGCAGCAAATATATAGTCGGTGAGGCACAGACCTGTATGGTGCAGGAACAGGCAAAAACAACTAATATAGGTAAAAGTTGATCAAAACAAGGGACGTATATAAGACATAATACCATGTAAACAGGCTGAAAACATATAAAGCAGATCCGAGGGGGACAGACATGAGACAGTGAGAAAAGATTAAAAACAGAGAAAAACAAACTAAAACTGGAGAAAAGAAAACATACACAAAACAGTGACAGGGGGATACAGACAGAAGAGAGACAAAGCATAGCAGACAAATCACATGATCAGACATTAAATAATATAAATTCATAATCACAGACTGAAAGTAGTAAAGATTAAAGACAGGGATTTGACAAAGAAGAAAGAACTAGCCAATGTTGTGTGAGGGATGTTCGACATTTAGGACTAGAAGAGACATGACGGATGTTTTCCTAGTCTTCAACAGAATGAAATATTAACACTAACGAAGATGATGTTACACAGAATAACAACAGAAGATCAGACCAATAAAAACGATGAATGAAACTGAAAGTTGGATGGCCTTAGACTCTGAATGAACAATAAAATTTCTGATTGAATGCAACCATAATAATGTATGTGATAAGGGTGTATTTAGTCCTAATAAGAGGATAGGGACCTAATTGTATAGTAACAGTGAACGCGCTGAAAATATTTATAGTGAGGCAGAGCTGGGTGAATATGCACATTAAGTGGGATAATGTCGTATTAATTAAACACAAATTACATGAAGGGTCTTAGTCTAGTCCTTATGAGGTGACCAATATGAACCCTAAGCTTCAGGGTGATAACTGCATATCATAAACCTGCCAGAAAAGGTAACTTAATTCCAGAAAGGTGGATGGTACAAATGTTTTGGCAAGAATCGCTAATATAGACAACCAAGAAAGGAGGGTCAATGCACTGGTTACTAGTGCATGACGCAGAATCAAGAGGTCTAACATTCATTTCTCACTATTGAAACAAACTGTGCATTTACATTTGCTTCCCTATCCCTTTCTAGCTCCATCAGCCTCCTTCGTAACCTACTAGGCAACTAGCAAGACAAACGAACAGAACAAGCTCAACCAGACGGGAAAAGCAGATCAGCCCCAGCAGTGAAATATACTGGAAAGCCAACTTTAATTCAGGAAATAACAGCAAAACACTATAAACAAACATGGATCAGTAGAAGCAACAAAGGAAAGCAAGATGCTGAGATAATACTCATTTTCTATGTCAAAGAATATACACCACCCACATTCACTAGAAAACAGATCAGCGAGAGACCCAAAAGGCCGACTGAATACACATTCCCTTTGACAAAGGGGAAAAATAACGGTCAGAATGGCAAATCCAAGATGAGGGCAGCCAGAAAAGAGAGCATAACAGCAATGACAAGAATGCCTTTCAAGGAGTTGAATAACGAATCAAATCTTATGTACCATTCCCAAACAATTATAAACCTATTTCCACGCATTCGACAGCTCAAGAAGTGAAGCACCCATGTAATTTCATCAAGATTGAACTAAAGTAACTGGAACATAAAATTTACCAAGCCAAAACATCATACCAGAATGCATCAGCTGCCTTCCTTAGAATTCATTCAAGTATATATGGTCAGATAAGTTCCTGCTGTGCACCACAGCTTTTGCCACGTCTGCAATAATTTACTGATTTCCAACCATTTTGGGACCCAGTTGATTGCTGCACGCTTCGGTTCATGAGCAAACTCACATGCACATTGAAGTCTATTTTGTGTTGAAATGAGCTGAAACTGCAGCACTAGCGCCACTGCTGATCAATTGAGCTGGTCATGGTGGCAGTTAGAGCTGATGCAAGCAGCTGAGGAAGAAGAGCACAAGGAAGGAAAAAAGGGAGAGTGGAGCTGCAAGGATCAGGGCAAACAGCTGATCAGCGCAGGTGTATAGAGAGAAATGGATGGAGTGGAAACAAGCTGAGATTCTAGCAACAACAATGGGGAGGGAGTGCGGGGATGCACGTCACCAGAGCTGATGGAGAGAAGAGAGCTTTATGAGAAAGAGAGATAGCACACTGCAGAGCACAACATGGCTGCTTTAGAAAGTTTAATAAATAAATTAATTAAATTAAACTCTCGGTCTGCTTTTCATTGGTGACTTATTTTAGGGTCTTCTTGTTGCAGGCGCAGAAGACCCAATGATAAATACATACATTCTAACTACTCATCCAGTTCAGGTCATAACATGGAATTTCATATTTGTGTTAAACAAAACAGGAGCGAGGAATTTGGAATCTGCTCACTCCTGTATAAATACGATGAAGTTGGGTACAAGTTGCCAACCAGTAAGGCGAAGAAATTTTATGCTTATGACTTCAACATCCAGCAATAAGGAAAACAAGGCAAAGCGTCAGCTCCATAGCAAAGCAAAACACAGGGATTTTCAATGCACAAAAATGCAGAGCAGCATATGCTTTCTCCTACCAAATATATATACATATCATTTATTGACCGCGGCTTGTACTCTTAAACTGATATTTGAAGGACAGAAAAGATAAATGGAGCAGCAGGTAGCAAAGAAACCTGGCTTGGTAATTTCATCAAACACCTGGCAGACGACACCCTACCGTCTCTCCCTAAAAACCCGCGTTCCAACTCCATATATACAGATTACCCCCCATTGATACACAGACAATCATAGGCGATACAAGTGAGTCCAACTCAATGTGAACCCAGAACTGAAATGACTGCAATATTTACTATACAACAAAGGAAACAGAAAGTAAAAGAGCAAAAGTAAGAATTAAAGACTCATATAAGTTTCATTGCACGCCCAGTAATGGTGGGGTGGGGTGGGGGTGTGGCGGTGGAATGGACCAAGCTTTAATGCAAGAAAGTGGAATCAAACCTTGCAAGCAAAAGAGAAGCTTTGAGGCTGGCGTGCAGAGCAGCGGCGTCGCCCTACCCAGACAAAGGAGCTGAGAGTGAGGGAGGGAAAGAGCGGCGTCGGAGGGCTGGCCGGAATGAAGAGCCAGAGAATGACAAGGAGGAGGAGGAGGAGGAGGAGGAGGAGGAGGAGGAGCGACGATCGGAGTGATGGGGAGTAGGAAGGAGCGTCGCCGGAGTGAGGCTCGGATAGTTCAAAGTGATGCAGGGAAACTAATGACTTCTCCCGCGAGCACCGTCCGGAAACAGATATTTTGAAAATTTTTAACAGATAGCCCGTATTGTAATAATTTTACCAAATGGTACGATATTTTAAAAAAAATTTCATAACATAAAACGTCGTCAATTCCTTAATAGGGAGCTCGTGTGGCCGACGTTGTGGGTGCTACACTGTGAAAATTTTTAAAGTTTCATGTTATACTATAAAATTTTTTAAAGTTTGAAGCCCCACAAAAAGTCTAACTATGCAAGGTGAGCGCACAACGTCGGCCACGCCTGCTCTCCATTAAGGAAATGAAGGAAAATTAATACTGTACTATGCTATGAAAAAATTTCAAAATATAATGCAATTTGGTGAAATTAATAAGATATGTACTATGTAGTGAAATTTTTCAAAATATCGTATTGTACAATAAAATATATCATTCATAAAATGGCCTAACGTTTTCAATAGATTAAAAAAATAAAGGTTAATAACCAAAAAATCTTAAACTTTTCGCATTTTAAAGATTTTAGCATGAACATTTTTCTTTAGCCAGTTAAATTACAAACTATCGGTTTGATAATAATGTTAGCACACCGTTAATTTCTCCATTAATTTTAACCCGAATTGCTTACGTATACATGACAGTGCTACGTGACATACGGTGATTGGCCGAGTGGATCCCACATTTTTTTTAAAATAAAATATTCTGAAAATTAAAAAATAACAAAAGCTCTGGGGGGGAGCACCCTTGAGGCCCTCATCGTCGACCTCCTCGCTTGCGGGCTTTTTAATTTTCCTTCACACATGACATATTAATAAATTACAAATAAATTGCTAAAAAAATATTTTATAAATTACTAATATTATGTTTGAGTATCTATACAATTATATTGTTGATTGATTGATAGTCCTATAAAATAAAAAAGAAATTCACTATTAAATGCAATAAAGTAAATAATCTTTGAAAATATAAAACTGTAGATAATTTAATTGAGTTTAATTAATCATGAATTCGATTTTATGAGTCAATTTTGTCAATTATGAATAAAAATCAATATGGGCCATAAACTACATGTAAAAATTGGATTCTGCAAAAATACAATAATTAAAATTTTCAAATAATTAATATGCTATCCGTAATTCATAATTTCTTTTCACTTTAATGATCGACATATATTCATGAATATCCTTTACTTGAATTAGTAAAGTTAAGTAAAAACAATTATTAAACAATTAAAAAAGCATTAAATTTCAAAAGAATTTTGAAATTGGAGAAGAATATGGTCCGTGGGTTCCTTTTATTGGAACTATGTCAAAATAAAATGCATTAATAAAATGTCAAGTAAAAAAATAATGAATGGGATAAAAGAGTAAATAAATTTGATAGAAATATTATTGTAATTTTTTAGGAGTGATTTATTGTATTATAAAAATGTACAGCTAAAAAATCGAAATAGTTTCTATAAGTTTGATGCTAAAAGTTAAAAATTTCTTTAAGAATTTTAAAAAATTTAATAATGTTAACTTTAATTAAAATAATTCTACATATATGATTTTACTAATTTTATTTATAAATTATTTAACTTAATACTTTTGTAGATTCAACGGCATTAACTTGGCAATCGTAAAGAATTAATCTTAAATTTATAGGCTAATTAATATTTTCAAAAAACCAGTTAAAAAATAAAATATAAAAATTTCAACAAAAAATAATTTCACGCAACACATGGGTAAAATGGCTAGTAAAAAGTAAATACAATGACATGAATATTCAACTAACAAGTAAAAATACTTTTCTGAATATTCAATCAAGAAAAAATGAATAAGTTTAAATTTGCCTTACTTTCACTATATCCTCTATGATTTTCTTTATAGATGTGTTCACAAAATAAATATTGAACTGTTACCTTTTTTCTGGTATGTGTTAAATATTACTTAATTTTTCATTTACACTTCGTTTGATCAGCGTAATTACTTTTCCTAGTGATAATCATTTACCAGGAAAGTAATTAAATTCAGAGAAAACAATTGACGTTCATATCTTTGGGAGTTATATTGAAAATTATTTTTGTATGTTTGGAAAGCTCTGGAAAATAGACATTTCACAACTCCCCATGACCATCGCCCTCCCCTACTGCCACCGCACTTGGCCATGACTACGGTTGAGAAGAGCCATCCCAAACTGTGGAGAATGGCCGCAGAGAGTTGAATAGAGAGGGACGGAGGCAGGAACAGAAGGGAAAGCCAGGGGCTGATTAATTAGGCCTCATTAGTGACCGCCCCGACAGGGATGGTGGTCGCAGCCCCACAGGCAAAGCTCCCGCCAAATCCATTGGATGAGTGTCATGAATAGAGGAATAAGAGAAAGTGGCGAGGGATGAACGATGATTGCGAGAGAGAGAGTTGACGTTAAGGGAGGGAGAGTGAGAGATGATGTGCAAGAGAGGGGGAGAAAGATGGAGAGAGGTGTTAGGGAAATCGAATTCCGAGAATTTTGTGGGAAATCATTTTCCCACTTTTTGTTCATTAATTATAGTTTTGAGTCTTCAACCGTAAATAATTCTTAGTTGGCTGGCTTCGTTTTTCGTTTGACTTTTAAGTAAAATATTTTACTCAACTTAACTCATCTATATTCTTCACAAATTCAACAACATCACCTTGTTACCTTTTTTTGTCTAATTTAATAATAAATTCTCTCATATATTTTTTAACCATTTTTATAATTAATTTTTTAATAATAAATTCATAATTTATTTCACATCTATATATACATAATAATTTTTTAATAATAAATTTTCAATCTACTTTTATATATATATATATATATATATTCTCACACATCAATATTTTTATCAATACTTGCAATCATTACAGAAAATCAAGTTGAATTAGATCATTATTTAACTCGAAAACTAAATGCAAGCTAAAGAATTTTGAGTATTCAAAAGCTCGATAATGAGAAAATCACTTTTCCTATAAAATGATTTCATCGAAACAAACTGAGCCTAGTCAATTTCCTACGTGCATGATTTAATTTATATAACTTCATGGTCAACAATAATATTTTAGGAATGAAAAGATAAAGGTGACACTACGAAAGGCCCTAAAGGAACAAAACTGAAGCAGATTTCTTGATCGAGGACTTGACACCTTCCATCATTGTCATTAAATCAACAATCATGAAAGAAGTTTGAAATATGTTGGACAAACTAATTTGAATAAGTTGTCACATCATTCGTATCCTCTCTTTTGCTTTCATGAACAAAATTGTAGGACAATGCAGCCTTTCAGTGCATAAACATCAAATTGTACGCCAGCCTACAAATTCTAGAAAGTGAACAACTATTAGAAACGAAATGTACTATATAGGAAATAATTATTTTTTTATCATAGAATATTAGTTGTCCCCATTATTTTTTTAATTCTTTCCCTTAATGATGAACTAGCGCAAGGCTCGCGCTTCACTGCAAAAATGAAAAAGAATTTTAATAATAAAATGTTTTTTGTTTATGCTATTAAATTATATATAATAAATATGAACTAGCAGATGTAATTCAGTTATTGAAGTAACTAAAAATTTTTTAAAGAATAAAAATAAAATATAGTTCGCCACGCAATGCGCCTAGTATACAATATGTTTGAATCATAAGTTAAAAGTCATTATGAATGTTAAATATAGATTAAAATAGTCAAGTAACAAAATTAATGTGAGACCAAAAAGAAAAGAGTCAATAATTATAACTTTATTCTCATAAGTAATTAAAAATCTATTTTATTTATGATAATAAAATATATGTGTATAATAATATGGTAGTCTCGTGCCTTGTTGAGGGGCCAAAAGATAGTATTAAAATTTCCACAGGATATAATTGAAGTAAAAGGGATATAATTGAATTTTTCTCTCTAAATATGCAAAAAAAGAAATAATTGAGATCATTTTTATTGATAGAAAATGTATCGGGATATTATTTTTACCAGTAAATGAACTATTACAATATAAACATCATTGGTCCAAGTAAAACAATATATATTAAAACCTTCAATTGCATCATATTTTTTAATCACATTAAATTTTCACAACTGATAACAGTTATATTAATATATATATATATTTTTTTAATCTAGTTATTTTCTCATGTGAGCTCCTTACTCATGCATGGATTTTGATACATTTGGAGGAAAAGAATTCAATGGGAGATTAATTTTTACATAAATTCTTCAAATTAAAGTTGGAACTTTTAGTTTGACACAAAAAGAATCTTTTACTCTAGTTGCAGCAAAAAAACTCGATTAGAATAGTAGGATTTAATAAACAGATATTTATCAAAAGAAAGAATAAAATGTCACAAATACATAATATTGAAATTTCATGGAAAATTTCGAAAATAAGAATATAAAAAGAAGATCCCAATATTGAAAAACCAATTGAAAAATTTTACATATCTTATACTACTAAAAGTGAAAGTCTAATTTTGTAATCACAACCTTATTTATCAAATGTAGTTAAAAAGTTGAAAGTATCACTTCTTTTCAGTGTAAATATGATACAACTTAAAATAAAAGAGA
Organism: Punica granatum; assembly: GCF_007655135.1. NCBI lineage: Eukaryota > Viridiplantae > Streptophyta > Magnoliopsida > Myrtales > Lythraceae > Punica > Punica granatum. The sequence continues at coordinate 22,061,607 of NC_045128.1, forward strand.
GGAGACGATATTGTCCCTCCGGTCTCCCTCCTCTCATATTCACTATTTTGCTCTTCTTCTTTTTTTTTACAAAATCTATCTGAAATTCTTAATCCTTATATATATATTTTTTACCCCTAATTTTTTTTCCTTACTCTTCCAAATTAATCCATCCATGAACATAACGAAAGAAAATATTATAGTTGGAGCATGGTACGCATGAATTAGGCCATACTAGTGCAGAGGTAAATTTTTACTATATATAAATACACAAATAAGAAAAATAAAAAATGATAATAATAAAAAAAATATAAAAACATGCAAGGAAATGAAAATAAATATATATATATACATACATACAATAACATGCAAAAATGAAAATGAAAATAATAAAGAAAAAGAAAAAATCATGGGCTTGACACGTGGCTTGAATGAACAACAATTTTAGATTTATTAGCTAGAAAGGAGCCCCGCAATGTTGCGGGTTTCCAAAAAATAACATTGTTATATGATCGAAATGTGAAAAAAGATATTAGTAATATTGAGAAGAAAATATTAACCAATTAATATAGTGTAATTTATATTTAAATGGATAGAATAGACTAATTTAGTAATCGTTTTAATTTGATGAACATATAGATATGGAAGAAAAAAGATTTAAGAAACTTAATCAAAGGATATCATAAATAAAAAAAATGCAAAAGCGTATACCAAATTTTAAAAATAGTAATTAAATAATTCATACATGGCAGGGCAATAATTATATATATATATATATATGCTAGAAGTCTAACTAATTTTATAAAATAAAAAATGTTAACTTCTGACATATTATTATACCATATTTATTTATATTATACATGAAATTGCCATAATTTATTTATAAATGACATTTCAATTTAGCTAATTCTCTCGGAATGTATACATGAATATAGGAGAATAGACCCAAATCTATTTTAAAAGTTTATGGAATAAAGAAAAAGGACATGAGTAGAAATAAATTAATAGAAGTTTAGCGAGATAAAAAATTTTATTGGATAGCATGGTGGTCAATGGCCGTGACTTCTTTCATGAAAATCCAAATTCCAATCAATGTAAAAACCATATATAAAAATATTAATTTTTAATATATAGATATACCATGTCTATTTATATTAAACAAAAATTGTCACAATTCATAAATGACATTTAAGTTTAGCTAATTTGTCACAAAAAGCATACATGAATATAGAAGAAAAGTTAAAAGTACATGGAATGAAGAAAAAGGGCGGAAATGCAAAATAAATTAATAAAAGTTTAGCGGGATAAATTTCCATAGAATAGTCATGGTGGTTAATTGGTGTGACTCCTTTGATGAAAATTCAAATTCCAATCAATCTAAAAATTATGTATAATAATACTTCCTATTGAGAACCCTGCACAATTTGTGCTACCAAACTGAGCTGTCACATTAATAAAATAGAATATGAGCTAATAAAAAGGAGAATAGATTCATTCCTAGGGATCAAATTGGGGACATGCCAATAATGAGCATGGCGTTTTTTCACTACACCAACTCAAATCTTCCTTCAAAATAGTTAGAGCATGAACTATCAAAATAAGAAAAAAAGAAGGGGGAAAAATGTAACAGCTTGACAGCTGTCCAAATAAACAACAATTTTAAGCTATTTAAGATAAGATTTATAAGATAGATAGATAGATAGATTTCCAGTTGCTTGGTATATCAATTATATGAAATTTTGTGTATTTTCTAATTCATTTTTATATGTTACTAGAGAAATGAACAATGTAATGTAATTGTTTCGCATTCACAATGAAAATCCCCTTCCTGGCTTTCACATGGCAAATCACTCACGAATTAAGTGCTAGACGTGTTACGGTGTCCTCAGGATTATGTAGTGAAATCACCAACCTAAACCGTGCTAAACCATAGTGACATGACTCGAAAAGTCTGTAGGTCTAGCTAGCACCTGTATTTTAAAATGTAGTGATTGAATGGGAGATGTACTGCTGCTTCAATCAGATGATCACGTGGCTCAAAGATTTGGCCGCAAAGATCCTATTGCCTTGATGAGTTGAAACGGCCAGGAAGACAATTCCTATGACAGTAAAGCTCACGGCTGTAGTCGGTCCGTGAACTCTGTGGGTCTGGTTAAACCCGGCACGGTGAGCTATGGTCTGCAAACACAGATTCGTGGAATGCCAACTTTATCCGGGAGCAGAGACAGGTAGAGGCCAACCGATTAGCAAATAAACACCCCGGAAAGCCGCACTTTTCGCTCCGAAAAGCAGTTTTCATGCATGGAAAAGTAACTATGTGATAAAAGCAAAGTGTCAAATTCTCACCTGGACTACACAGACTTTAACCCATCTACAATTTAAAATTTTGGGCAATGGGGGATAAACACCAACTAGAGGTGCACTTTTAGTTACCTCGAAACAGGACGGGCCATTCTCGGGCTTGATTAACATGAGACGCACTTTTAGTTGTCTCGAAACTGAATCTAGCATGCATGATATGAGCCCACACATACGCGCGAAAGCATAACTCGCTTTGATAGCATATGAAATTCTCACTTGAACCTACATGGACTTGGGCCCATATGCAACTCAAAAGTTCAAGCTAATGAGTTGTTGGACTCAAGTCTCATATAAATTTATGATTTCTTTCTCAATTTTTTTATATGGAATAACATATCTCAACATAGAGATAAGATAAATGTAAGTTGATTGATATGCCCAAGGGGTTACAATAAAAGTCCAACTCGTTATATATAGGCCTTCATTTTATGGCGCAAAATATCAAGATTGGATGTATCAAATAATATAGTATAAGTCCAACTAGATATACATAGGCATTCACCTTATTGCCCAAATATCAAGACTGGATAGTATCAAATAATATAAACAACTAACTAATCAAGGGAATCCCTAGAGTACGAAAAATTATCCATTTATTGTATCTTAATTAACATAATTATATGAAATCAGAAAGAATAAAATCTTAACTAAGAACGGCATGCCACCTATTGATTGACCAATCAAGAACCATTTCACGAACTCCTCTTTGTTCATTCTTCAGGATAATTCAATCCCGGCCACGATCCTAGGCCTCTTCAAGATAAGTCGTGCCGTGGATTTCGGGCCCAAAGTCGCACGAGCCTTTGGTTACAGGCCTAATCAAGTGGACTGTTGTCCCCTATACTGTTCTGCTTGGGCCTTTATGTATGGACCTCTCTTTTCTATTCTTAGCCCATCCTGCGTGGGCTGTAGACTTTTCGGCCATGCTCCTCTCTCTGGAGACAAATGTACTGGGCCTTGTGAACTTCCATTATCCCATTACAACACCCTCGAGATCGAATTCTGATTTTAGTTTAGATGTGGTGAAAATTGATAGTCGTGAATTTATCTGTAATAAATTGAAAGTTCACTCTAACTTTTGAAACACGGGCAATGTTCGGGACTAATTGTTTCCTTTTTCTTCATTTCTTTTTGGATTTTTAAATATTTTTTATTATGCGGCTCACCATAATAGTCACTATTTTCAACCATTTTCCACACAATGTCTGTTAAATGTCACATCAGCAAAATTGATGTAAATTTGGATGAATGATAGATGTAGGATAAAATCAAAAGTTTATGTATTTCTTTGTTAAAAAAAGTTTATACTATAACCATCAGTCTGGTCCCCTACCACATCAATAAACTCCTTAGGCATCCTGTCATTAAGTATTAATCATGACGACGTTAAATGCTGGAAATTGTTGCATCATCTTGGTCCTTTTGCTACATCAATTTAGTCCATACACTATTTTTTAACGAGTGAATAGGCAATTTAGTCCATAAGATTCGGATGTTACATCAATCCAATCCCTGACTTTCTTTTACATCAATTGGATCTCTCAGTTTTGAAAGTTACATCAACTTAGTCCTTGATACATCAATTTGGTCCTCAAGTTTTCATGGTTACATCAATTTAGTCCTTGAGATTAGGAGTTACATCATGGGGGTCCTTGGGCACATCAGTATGATCCCTGGAAACAATAACAGCTTTCATGGGTGACGACGTTAGGCGGTCGTTAACTGTCGTAGGGACCAAATTCATATAACGTAAACCAAAACTGATGTAACGGGGGGTGCTTTTCAATTAGGGTTACATCAATTTGGTCCTTCGCGCTTTGTATTTGTCTTATCTTTCTTCTTTCTCGCTCATTTCACTTCACAGACACATTCATCTTCCCCTTTCTCTCTTTTTTGAAACGCGACCCATGTTTTAGCGTTCCTCTTCATCTACATTGCGCGAATCGATCAAGAACAGAAGTGTGGGAGCAGTATGGATGATGATAAGGCCAACCCTAAGTTCGTCTACATACTTAGGTACTGCTCTCAGTCTCCCTGAAATCCCACCTTGATAGACTCATGAAAAAATTGATATATATATTTTTCATCATGTACCATCTCCCTATCTCTATTGTGGTCATTTTTTGGTTTCAATGATGGCATTTTCAAAAAGCTGAGTTCTTTAGGGTTTTACAGAATTAGTATGTTGATTCTTGCAGTGTGCATTTGTGGAAGACAGTTAATGTTCATCTTCGTCACGGTGGACAGTTTGTTGGGAGCCATATGATGAGTTATGAGCGCAATGATGTATTTACTTTTAAGAACATAGATGTTGATACCCTCATAGTGTTGGATTTGCATTGTGTTTACCAATTAAAGAAGGCCAAAATTAGATAGAATGACCAATCTAATGTAACATTGGATCTGTTTAATGTAGCATTTTTCATGTTTTGACGGCGTTAGAAACACTATTGGACGGAAATAACATGAAAGACCAAATTGATGTAGCACAAGGACCATATTAATGTAACATTGTAACTTAAGGGACCTTCATGATATAATCAGGATCAAATTGATGTAACAATGAAAACTTGGGGACCTAATTGATGTATCAATGACTAAATTGATGTAACTTTCAAAACTAAGGGACCCAATTGATGTAAAAAGAAACTAAACAACTAGATTGACGTAACATTCGAATCTTAGGGACCAAATTGCCTATTCACTCCCGTCGTTACATCAGTTCAGTCCTTCATCAACTTAACGGGATTTAAACGTCGTCTGCCCTTTTGTCACAAAGGACACATCTACTATTTGAGGGATTAGATTGATGTCACTCGGGATCACTATGATGTCACCCTAAAACATAGGGACTTGGGGTGCACCAGTGAGGGACTAAATTGATGTAGCATTTCAAAACTCGATGACCTTTTTTATGTAACTAAAACCTGAAGGACTAAATTGATGTAATCCTCCAAAGTCAGGAACTAAAATGCCTATTAACTCTATCCTTTGGAGGATTATGCACCGGTTTGTGTGGGGCTTGGGTCTTGGAACTTGATCAGGGGCTTTAGGGTTAGGCCATCGTGGATTGGTTTGGGGAGTCACTTGTTTCCACAAACAGTAGAGTTGTGCATGAGTACAGGGTGTACCCGTTATGATAGTTTCGTATAGTTTACAATGAAATTTGGGTAGGGTCCATATAACGAATCTAGAACCTATAAAAATAGGTTTTATTGATCTCTATAAGTACCGGGAACCGGAATCGGCCCAAGAAACTAATGTCCTTTAATTATGCAATATATATCAAATATGTTATAGTGTTATATAATTTAAATAATAAAAATACTATAAATAAATAAAATAAGAAACTTGATTAATTGCTTTCTGTCTCCTCCATTCTTTCCCTCTCTCAACCCCTACCCTTTCTAAATTTCGTGCTCATTTCTTCTTTGTCGGGCTCTTATAATGGTTAATCTTTTGTCTTGCATTTATATTCATATGTTACTACATTTATTTCATTATTTTTTCGATTTAAATGAATAAACCAACTTGCTAATTTAATAATTTATAGAATTGTTATATAAGAGGTGACAAAAGGAAAGATTTCAAATGGTACTGGAACCTATAACGTGAGATAATACGAGTTCCGAATAAGGTCCAGCTTCACTGCTCAGCAGGATCGAGTTCGAATCCTAAATTTAAGAATTGGTCTTACATAGAGTAGGGCCCTCGTATTTTTGAAAAAGGGAGAAATATAGTAGAAGTCCTAAAATTTATGTTTCTGTCGATCGAGTCCTATAAATTTCACTTTGGATTTTTCAATTCTATAACGTTTCTCCCTTGAGCACTTTTGGTCCAATTTGTTGCCGAGCACTAAGGGTTGATGATGTGGCGTTAACACCGTCAAATACTTTGCAACATGGAATACATAAGAATATTAGGAAAAAAAGGTTTTTGGAAAACATAAAATTAATGAGAAAAAAAAAACCAGCCGCGACAAGGGGTTGGGTTTCCTTTATTTTTTTGGATTTTGGTTTTCATTATATATATATATATATTATTATTTTTGTAAACAATTTTTAAATATTTTTATGAATGCCAGGTGTATAATTATTGGACACATGGAAAATATTGGACAATGTTAATGTCCACGTCATCAACCCTCAGTGCTCAGTAACGATTTTGTAAGATAATACGGGTTCCGAATAAGGTCCAGCTTCATTGCTCAACAGGATCGAGTTCGAATCCTAAATTTAAGAATTGGTCTTACATAGAGTAGGGCCCTCGTATTTTTGAAAAAAGGGAGAAATATAGTGGAAGTCCTAAAATTTATGTTTCTGTTGATCGAGTCCTATAAATTTCACTTTAGATTTTTCAGTTCTATAACGTTTCACCCTTGAGCACTTTTGGTCCAATTTGTTGCCGAGCACTAAGGGTTGATGATGTGGCGTTAACACCGTCAAATACTTTGCAACATGGAATACATAAGAATATTAGGAAAAAAGGTTTTTGGAAAACATAACATTAATGAGAAAAAAAAAACCAGCCGCGACAAGGGGTTGGGTTTCCTTTATTTTTTTGGATTTTGGTTTTCATTATATATATATATTTATTTATTTATTTTTGTAAACAATTTTTAAATATTTTTATGAATGCCAGGTGTATAATTATTGGACACATGGAAAATATTGGACAATGTTAATGTCCACGTCATCAACCCTCAATGCTCAGTAACGATTTTGGACCAAAAGTGCTCGAGGGACGAATTTTATGGGACTTAAAAATCCAAAATGAAACTTACAGGACTCGATTGATAAAAACGACAAACTTTTAGGACTTCCACTGTATCCCTCCCTTTTGAAAAATACAGAATACCCAAGATCTACACACCTCTAAAAGGCAGTATGTACTAAAGATGGCATTAGCAAGAAAGGTTGAGAATTACTTTAGTGACTCCAAGACAGTACTTTCTACAGGGGTTGGAAATGACAATTCCTAGGCCAAATCGTTTAAATGAGTCGATCTTTGTCAAAGGGTCGGCAAAGCCATAGTTTGGGTGATCCACATTTGGGTCGGCAAAGCCATGGTTCGGCCAACCCAAGTGTGGGTTGAAGCAGATTGCCCTCTCCCTACTACTTTATGCCGACCCACCAAAATGGTCGCCCAAAATTGGGCCTATCGCGACCCTTTTTGTAAAGGTTTGTTAGGTCTGTCCCGACCTGAAATAGGGCAATCCGGAAACAGTTGGAAGCCTAGGGCAACCGCATAAATGGATCCTCAACGTCTAAAAATGGATCGCCCTAGGTCCGCTCCTCCTGTAGTGAGGGGCTCATCACATCTTCGTTCTTTCATTCTTTCATTTGTTTGACTTCTTTCGATTTTTCTCAAACGAATTTTATAATCAGCGCAAAGGAGAGGAAGATGCAGATTTGTATTGGAATAGCTTGTTGCGGTTCATTAGACAATTAGAGATTAATCACTCTCAGTCTCAGGCTCAGTATTTTGTTCAACGGAAAAATAGATAGTAGAATAAAAACTAGAAAATCAACATATTCTTAACGAAAATAGAAAAAAAAATATGAAAACATAACATTAGGCAAAAAAAAAAGAAAAAAGAAAACAAGAACTTCAGTTGTTAATATATAAGTTTGACTCAAGCAATTCTAAACATTGACTAAATAAGACACTTTAAGGCCCATTTTGTAACCGACTATTATAGTCACGCTAACACGGACATGTCAAATATGACGCGGTTGGCTTTTTTTTTTTTTTTTTGGGGACGTGGCCTCTAAAAACTAAAAAAGCAAAAAAAAAAAAAAAAGCCCGGCAGTAGCCGGGGTTGGGACGGGGACATTTTGGCTTGGTTAGTTATAATCCCCCCGTCAAATCTCTCTCTATAGCTAATAATATTCCACTCCACAGCCACCCCCAACTGGCGACAGCTGCCGAGGCAGCCTCGAATCGATCGTCTAAATTGCATTTATGAACTAAACTGATTGTAACTTTTAAACGATTTACATTCACTTGGTAGCAGCTGTTTTCTGTGCCCAGTTCTAATTGATCTGGTAAATGTCACGGGAAAGGTTGCCATTGACCTCGATAGAATGTGGGACTGCTGGTGGATGTGGTGATATTTGTCTTGTGGCTCGAGTGTTAAAGTAAAAGTTATTGCCAAAAAAACAAAAAGATCGACCAACCCCCTCTCCACTGCCCCCTGCATCCCTGCATCCCATCTCCTACTGGCATGACCAGCTCCGACGCTGCCGCCGACTCCTCCCCCTCTGACACCTTCCCCTCCCACTGTTGCGGACCTGTGCACCTCTCCTCCCCGCACCTCCAATCTCCGGCGCGGGTTGGCAGAGCCAAAGTGATAAATGTAAAACTAAAGTTCAAATTTTTCATAGTTTGAAGACTTTTTTTTTTGTAATTGTCCCAGAAAAAAATTACCAAAAACTTTGAAGAATAATATTTTAAATATTATGTTGCTTGAAGTCTTGCAACTCAAAAATAATCAATGAAAAGAGAATAATGAGTGTAAACAACATATTATTGACCCCACCAAATTTGTCGCGAGGACAGAGATCGGACCGAAATATTATGGGCTCTAGTGGCACATAACCACTGTCTAGGATTCTCTATGTCATCCCCGGTGACTGTCGGAACATGCCAACTTCCATTTTCGGACTCCTGCAAAGCATTTCATATAAATGAATATCGGAACGTATCTCTTTTTTGCTCCAAATTGATAGATTGGCTGCAAATATATCACCTGAATTACGATTGAATAGGGTGGGGGCATGTGAAGCCTAACACCACGCGAGAATGTTGTTCGAACCTGTATAAGAAGTGGCATCATTTCAGTTAGAAGTAACATAGTTCAAAAATGGGGATTAAGTAGTAAGAACAAGCAACAACCAGAGAAGACTTTTAACATGTTAGTTCCCGATTTTTGGGCATTTTGAATAGCTCTTGAGCATATGAACCTCATATAAACCTCCTTATATCAGGGAAAAAAAAAGGAATCTAGCATAAACCTCCTCCATATTTTAGGTCTTCAGTTAACTCTTTTCTCCTCTAGCCCGCTAGACTTCAGATCTCCTCGTTTCATTCACTCTTCCGAAAACTTTGCTTTCATTGTTTCAAATTCCTGGTCAGATACGCGACAGTTCAAATGAGCATTATTCTAGCGCCACACCCAAAGCTTCTGCAACTCCATAACCAGTCTATGTATTTTTGGTCTATTTGTAGACTGGAGGCTCCCAAGTTTTCCAATGATAAAAGCACCACCAACCAACCAAAATCCCCAAATTTAGCTCATCAAGAGAGGAAACAACTTGAATCTGTCTTTCTCCCTAGCCACCCTATCTCTTCCTTTCTCCAATGCATTATTTCTCATAACAAACTTCAGAATTCAGTATATTGTAAATGGAACATCAATTGGAAAGGAAGATCAAAATCGCAAGTTGCACAGAATCGGATTAAAATTTACCTGATGTTTCTCCTTCCATCTAGGAAAGAAGCTCGTCCCAAGCAACTGAAATAGGTGATCCCTCATCTCATCATTGGTAACCAGCAAACAGTTGCAGCTTACCGCTGCATATAGCCAGTACCTTCACAATGTCAGAAAGATATTGAACTATTAATAATGTGATTGGTTATGAAAGAAGCTCAACATCAAGGCAGGTAAAATGAGTTCAAGGACAAAAAACAATGTAGAGAAAACTTAGAACACTGTTCGTTTCTGCAAAATTTAAGGCCACAGCATAACTTTAACCTTCATCCCTCTATCGTTAATTCTGCACATAATGTCTGAAGGAGGTATAAACAAATATATTCAGCACTTATTCTTCAGCTACATCAGGTGTTAACTAATTATGCCTTGAGTTATTTAAGCAACACTAACTAGAACTTGTAAATTGCATACAGAAGCAGAAGCAATTTTGCATTGAGAAATGGAAATGTTTCATTCATCATTCATCTAGACTTTAGTTTTGCCACTTTCCATTTTTCAGAAACAAATGCAACTCTTGATAAAAAGACAAAGCACCGAAAAACTCATATTCAAACAAGCATAAGCCAATGCAGTGAATTTTATAAATCAAGAATAATCTTGTCAAAGTGAATGTGTTAAGTCAACAACAGTCTCTAGTTTCACCATTAAAAGAAATAGGAAACTTCAAGATCAAGCTAATACATATCGAAGTAAACTATAAGAATGTCCTCAAAGGAGCTCATATTTTACAGTTGAAATGATTCAGTTGCAAAAATGGCACAGGAAAGACACGTTGTTCCTACTGGAATAAATCCTAACGATAAAGAAATCGTATGAAGCCCAAACATGAATTTACACAACCAGAGAAGGTATACGCAATAAATTCACAAAGTTCAATAAGACATAATACATTGTTTAAGCAGCAACTATAACATGTGAAAAAGGTAGATGAATTTGCAACCTATCTAAAAAAAAAAAAAGGAACTCCCATAAATTAAATATCATTCATGTTTTCAGTGTAGCAGTAATTACTGATTAGGGATGAGCTATGTAAAATATAAGACTTTCAAGTACAAGTAGAATGTAGTTTTTGGTGCTAGAAACTCCTAGATATATTTAGAGGAAAAACCAACCAGTCATCATTTGAACCAGCAGGAGTTGCATAAAGTGCACCAGATTCGTTCCATCGCTGCAGCAATCTTCTGTTTTTAGGATCTTCAGCTGGACCACCATGAACACGACTTTGATGCAATATGACTAATGGCAATTTCTTTGAAGGGCTCAACTGGCGTAACTGATTTGCTGTAGAATTAAGCTACAGCCAAAGCCACTATTAACCAATTTTCATGAATATAAATAATAAACTTAAAAAAGAAATAAAAAACCAATACAGATAGAAATTGAGTCGCACATCGAAAAAGCTGAAATAGTGCTGATTATGCAACCCCACATTGGCGCCATCTATAACTGCATCAAATGGACCATGCTGCCGGAGCCATTCCTGTATAAATTATCAGCTACTTTAGTTACACCACAAAAAACCATCAACGAAGAAAATTCGTTTACTTATATTATTAGAGGTACTTCTTAGAGAATTATTAGAGCACTGCAATATGATCCCTGTTCATTGTTGCTTGGTTATCCATCATTAGATGTTTAGCTTGATAGGATTTGCACAGGTTTTAATTCCAAGCATAATCGTACAGATACAGAAAAAGCAAGAATCAAGCAAAAGGCAGAGATCGAAACAAAGATTTTTTGTCAGCTTATGTGAACTCACAAAATAGAAGGACAAAAGATAACAAAAGATTTTGTATCAAAGTACTTGCCACTGTGGGTCTGGACCTCATATTTTATTTGGGGATAGAAGGATAAAATGCTACCTATCCTTGTAGCAAATCTAACCTTCTTAAAGGATACATCAGCCATATAAACTAATTCCAGACCATTGATAACTTTTCAACTATATATAGCTCATTAGACGAAAAAACAAATGATAGAGGACATACCATCCAATTCCACTTAAATCTGAACCCCAAGTTGAATACAAGTGCGTTAACAAAATGACAAAAGTTACAACTTCAAAAGAAACTTAGCAAATTATGACAGAAGACAAAAATATATCCACATTAAATTGCTTTTCTTATAAAAGAGTTATTTGATGGTATATTGCAAAGCCTGAAGTGAAAGGAATTATTGCTTTTAGTATTGTCAGCCGATATGGTCTAAATCATCGGTCCTAGGTTCAAGCATTGACAACTACATCCTCATTATGTTGTTCGTCAGTACATACATGTGTGTGTGTTTATTACAATATTTTGTTGTTGTCAAATATGCAACATGAAAGAGCTAACACAAGATAAGTCCTAGAGGTTGCCAGGTTTAAACAAGTAATGCAAAAGAGATCCTAACTACCAAATTAACTACGCATAGTTTAAGGAGAACAATAGGGCCGCCACCTCGAACTTGAGAAAATTGGCTTGGCTCTCTTTCTGACAAGCCAATTTGGTAAGTGAGCTTGCAAAGTTTGCAGTTTCTGCTGGATCAATATCGATGCAAACAAGTTTCTCACCACAAGATTGACACACCCCTTTCGTGTCCATATTGGTCCTGGTGACTCTCCATCTACCATTTCCAAGCCATCCTTGCCCGTGCCATCCTCCTCCTCCATTGACAATTCCTTCCTTTATCTTTGCAGCATCCTGAGTCTCTATGCCAACATCTGCAGCATGATCGGACCTAAACCATTTTTCAACAATTTTGGCAGTTGACTCTGAGACCTGTCTCACAGAGGAACGTAATCGGTGCAACATCTCGTAAACCTTCTCCCCCATCTTCCTCTCAACAGCCACTTCCAAAAGTGCAGCAAGCTCCGATTCTTCTGCGACCACCCCACATTCAATCATATGAGCATCAACATCATTTGCTCTGCTAGCTTCCCCCTTCTTGCAGAAACCAAAGAGAGCAGGACCATAAGACCTTAATCGTGGTGGAATACCAGAACTCTTCATCTGTTTCACCAAATCAAAAGCCATTTCCGGATCCTCCATTGCTGCTGCTAATCTTGCAGCATTTGTAAAGGTTGCTTCATTTGGTGCAACTTTATCGATGTTCATTTGTTGGTATATTTCAATACCCCTAGTCATGCCCAAATTCTTGATATTCACATCATCTACACCGTCCACTGATTCACCTAATGAGCCAACAGCAGCAGAAGAGCATAGATAAAGCAACACATTATAATGGTTATGAGAAAGCTGAACCCCATTTCTCCTAGCTTCATCGTAAAGTTGAAGGGCCTCAATGAGTTTTTTGTGCCTTGAGCACATATCCAATCTGTGCTTAAGAATGTTCTCAGGCAATTCCATGCGGGCTTTCTTCATTGCTTTCTTAGACATTCTCCCACTAGAGGTCATGGAAACAGATGTACATCGAGAAGTTGCTAAGGTGGTAACGTGGATTATTCTTTGCACAGGACTGGGACTGGACCTGATGCAATTACCATTGCCGGAAAATATCAAAGAAGGGGAGTAGCAATAGAATTTGCAATGCTGACCTAACCACAACGGGGTTTTGCCCTTACTGATGATTGATAAGAGAGGGAAGGTTTTAACTAGTAGCATCTCTCGCAGATGGGAATTCTATCAAAAGGCACTTTGTCTGTTTTTCCTTGGAGGAGTGGAAGGGCTCCATCAAATGGCAGCTGATAAGAAAAGGAAAAGGGAAAAGAAGTTAACTTCTGGTGAGAGGCTTGAGAAACAACCGACAACAGGAGCAGATACATGCACGCAAAACAGATTACATTACTTTTCCCTGGAGGAGTTCGGAACACTGCACCTTTCGTTTTAATGGCCATTTGAAAAGGCAAGAAGATTACAATACAGCTTCAAACATAGCTCCCCAAACAATTCCAAGTACAGGGAAAAAAACCTGTGCAGACAAATCAGAGTCAACAAGACAACGCTCATCATACAATTTCTTCAAATCCTACGGAAGGATTAGTTGACATAGCATTAATAGGGCAGCAAGTTGGGGAATAAAAGATAATAATCCTAAAGAAGGCCAAATACACACGTCGAAAAAGTGAAAGTGCTATAGAGGATCTAATTAAAGAGGATACATATCACGAAAGGAGAAAAAAAAAATAGTAATAAAGAGGATATATTTAGAATGGAAAGACAGCCTATCGGCTCACAGAAAACCGTATGATGTCATTTTTATTATGAGATTCAAACCTAATTTGTAGACTAAGATACTAAACCAAGAAACAGCAGATGAATTTTTAAGTCGCTATTTTGAACTCAAGACATGCTGCACCGCATACTAAGATGAGAGTCCAGTAGCACTAAAGAACTGAAGAGAAGCATAGACCAGTAAATGGTGCACAGTACTATAAATACTCTTTATCATGCCTTATCATGCCTCTCAAGATACAAACTACACATTCAGGTCATAACGCATGGAATTTCATATTTGGGTTAAAGAAGAAGGGAGTGAAGAATTTGAAATCCATTCACTCCTGTACAAGTATGATGAAGTTGGGTATCATTTGTCAACCAGCCACCCAAACAAAGTATCTATCTTTGATGTCATTATCCAGCATGATGGAAAATAGTGGCCAAAAAGAAAAATGAGGGAAAATAAGGACAAAGGTCAGCTCGTTAGCAAAATAAGATCATGAATACATATATTTTACCCCATATATATATACATATATATTTTTATTGACCGCTGCTTTTACTCTAAATTGCAAGTTGAAATGACAGAAAGATAAAGGATCAGCAGTAGCAAAGAGACATGGCTCGGGACTTTCATCAAACAACTGGCATACGTCTCGCTAGCGCCTCTCTGACCCGCATGACCACTCTGTATGTATAAATTATCCCCCTTTATACACAATAATCAAATGAAATGCGAGTATTTCAACTTAATTTGAACCCAGAGTTGAAATCACTGCAAAAGTTAATGCTCAAGAAAGAAGACAGAAAGTAAAGAGTAAAAGCAATGAAGACCCAGAAGATATACAAATTAATTGAACCGGAAATCGCCACATTGAAGTCCAAAAAAGGGAGGAAGAAGAAAAACAAACAATGCTTTCATACAAGGCAGTAAAGATCAAAACCTTGCAAGCAAGAGAGAGGCGTTGGAGGTTGCCGTGGAGACCAGGGGCTCTCGTCCCCAGAAAGAGGAGCTGAGCGTGAGAGAGGGAGGAGCAGCGTCGAAGGCTTGGCTGGAATGATAAGCGGGAGGAGCAGCGTCGATCGGAATGTGGAGGAGGAGCGTCGCCGGAGTGAGGCTCCTTCGTAGTGATTGAATCACAGAGGACTGGAGTGGAGGGAAACTTCTCGGTCCAGAAACGGACAATTCATAAAAGGGCCCAATGTTTTCAATAAATTAAAAATCTACCCCCAATGTTTCTGTCATGTTGCAATAAAGGCTATAATGATGTGAAAGACTTTGCTAATTAGGGAATGTCATATATATATATATATATACACACACACACTAGCTTTATGCCCGTATGCACGGATTTTAGCTAGAGCATTAATTTTTAATGATAATTTTATAAATTTTACATCCCAATTAATGTGTTTAAAGAGATATATCTTTCTAAAGTAGAACTGTTCAAATGCTAGTAAAAACAAATTAAAGAAAATTCAAAGTGACAGTTATAATATAAAATATTATTTTTTTAATACTATATATATGTATATAGATTAAAATTAGAAATAAACTCTTAATTAATATAAATTTTCCATTTTAATTTAATTTAATGGAGTGAGAGTGAAGCATATGTAAAAATATATGTTATTTATAAATAGGCTTAGTTACCTTAAAATCACGACTTTTTAACTTCTTTTTTTCTAAATATAGCACGACTTTTGAAAAATAGTGTAGAAAAAAATGATATTTATATTTTTTTTTCCAAATGTAGAACGACATTTGGAGAATAGCATATAAAGACACGATATTTGTACTTTTTCCTAAATATAACAAGACCTTTAGGTTCAGTTGCACATTTAATATAATATAAATCATTTAGTCAAATTACAACGATAACAACTAACTTAGAACTAACAGTGCCACGTAATTGGATGAGCAGACTCCACATAATTGGACGATAAAAGCTAATATGAAGCTAACAGTGTTAGGTGCCAATCGTTCAATCATGTTCTGCCACATTATGTCGTTAACTTCCGCTAGCTGTTATATTTACATTTAACGGAATAATTGACAATCTGCTGGAATCGCAACTCAACCTAAAAGTTGTGCATTTTTATGTTATTTTCTAAAGATCGTAATATATTTAAGAAAAAGTGCAAATGTCGTGCATTTATATGCTACTCTGCAGAAATCATATTATATTTAGGAAGAAAATGTAAAGGTCGTACCTTATTATGCTATTTTCTAAATATCATAATATATTTAGGAAGAAGTGTAAGGGTTGTGTTTTTTTATGTAATTAACCCATGTAGATCTATAGACGATAATTTATTTTGATAAATATTTAATTAAAATGAATTAATATATATTTATAATTGCATCCTTATTTATTGCTGAATACAACTTTATATATATATATATAGATTATTAGCTTAAACTCGAAAACCCACTATTCGTTCACCGAGAACCTTTCATCTAGGCTTTTTGGATAATATCCTATCTCATAATTGATCGACCCTTGGAATCCGAGTCCTCAACATTACTGTATACATAAATTTTGTAATTGCCCAATAATGAATTTAAATTTTCCACTATGTCCTACAATCAATATTTTCCGTTTAATATCCAATCCTTTTTCTCGATAAAATATATTCAGACATTTTTTTCATATTAAGTATCTCTATATATTCTCATGAGAAAAAATAGAATCTCTACATAATAATTATTTAATATGTAGGACTAATTTGGCCAAAAAAGAAATATGTAGGAATAATTCATTTAAATATTCATCAATATTAATAAGTTAATGTAATTTATAAATACTAACTAAAATAATACAGGCTTGGCAAAAAAAAAACACTAAAATTGTGCAAGCCATCGTTCTTTATTCTAATATTTGTTTTTAATATCAAATTTATTAGTTTTATTTATTATATATTATTTTAGTTATTAGGCTTATTTGTGATTTACAGTTATGGTCTCTATTTAGATACTTTTCCACTACTGAATTAGATTGGATCAAATTTCACTACCTCATTCATTTCAGGATTCAACTCAGATTCTTCTTACACTTTCTTCATAGTTAAGTAAAGCTTAATTCATAGCTAAATAAACTTTGGTAAAATTAAAAATAAATAATAAAGCTACTTGCGAGAGTACAAAAGTTGTCCGTCATGACTTCCAAAATGTTTTGCCTTTATTATATATTATATAAATAAATAAATAAATGAAAAGATAAATAAATAGATATATACATATATAGATAGATAGATTAGACTCTTCTCGTACTTTTTTTTGAAGTTAAGTAAAGCTTATTCACCACTAAATAAATTTTAAGTCAATGTATATATTATTATTTTATATGGCAAAAAAAAAAGTACTTGCACTAGTACAAAAATTGATCATGCTTTCTGCCATGGCGAAGCATGGCTTTCAAAATGCTTCGCCCTGGCTTATTCCATAACTAAATAAACTTTAAGTCAAAAAAAATAAATATATATATATATATTATTTTATATGAAAAAATTAAAAAAAGCTACTTGTGAGAGTACAAAAATTCATGGTACTCACCGCCATGGCTTCGAAAATACTCTGCCTTTATTATTGTGTGGCAACATTTAAAAAAAAACTACTTACGAGAGTACGAAAATCAATCGTACTCACCGCAATGGCTTCCAAAATGCTTCGCCTTTATTATTGTAGACTGTAGATAGATAGACAAATAGATATGACAGAGAAGCACAAAAATCATTTTTAGAAGAGAAAGTGGAAAAAGAGAGAATAAAAATCATAAGGTAGCAATTGAATTCCTTAAAAGGAGTTTGCCATGAAGAATTCCATCTTTGACATTAGTAATGTGCTTGTACATTATCTGATTAGAACCAACAAATTACCTTGTATAGCCGGACCATATTAATGGTTAGCTTGATACTCATTAGACGTCTGCAAACACAATAATCTATTTAAATTATGAACAAAATTTATTCAAATTGTTCTCCATCTCATCCGACTCACAATCTCTCTGTCTCCATCTCCGGATCGATCTTCCTTTGGTCTCCCTCACCATCTCCGTCCCCTGTCATCATCTCATCCACCTCCTTCAAATCCACCAGCTCCGCCTTCTCCATTGCCTCTTCCCCCTTCTGCATTCCTTTCTCATTCATAAGCTTGGAGCCGTCACCATTTCCATATATCGTATGACAATCTAATAATTATGAAGAAGTGCCGGTGAGAGGGACTGGACTGCATCGAGCTCTTCTAGAGACACCCCAAAAGTTATCTCCATCAGTCTGTTTTTCCTTGCTCCATTTGCTTCACTTCTATTTCGTTGCTGCCCATTTGCTCCATTAATTTGACTTTCGTTCGTTGCTGCCCCTATAACAAACGATCGCTCTGGTCCTTTTATCAATCCAAATGCTCAGATAATTTTTCGTTGAATTTCACAGCTTGTGTTGAACCATTCCTTGTTATTGAAATTTTTGAATAGACATGTTCTTATAATTTCACCGATTCCCAAGCACTCTAAGGCAAAGTGATTAATTTATACATAGAGATTGGCCTTATTCGACCATTGCCGATAATCTCTCATTTGTTAGCTTGAATTTTTAATTGACTTCTTGGCTTCCTGATAATTGGCTTATGAATTTTTTTTTTGTGCTGTTGGGTCCCAAGCTTTGGTGATACATTTGGCGTTTTGCGGGGACTTGAGGATATTTATTTTCACTATCAATTTGATAAGAACAAAAGAAGAAGGATGTCTCCATGCTTTTGCTGCATTCATCACCTGAATAAGAGAAGCCTAAGGCCCTAAGTACTAATAAGGGAAAGCTAATCTTAGAACTCTATCATCTACTGGTGTTGACCCTTCTCACTTACGTAATAACATGAATTCCATATTTTGATTGCAAACTGCTAAAATATTCATAATCATTTATACTTTTTTTCACAATTCAACAAAACAATAATTATTTTCTCTTAACTATTTATTACTTTTTCCCATAATTCAACAACACAATCATTATAATTGTAAAAAAAAAAATATATAGTTTGAATGTGATGGAGTTAAACTCCACTCAATTCCCAAACAAAGCCTATTGTTATATTTGTTAATAAAGTTTAATTTTATTTAACTTAACTTAATTTAACTTTTCTTTAAATTCAACAACACAATCATTACTTTTTTTTATCTTTTACTTCAAATTTTCTCTCATACTTTTTCTTATATATCATTACAATTAATTTTTTAATATTAATTTCTCTCAACTATTCAATAATTTTCATCAATTCTAACAGTTTTTCTTCACTTCAACATCATAATCATTACTTTTTTACAGTGTTATCAGAACTGGACCGGATGGTGAACCGGAAGGGGTATAGGTTCATGGATTTATGGTGCACGTTTAATTAAAATAAAAGAAATATTCATATTATTAAAAAATTATGATAATTAAAATAGAAGTATGATGATTTCAAAGAAATATAAGGATAGTGTAAGAAAATATCTATATTTAATATTTCTTACTCCAAAATAAATATTAAATTTTAATAAGTACTTAAAAAAGTAGAATTAAAAGAACAAGAAGGTAGTGGTGTCTTGGTTGGTAACATGTTAGTATGGAAAGTAAGAGGTCATGGGTTCAATTAACAATGCTTTTTTGGCTTCTTTTTCAAATTCTCACATATTTTTTCCAACTATTTTTTTCTTCATCTCCTCAAATCAAATTAAATCAAATTTAACTTCGTTACCAAATATTATATATCTAGACTAAGAGGTTTAACACTGCCCCAAAGTAATAATTTTATTGCATGAGCATCTTTCCATCGCAATTCACAAATACACATTTCTCAATCTTTACCATTTCATTCTCTCCTATTGCTTGGATGGGGCTTTCCCTTTTCTCTTATCCATCCTATGTAGATATCTCTTTTATTGGCGGAACTTTTACCTCTTGTCAAGGTTATCAAATTCGAGAATTCGTGTAGAATTGGTGGGACTCCCGCAAATTCGATTCGTAAATTTGTATTTATACATAATGTAAGTTTTATTATGAAAATTGTATATATACTATAATTGTATCTGTTCATTCACAAAATAGATAAAACTTGAATACTTACATGTAGTAAGATGGATTTCAAGTCCACATAAATCCAAAATAGTCCAAAACGACGTGAATTCGGGGGCAAAAGCAAAAAGAAAACAATTTTTAATCTGTTTTTTAATTAAAGTAGGAATAGTGAAGATTGTTTTGGGCCCAAGTCATTGGACTGGGCTGGCCCGAGTCATTGGACTGGAATGACCCGAATTCTCAAAATTTTCCATTTAAAAAAAGTCTTAAGGTAAATTCGATCCGATTCGCCAATTTACCGAATCTAACGAATTAATTCGAGACTTCCGCATTCACACTGAATCAATTCGATTGCACCCTGTGGATACTTAAGTTCGTACGATCTATGAATTGATTCGTGAATTTAATAACCCCTCTTGTAAAGTTGGGCAATTGGATGTAAGTCGGTCTATCAATTAGTTCCAACTTGCTCCATTTTACGTGATGGATAAAGACTTACATCATCAGTAACCTCTATTTCTTCTAATAATTTTCATTCACTGCAATGTATCATAGCGTACCTCTCCCAAGCACAATTCATCAACTTTTAGTTATAATTTGTGTGAAATTTAAGTAATTTGTAACTTGCGGCAGATCGATTTATGACAATTACTCATGGCTGAAAATTTACGCTAGAGTTTGGTAAACATCCACCCTTTTGCGGTATTCAACCCGAAAAAATAATAATCTACTGGGCATCATTGTGAAAATACGAATCAAAACTATCATTTCTGGGGCCGATGGTTGGCTTGGGCATCATGCATCTTAGGCATTGCCTGATCATGTAATGACAATGAGTTAAATCTGTTAAAACGATATTTTTACATAATAATTATATAACTCGGTAATCTTTTTGCCATAGCAAACATGTCAAAAATGGATTATTACCAGCAATGAAAATGGTAAATCGGGACTGTCTGTTGATCTAGTATGGTTATGTAACCAAGGCCCGTCTCCTATGGCGGGGCCAAAAAGGTGGGCGTTCGTGTACTATGGGGGCTAATTTTAAATTTTAGAAGAAGTTTGAGGAGTAATTTGAATATTGGCAGGGGTAGAGTGAGACTGATAACAAACTTTTAAGGCCTAATTGAAATTAACCGCCTTTTACTTTGGAGAAGTGGCTGGCCCCTTCCAGTTCCGACTTGAAGCAGCTCTCCAGCTCCAGACAGCAGTCTTTACTGATGGCGGCGGACTCAACTTTCCGACTATTCTCCTCTTCCTCTGATGGCGGCGGCGGCGGCCTTACCCAAGGGTTCGGTTTTGGATTCTCCGAATCTCCTCAAACGCCTCTCCCGCCTCCACCTCCTTGCGTCGAGGTCCATTCCTATGAGGTTTCAACCACTGCCAAGTATGCGATAGAACCCGTGAACTTCGGCGAACTCACTTTGCTCAAGGTGATCTTCCTCGTTCCGATCCCTTGTCTCGTTGTTCTCATAATTATCCAATTTTCGCGCATAACCTCTCAGATATAGAAACTGCTGAGAGAACAGGTTTTACGAGCTGCAGGGATGCTCTGTTTTCTGCTTTTTGGAAAATCCACTTTTCTTATGATTTCCAACTGAAATTTCAAGATCTTTCCTTGTTTTCCAATGCGATTCTCAATAGAAAACAGAGGAAATGTTCCTCAGGATTCGTCCGTCTCGGTGTGTTTCTAACTGAGATATTATCATAAGCAGTATACAGAAATAACTGTTCTACATTCTCTTTATGGGAGGATAAGAAAGAGGGTTTGTCACTGTACTCATTAGTAGTCAATTAGCATGATGAGGGTGTGGAGAACACATTTCTAAGACTCACAAGGATTTTCATTTTTAGGGGCGGGTGAGCACTCAAGAGGTTTTTGCATTATCGAACTTTGATCTAGTCCCTGGGAAATATGAAGGTGTGTATTCTTGCTGCTGTTTTATTTTCTCTAATATTTGCAGAATTTACTGAATGTATTAGCAGAGAAGTGTGGATATGGGTGTTTATGCGTTTCTTTTTCCTTGGGTTGGCTTGCAACTGCATAGTAGTCTGATAATGTCTTTTTGGGTTGCAGGGGGTCTTAAGATTTGGGAAGGCTCAATAGATTTGGTTAAAGCACTTCAGTCAGAGATTAAAAACGGGCACCTGTCATTTGCTGGAAAGCGAGTCCTAGAGGTGGGCTTCTAGTTTTCAGGTGATTCTGTGCTAACTCATCATGAGAAATATCGACATCTTAGATAGGATATTCGGTGTTCATATATGTAGGGGACTTGTGTACGGTGACCTGTGGATATTTTGTTGGGGCGGTATTTGTTTGTGCTCATGCCGAAAGCTAATCTTGTTGAATTCACTTGTAACTAGCAGTTCAAAATGATACATGCTTATTGTATTACAATACTGAATTGAAGAGTTCAGTTCTTCCTTTTTGTGCTGTGTGTTAGATGTGCCAACTGTGAGGTACAGAACAAAATTGGATCTTGTTCTTGTTCCTGAAATATTATTATTTGTAATGGTTATCTATGAAATTTAATATTCATAATATTATTGTCTACGGAAACAAAGTATGTGTCCAAATTTTTTGTTGCTGTTGATAATATGCTAGTGTTTATCATCTTCCTGTTCATTGTGTATACTGGATTCAAGCATCTATCATTTACAAGTGAATGAGCTCCATGAAACTTCCACATCTCATGGCATAAATTCAAAGGATTACACAATTGCACAGAGTCTTGGTTTATACGCTTCTATAATCATCCTCTAGGTGCAAGAACGTCAGCCTTCTAGTTAATGAAGCTCTTTCCTTTTGTTAACATGAGAGGTCCATTCAGCAAGTTCTGGCATTTCATATGTTTTTACTTTCAGCTGCATGTGTTAGTGGCACTTTGTTTCATTCTGTACTCTATTTGTCTCTCTTTTTCTTTTTTTCTTTGTGGAATCTTAAAGTTGAGCTTTATTATGCATAAGGGTAACCCTGAAAAACAAATAACAGACTTATCCAAATAAAAAAAAAGTAATAACTGGGTTCAGGTGTATTTCTATTTGATTCTGGAAATGAAATCCACACTCCTTAGATCGGGATCATGCTGATCTTGGTGCTTCTTCACTGTCTAACTTGGTCTGGTTGCATATTGAAGAATTGACTGATTATGTCGTGTCAACTTTTATTGGCTTTAATCCACTGAAGAAGTGTTTTGAATGTTTTTCAGCTCGGATGTGGCCACGGACTTCCTGCAATATTCGCTTCCCTTGAGGTAAAGCATGCATCTTCATCTTCATTTTCACCTGCTCAGAGTTGAACTACATCGAGCCATTCACATTCAAATATATCTATGCTTAAATCCATTTAGCTATTCTATTGAGTCTACTTGGGCTCCTCAATTCATATAGTAAAGTGGCATTTGGAAGTTCTATCAAGAACTATTCTAGAAATTTTACGTACAATATCATCTTCTAAGTTCTATTAAAGAGGTTTATCTTTTTTTATCTTTTTTTTTTCCAATGCATTTCAAACACCTTGGTTGGCTGGACGGATGGCAGTCCGAAACTGGTGGTCAAGTGCTTGTGATAATTTGTGGTGATGACAGAGGATGTGATGGTTTGTGGAAACCCAAACTCTTTTGTTGGCAAACACCCAAAGATGTGTTTTCTCAGAAATTCTTATGCAGTTCTTTTCTGTTTTCAAATGTAAAAAGAACTTCTAAATGGGATCCAGGTTTTGCTTTCTGATTCAGATCTTGGTTTCACTTCTCTTTTGACCATTGATTGATCTAGGTTGTTCTGAGGTCTTGTAATTTGCTGCAGGGTGCTGTTACTGTACATGTCCAAGACTTTAATGCTGAGGTATTGAAATGTCTTACCATCCCCAACTTCAATTCAAATCTAAAGAGATCTCGAGATTCTCGAGTTGATAAAATGGACGAGGATGTTCGTTTCTTTGCTGGTGATTGGAGTGAAATGCATCGACTTCTTCCATACGCAAGAGATAACAAAAGCGAGGTGAACCATAGCCTTGAATATGAGTCGAGCAAGACCGGTTATGACATTATATTGATGGCTGAGACTGTCTATTCAATCTCCACTCTGCAAAATCTCTACGAACTTGTAAAGAAGGTACATTATTGGGTCTCAACTTGTTGGTTCCTTCAGATACAGACCATGTCTTCCCCCCTTCAAAGAAAAGAAAGAAAAAAAAAAGATTATGTAAAATTACTATTTCTTGTACGCTATTGCTTGATGAGTCTTTATGAACAGTGCTTGGGTCATCCGCATGGAGTCGTATACATGGCAGCAAAGAAGCATTATTTTGGAGTCGGAGGGGGATCACGGCGATTCCTATCAGTTGTAGAGAAAGATGGTAAGCTTTGTAAACTATATGGCTGCGATGCTTTTCTTTAATAATAGTGTTTGTATGTCTGGAACAATGGGCAGATGGAATGCTTTTTAATGCCTATTCTAAGAGGAGTTGTGCAAAAATAATTTCATGAATCAAATCACCTCTGACTTTGCGAATGATCCAGACTTGCCAAAGCAGTTACACGAAGAGCCCACCACTTTCATTCTCAACAAGAGAATAGCACACCTGTGACATGACAGCACTGAGAACCAATTGACTCTGAACTCAATATTCGTTTGTTCTGTGCCCTTATCTGATTGGAAAACTATTCTGTGTCTTGAACTATGCTGTAACTTTTACTGGAAATGAAATCCTGTTGTGGTATAAAACTCTTTGTTTTTGAGCAATCTAAAATTTTTGAGGAGCCGATGTCGTGTTTATTTGATTGCCATTGATTCACAAAATTGCAGTAGCAACATTGTTATGTATCTCCAAATTTTTTTTCCCCCCGAAATGTTAATTTCACAGCTGATGGATATTATGCAGGTGTTATGGTGACTAGCCTGGTCGCTGAGGTAGCTGATGGCTCGTCAAATGTCCGAGAAGTGTGGAAGCTGTCGTTTAAGTAAAACATCGATCCTGTCGTAGATGTCTGTACACCAGGATCAATGTACAATGAAGATATTTGATGACATTTGAACCGGCACCGGCTAGAGGCCACTTTATTATTCTGAGTTATGAATGCCTTGTAACAAATGAGCATTATCAGTCCGCATTATGGTTCTTTGTTTTGCTTTTCAGAACTCGTGTTAAAACCTTCATGCAGAATAGTATAGTGATCTGATTACAGAACTCCTAAATTGGTATAACTGCTAGAATCTCTAAGCCGTTTGAGGTCCCTTGTGGAAAATGCAAACAAAAAATGATCCTACATATTCATTCAGCTCTAGACTAGCTACAGAACGATCCCACCACGAGCCAATCCTGGCCATATTTCCAAGGAACATGATAATCCTGCTCTCTCGCATGGCGATATCTATACTCCATATAAAAGATGTGAAACTGTTTTTATATCTCCGGAAACCTGTAAGAAATCCACTTTTACCTTCGAAGCAAACGTTCCATGTGCTTTCACGTTAGAAGGCACCAATTATGCCTTTTCGAACAAATTTTGGTTCATCCTCTTCCAAAGAAAGTCACTGCTGCTGAGTCCGTTTCCACTCTCTCCCTCTAAGTCCGTTCCCACCATAATCATGCTTTCTTCAATCTCAAACTTGCCCCACTGTCGTCTCCATTCAGGTGGCTTTATACTAACCTCTTAACCCAATGGGCTGCTGTGGAAAATCCATTCGAGATGCGGAGAGCACACTAAAGACGTGAGAATAGTTATGGCCCAAATTATTATTTCAAAAAAATCATATATAGGGGAAATAAAATTTATATATCGCATTAAAATAAGAAAAAAAAGTTGCAAAACATTCAACGAATGAACTTGAAATCGAATAGTAGGTAAAGCACTTCTAGAAAGCTATATGTCTAAATGCTAGTAATCGCCACTAATTTTTTAGTGGTTTCAATGAAAATGCACATCCCAGCATACAATTTTCACGAGAATAATTTTGACCGCAATTCCAGATTATTCTTTCAATTAGAAATAACTATATAATAAGGCTAACAGAATAATAAAGGTAATTTTGTAACCGACCCTTTTATTGTCCCCTAAATGGAATTTGACAACTCTTAATCTGGTCAAACGAAAATTATGAATAGAATCAACAGAGAGGGATAGTGATAGGGCAAAGAGATTTTTAAGGTGAAATTATTAAAAAAAGAAGAAGAAGAAAATTTGTTGTTCTAATTGAAAGTTCTAGAAATTAGCTATTTGACGGTCAATTAATTTCGTTTCCATAAACTGTGATTTGATTTCTCCCTTTAATTCTCTTTCTTGTAACTTTATTGGGGCTCTGTAAATGGAGTTTTACAATTGTTATTTTTCCGGAGCAAAAGAGAATGAGAGTGACAGAGAGAGACCCGGTGAGAAAACTATACACACCCCCCGCGGGGGGGGGGGGGGGGGGGGGGGGGGGGGGGGTGGGCGCTTATGATAGACTGCTAAGATCATGGATCAAGTTATTGATTTTGTGTATATGATACGGTACCGACAATTGTCAAATTTATTTGTGTACGATACATTTGGTTATGATCTGATCTCCGCCAATGGAGATATATACTGGATTAAGTGATTGATGTTTATAGGTCTTCTTATGGGTTAAAGTGGGCGTAGCCATCTTTATGTTTGTTCATGAATTTTGAATTTATATTCCACAATCAAAATATATGTTTGATTATGGGATAAGTTATTTTACATGCTAGATCCAACTAATATTAGTTATTGTCACTTACCAAGTTTTCCCCCGAACTTACCCCCAATCCACTTTTCAGATGTGGTTACAGGTTTAAAAGTTTTAGAGTGCGCAGAGGAAGCATAAAATGGATTTTCATGTATTTATTTGTTCCACTCCAAATTGTACTTACAAATTATGTTAATAAAATTATGCAATATTGAACCCCAAGGGATTTGGCCTAGTGGTTAACGTGCGCCTAAATTTGCACTCGATCCCAGGTTCGAATCCCCTTAAGGCCATCGGAGCGCTTTTGGCATAATTACCCGCTCCGTGCGTCTTCAGGGATTCATGGAGCCTCGGGAATTAGTCGGGCGAAGCCTTAACACCCCAGGTTAGCAAAAAAAAATGTGCAATATTGTATTATTTGTATATTTTATGGAACTATTGAATTTTGCGATATTGTAAGCCTTCTATAGTATGTCGTATTTCGGATTCTTGGAAACAGGAGCGTTAGAGCATGTTCCCATTACTTTGTATATTGTGTGTTTTTATATAGCAAATGGGGTTTCAATCTTTAAAGATACTAGTTGAATGACACGTGTGATGCACGGATTTTATCTTGAAGTACTAAATCTAACAATATTTTTAAAATAATATCTTAACTTAATTATTTTGATCTTTAATATTTTTGTTTTTTGATTATCCTATTAACTTTTAAATGTATAAAATATAAAAATATTTGAAAATAATTATAAGAATATCTAATACTCCAATCCCAATAAAAATGTTATTATATTTTTGCAATTTCTATTTCATTATATAGTAGTAATTTTTTTAGTAAGTTGGTTCACAAATTTTGAATTTTTACTTAGCAAAGTGTTGTATTTGAATGAACAAACTTATAAACTTATTAATTGTTACTCTTTGCATAATCAATACTAATTATAATATTTTATTCTATTTCCATTCTAATAATCCTTTATTATATATTTTTTGGAACTGTATAATTAGTTATATATTATATATGTTTATTCATATATTCAAATTAATTTACAATTTCATCGTCTCTATTAATTTACATCATTAAACGCGCTAATTCTCATTTACTTATGTATACTAACTTTTTCCCATCCGATGCATGGGTGTTTGATGGTGTTTATTTTACTTAAATTTGTGCTAAAATATTATCAAAATTAACAAATTCTAATTGAAAGATTTTATATTATGATCCATATTTGGGAACTCAAATAATGAATGACATATACAACTGTGAAAAAATATAATGAATTCTTTTACCATGTGACTTCTTTTATGAATATTTATATTTTCAATTTGCATCAAATATATTTTCATAAGGAAACAATGATCTTCATTTTTTAAATCATAAAAATCAAAATATTAAAATATAGTCAATACTTCTTCATTAGTATATTGTCCATGTTATATAAATACATATACTTAATTACTGCGATTATAATATTAGAGCAAAAAGCTTGTTTACTAAACTTATCCAAAATATTATTTTAGTTATTATCATGGTAGAAAAGTTATCAGATCTTTTATTTGAAGCATTTTCTTGAAAATAAAATTAAAATTGATTAATTAGTTGCACTAAAATATTTAATGCGTAATAAATTATCAATTCTCTTTTACTAAACGTAATTTTGCAGCAAATATATTAAACATGGTTATAATACTTTTTTAACTCTCAATATTATTTAGATATAAAAAGTTCATGGCATTTCGATAATGTAAGCACTCTGTTTTGGTCCATCGGCGCTCGAAGACCATCAAGGAGGACCTGACTGCATTCTCCATTTATCGAGGAAGTCATCTCTAACTATTGCTCGATACATTCACTGCTTTCGAAATCGAGACATTTCTTTAATTTAACTTCAATTTTTGATTTTTAGAAAAATACTCTAGGGGCGCTCTCGACTTTTACGTGCATCATTTCAATTTTTTTTTAAATTCGAAACTATACTTGGGATTAAAAAATATTTTCTCTGCATAATGATGATCATCGAATTTTTCTGAATACAAAGGTGGTCCCGATATATTTTTTGGATATTTGACTATAAAGATTAAATTTTGAAAATAATCGAGTAATTATGATTGGCGCGTATTGGAGGTTTGACATCGATTTTTATCGAGATTAAGTCTCAATTAGCTCAAATTGGATTTTTTGTAAAGCCGATTATTCATCAAATTTCTCAATGTTGAAACATTCATTCGAAATTTCGATGAATGTCGAGAAATTGAATTTCACTCAAAAGACGCTTGTACGAGTAAATGATTTAAAAAAGAAAGAAAGAAGAACATAAAAGAAAATAAAAAAATTTAATTGACAGAGGGGTCGGCCCCATGGCAAGTGGCCGACTCCCCGGCCACCTTGTCCCCATTTTCTTCTCTCCTTCTTTCTTCGCTTCTTGTTCTTCTCTTCTTGTTCTTCTTTTCTTTTTCTTCTTATCCTCTCCTCTGCTTTTGGATGGAGCGGCTCTGCACCGAGCCACCCCTACCCTCTGCTCCCTATCTCTGCTTCGTCCTCTCAACACGCCTCAATCGCCATCACCAGATCGCCTCTGCTACTTCTTCTTCTTCTTCTTCTTCTTCACGTCAGCGCTCATCATCTCACTTTCCTTCTCACCATTGCTCTCTTCTTCGGCCTTTTCTTTTCCTCTCGGGAGGTAGACAGAACAGACAGTAGCATCCTCACAATCTCTCTCACTCTCTCTTTCTATCGGTTGCAAATCAAAAAGGCAGCAGCAGCAGCTTCTTGATGCTCTCCCTCAACCACTCTGCCGCCTCTTGGTTTCCATTATCTTTCACATCACCAGGCGTCATCATCCACCTCCATCCTGATCACCACAACCTACACCCATCTCCTCTCCTTCATCACCATCACCTCTCACTCTCAGCCTTCATCAACACAACAAAAATCTCAACCGACATGATCCTCTAATCCTTCTTCCTCCCGGGCTCTCATTCTGCTTTTCCACTCGTTCTTGCTTCCACATTACCTTCCTTTGCCCGCAGCCACCTCCATCATTTTCTTCCATCCTTTTCCTTCCCTTTGGACGCCCATTACCGTCATCACAGCCCTCTATAACTCCTCCATAGCCTTCTATATCTCCACCATAGTCTCCTACACGTCTTTCATAGCCATCAACAGCAGCAACAGCTTGTCTTTTATTTTCTTCCGTCACCACAGCCCCTACCCAGCACCATCCTTCTTCTCCTTCCTCTGCTTCCCTTCGTCAACTACTGACCATCACCAACCTCAACCCACTCTCAAGTCTCACGCCCCTTCCTCATCTTCAGTCCCTCTCCCTTCTCAGCATCCTCCATAGCAACCGTGCCTGTCTTCCTTGCTATCTCTCTCCACGGTGGCCACCTGAACCTACTCCCCCACTGTTGTGCTCCTCTTCTCCTTCTTCCCGTTCAGTTTGCTTGTTGTTTCTTCTCCTTTGCCCCTGCTGTTGCTTGCTTTCCTCCTCCCTTTCATGCCACTTCATTCCTCTGCCATGGCCGAGCCTCCCTAAGCCCTCACGCCTCCTCTCCTTCCTGCTGTCGGTACTTGCGGAGCTCTTGAGCTCCTTCGCGTGAGCTGTTGTTGCTCCTCATTCCTACGCTGCCGAAGCTTTCTTCGAGCTTCCCGCTGCTGTTGTGCTGTTGCTATCCCCTAAAGCTCATTGCTGCTGTCTCCTCCATCTCCTCCTTGTCGTGCTGCTGCTCGTTGGTGCTCCTCCAAAGCCCCTGGAGCTATTGTGCGGCTGCTGTTCAGCCCTCCTGTGGGCTCCTCTTAGCCGCTGAACGTACCCAAGCTGAGTCTCTCGTACCATTTCTCTCCTTTTCTCCTTAGCTATCTGTGTTTTGTCCGTTTATTTCTGTTTTGCTGCTCTTTCACTTTCTTTTTCAGGGCCAAGCTCCTCGAACGCACTTCAACTCAGCCGCTGCTGCTTTGTTTCCCGAGTTACCGCCCTCGTAGACCGGTTGTTGAATTTTATACTTTGAATATTGGGAAAACTTCATCATTAATTAGTAGGTCGATCATGTTTAAATATGAATTATTCGGAATTTATTAAAATTTCAAATATCCAATGGTGTAAAACAAAAAAAAAAAAACCGATAAGATTGAGTTCTTGTTACTTTATAGACGAGACACCGATAAATAGCATTTCCTTTCTTTGAAGTTGAACGTTTCTGATGCAAGCAAAATTATGCAAGAGGAATTGCAATCCACTACTTCAATTACAACTCTTAACCGAAAACATTATGGTGCATCCCATAATAATATTTCGATATTCGTATCAAATAACCTGCTGCCAGCTTTTTCTTTCCTCCATAGGGAACGTTTTGTCATATCTACGTCTTCTACAACATAATTACTAGCTATGTAGCGGATGCGAACCAACTTAAATGGGCAAACACCTCTTATTCTTATGGCTTTGGTTTTGAAATTTGTGAATGGAAAAAAAATTCTCAATTAAGAGGGTTGTACCATTTAATAACTCGATCTGACTTGAGTCTGAATTAGTCGGGATGCATTTAGTTTTCGAGTAATAAGTGGTGCAAATTGAACAACCATGACTAGCTAGGGCAACTTTTCAAAGATAAGATAATTATGGCTTGTTTGGTTTGCAAATGTGATTTTAAAATCATAATTTTAACTTAATTTTATTCACAGTAAAATAAAATAATTTATACAAATTTAAAGAGTAAGTCTCATTTATATCATTTTTTTTCATAACAAAACAAAATAACTCATACAAAGTCAAATTGTGAACTTTATTTATACTATACTTTTTTAAAATCAAAATCTGATTTTAAAATCATATTTTGAAGCCAAACACATCATTAATTACAATGTGTGATTCCTAACCCTGCTCCAGAATGTATTGGTCCATTGGATCAACTTTATGTAATAAGTTGTACATTATAGAAAATTGATGGGTATAATGAGGCAGGGTGACATAAAATACCGAGAACAATGTGTGTATATATATATATATATATATATATATATATAGTAGGCAAACAAGCTCACACAGTAGGACTCTCTATAGATCTTTATCCTACCCCAACTGCTGTCCCTAGACCTTCTGTAATACACAAGGATAACTCTACTCTCGCCGATAACCTCCATCTACTTAGACGGTGTCCATAACACTACCGGGCCATTGTCCAATTTTTTCCCTGAAACTGCCCTATCCCAGCGGGTCTTACAAACGGAAACACCTTAGGACTCCCCCCGGGTTCCTATGAACGGTGAATATGTAGGGTCCATTAGAGCGACGAGATGGACATTAGAGCCTCCTGCATTACTTCTGCCTAGCCTCAGTTCATTGTGGTATTGGATCTAGATTATGAAAGAGACCTACGCTATGGCTGCCTAATTACTATGTTTACCAGCTTCAGTTCATTGTATAGGATATGCAAGAATATACTATAGGAAGAACACATGATGAGTTACTATCAGTCTTGATATATATATATATATATATATATATATATATATATATATATATAACTCGGCTGTTTTAGGGGTACGTTGGGAGAGTACGATTTGAATTTCGTATTCTCGTGATTATGATTTGTTTTTGTTTATTTTTTTATTATACTTTTAATAAATTCATTCTGCCTATAATATATTATATTCGACTCTCGATAAATAAATGAACGAAAATAATAAGTGTGTTCAGATTGCTATTTCGTCATATTAGGAAAATAAATTCTTAACGATGAAGTAAATAATAAAATTATATAGTAATATATTAATAAATACGTTACTTAACGCCGAAGTAAATAATAATATTATAAAATAATATATTAATATACACGTTTACTCAACGATGAAGTAAATAATATTAATATTCACTTTATTTTTCTATAAGTTTTATAACAAATTAATTTTCATAAATTTCAATGTAAAATTGATTGATAGCATACTCGATCAAGTGTGTGATTTTCTCGTATACTACGTACTCTATTATAGCCTTTCAGGGTAAATATTTGGATCTGTTATGACATAGTCTTTTAGGACTTAGGGTAGTATGGATACATACGGATTCTATACTATTCATATTTAAATTTTTTTTTTCTATATATTTTAGTGGAAAAAATAATAAACTTTAATTGATTTTGTTACATTTACTTAGTTGAAAGTTAAATAATGTATATATTTCAAATTATTTTCCATAAATTAGAAAACGTACTATTTTTTGCTGCTTACCAAGTGTATGTTAACTCTGACATTATTTAAGGAGAATGATTATTAGTTTTATTAATTGCTTCAATTTAATTTACCGACTACAAAACATTAATTATCCTATTAATTTAAAAATGATACATAATTTTTCTCCAGTAACTATCATATATTAGCTTAAATGTCACAATAATTTTTTTTTCATAATAACATCATTAATGATTGTAGATAGCATGGATCATCGCCCTAGTTTGCGTGCGTGCGTGCGTGTAAATTACAAAACGTACTATTTTTTGCTGCTTACCAAGTGTATGTTAACTCTGACATTATTTAAGGAGAATGATTATTAGTTTTATTAATTGCTTCAATTTAATTTACCGACTACAAAACA
This sequence comes from Punica granatum, assembly GCF_007655135.1. Classification (NCBI taxonomy): domain Eukaryota; kingdom Viridiplantae; phylum Streptophyta; class Magnoliopsida; order Myrtales; family Lythraceae; genus Punica; species Punica granatum. The sequence continues at coordinate 22,094,927 of NC_045128.1, forward strand.
TTAATTATCCTATTAATTTAAAAATGATTAATATCACATAATTTTTCTCCATTAACTATCATATATTAGCTTAAATGTCACAATAATTTTTTTTTCATAATAACATCATTAATGATCGTAGATAGCATGGATCATCGCCCTAGTTTGCGTGCGTGCGTGTAGAGTGGAGCCAACATGAGTGGACCAAATGGCGTGGAGAAGCAATGACCTCGCGATGATATGGGAAGGCTGATCATGTGTCGCTTAGGTGGCTCCCGTCGGTTGCCGGTACTCTAATGTCGGGGCTGTCGGTGTTGCTCCGAATGTGAGGTGCCGATTCCTGATTCATTCGGAATTGGGATTCCTTTCTGCAAAGTATATACGGACTTCCATGGATTGGTCATTCCATTCCTCATCGACATGGGAATAGGCTCGGAGCAAATTGACCATCTTGCCCTTTCACAATGTCTATATGTCTGTATACGAATGCTCCAAATTTATATATGTTGGAAATCCTCTGATAAATGCCCCAGCGTGTTGTTAAAAATTAGATAAGCATACTAAGCATATTTAAGATAGATTTAGATTTTCCAGACCTGACGTGTTTTGATTTTAGAGTTAAGTAGAGTTGAGTTTTGATTTTAATTGAGTTGTAATGATTGTATTGTTGAATTGTGAGAAATCATGCGAAAATGTAATGAATAGTTGAGAGAAAGTAATGATTGTGTCGTTGAATTGTGAAAAAAGTGATGGATAGTTGAAAGAATTTAGTATTAAAAATTGAAGAAAAAAAGAAAAATAATAATTGTGTTGTTGATTTTTTTGTGTAGTGAATAGAGTTAAAGTTATAAAAACTTGATTGCAAAATCAAATGGGATGAGTACAGTATTCAACATACAATTTCTATACCTTGAATATAGAAGATACTCATATAGAAGATATTGAGTACATATACGGCCTGGGCCTCCATTGCTCGCCAACCTCCTACATAGGTAGGCTTGGCGAGCCTCCCCCGCTTGGGGAGGCCAGGTAAGACTCTCCCACGAAATGGGAGGCTCATTGAGTTTCGAGCCCTTTCACACAAGCCGCGGAGTTCAACGAGCCCCCATGAGGGAAAGCTCAAAGAGTCCCACCTTTAGTCTAACGCGTGAGTCGGCATACACCGGCCTGACATAGCTTCACTGGCTCTTAATGGGCTTATGCCCAAGGGCCCATTCGGTAGCATAATGACCGAATATAGATCCTTAAGACATATTGATGGGGCTCATTTTCTCTTTACAATATCTCTCGAGCTTTACTGGACTTTCTGTCAAATTCTCCCCAACAGCCTTGACTTGAGAGTCCGAGGGGGTTCCTCAGGAGCAGCTTCCGAGTCTCTAGCTAACCTGTGTTCTGTGGTTCAGGAAGCCTAGGATAGTAGACTTAGACTCGAAGATCAGATTAGCCCGCTCATTTCCTGCGAGGAAGACTTGTTCTGGTGGAAAGAAGGTTCCGACCCGAATTCTTTTTACGCATCAGCGCGGAACACAGTATTAAGATCTAATTAGTTGGAAATACTATATGAGTTTAATTCATTAAACTCACTCACTGCATCAAATATTCAACAATGCATCATATATCTAGATGGTCCTTGAAATATGCACCTCGGGACAAGTTCATCCCGGAAATTTAATTAGTGGACGAATTGGTCCGGACGTTTGAAAAAATGCAGGTCCCTGACGGAACCCTAGACGCTGTGATGAACTCCGTTTGCCCCCCTGCTCAACTGGATTTCCCGATCGAAAATTGCCCCAAATTGATGAAACCCTAATTGAGGTGCCTTCTCTTCCGATTCAGTCGTCAAATTCCCCCACCCACGTCAAGATTTCTGCAATTGAATGTGTTGTTTGTGATCCGAATGTGAAATCATCGTTGCTGGTGGTTGTTTCCGGTGAGAAGTTGAAATTTTTGTTGCTACTGGTGAGTAGTTGGTCACCGTCGCGGCCTAGAGCTCCGAGAATGGCGGGCAACGGTGAGTTTGATCACTTATTGGCATCGGTACTTGGATTTCTGTTCTGTTGTTGTGTAGGGCTTAGGGTTTTGTGAACTGATGGCTCGACGTTCTACAGCTCAAGTCGGGCAACGATGAGTTTGACCTCCGAGAAGACTCGAGGAAATCAAGAGTGAGCTCAAAGGGGTTTCAAGATCGTTGATTTGGGATTTGGGGCAACTTCTCTTGCGTTCCCCAGGTCAGTGATTACTGCTTGTTCTGATTGACTCTGGAGATGGGTGTGAAAAGGAATGAGGTTATTCATCGGGTACAAGCTCAGTGATCGGAATTTGATTATTGGTGAAAAGGAAAGCAAGCGGAATGAAAAGGAATTGTTAGCCTGATTGGAGTGTGCAATCCTGAGTTAGTTTTCTTTCTTTCTGTGGGGTGGATTAGAAGTTAAGAGACAACCATTGTCGCTGCATAGATTTTGCAATTGTGTCGTTAAATGCTTGAAAAAGGTGTGGACTTTGGGGCTGTCGATCTTGCTTGTTCGTTTGATTTGTATGATTGAATTGTGTCTTGCTGCTTTGCTGTTGAATTGGCTGGAGCTTATGGAGGATTTGCTGCTAGGGAAGTTGCTGCTGTTGAATTGGTTTTGGTTTATCCATGTGTTGAATTGTGTCTTGTTGCTTTGCTGTTGAATTGGCTGGAGCTTATGGAGGATTTGCTGCTAGGGAAGTTGCTGCTGTTGAATTGGTTTTGGTTTATCCATGCGTTGAATTGTGTTTTGTTGCTTTGCTGTTGAATTGGCTGGAGCTTATGGAGGATTTGCTGCTAGGGAAGTTGCTGCTGCTGAATTGGTTTTGGTTTTGATTATCCTCACCTGTTCTTTCTTTACTGCATGAGCTCCATGCATCATGAGTTGGTCACATAACAGAATTCTACCAAAGAAGATGATTTGAATCTTGGTGATACCTACATTAATTGCTGAAAATATGTTGTTTGTTGTTGCTTTGCTGTTGAATTTGCTGGAGCATATGCTGTTGGAGAATTTGTTGCTGATGATAATTTGCTGCTAGAATTATGGGAGGCGAGGGAAGCCAATGGAGTGGGACAAAGCAATATGTCCAAAAGTGCACAGCTTCTTTATGGGTTGAGGAATCAATCAATTTGTGTGGTTGTGAAAGGAAGCTCATGTTGCAAACATCTACCAGGAAACAAAGTTATGGTAGGCGTTTCCTTGGTTGTCCATTATGGAAAAGAAGTGACATTACCTGTGGATACTTTGAATGGATTGATAATGATGAGCAACTTGAAGTGCAGCAGACTGCAAGACCCCGAACTGGAGAAGATAACAAGCTCATGAAGAAGATGAAGAAGAAAATTCAATTGTATGAACATGAAAACAGAATGCTAAAGATTGTATGAGGCATTTTGTTTTTCATCCTTGTTGTATTTTTAGTTTGTGTTTGTCTTAGAATATTGTAACGTATTTTTTCGTGTGAATGTGATACTGTAGGATTGTGAGATTCTAATTTGTATTGAGATGACTTTGTTATTGCTAATATAATACAATGTTTGGCAGTTCTTGTGGTATTTTGTTATTGTTGCATATTCTGAGTGTCCATTCAGTTATTGTTGTCTATTCAATAGAATACATAACATAATTCACTTTTCCAACAGAATACATAACATAATTTACTTTTCCAACAGAATACACAACAGAATGCAATTTTTCAACAGAATACATAACTGAATGAACTTTTTCAACGGAATACATAACAGAATGAACTTTTCCAACAGAATACATAACAAAAGAGACTTTTCCAACATAATACATAACAAAATGATCTTTTCCAACAGAATACATAATAGAATTTACTTTTCCAACAGAATACATAACAAAAGAGACTTTTCCAACAAAATACATAGCATAATTTACTTTTCCAACAAAATACATAACATAATTCACATTTCCAACAGAATCCATAACTGAATGAACTTTTCCAACAGAATACATAACATAATTCACTTTTCCAACATAATACATAACAGAATGCACATTTTCAACATAAAACTTAACAAAAGACTATCTTCCAACAGAATACATAACAAAAGAGACTTTTCCAATAGAATACAAAACCAAATGAACTTCATCATCAGAATACAGAACCATATACATACAATTATTGCAGGTCCTGTTGACATTTAATTCTGTGAAACTTCAATGAAAACAGTAAAAACTGCTATATCCACTAACTCCTCAAGATCTTCGACTGATAATGTTTGATCATTGCGATGAGCTTGAATGGGAAGTCGACGCTGAAGCTGTTGAAACTTGTGGAAGCACTCTTGGCCTTATAGGAGGGGGTCTATAAGTATGAGTACTCCAATTGCCTCTACCCATCACTGTTGCAGGTAATCTGAATGGAAATGTGCTTGGACTTGGAGATGGATTAAATGGTGTTGGAGGCCTCCAATTGGGACCTTGGTTTGCTAGTATCCCCATTCCAGAGCTAAAAGCCCTTCTTTGAACCTATAAAAACATGTTTATATATTAGCTTCCCTAAGTAAAAATAATTTCAATTCCCAAGTATATTCAATCAACCTGAGCAGAAGAATGTGAAGCTGAAACAAGTACGCTAGACTCGAGGATGATAGATTCTTGAGACCCTACAATGGGGCCTAAGGGGCCTAATGGGGGTTCAACCTACCAAAAGAACAAGATAGCTTTTATAAGACAAAACCAATTGAATTTATCATAGTTAACATAATAAACAATTAGTATACCTATGAATCAGATGCATTAGAACCCCTAGTTGTTCTTCTGTTTCTCCTCTTATTTGGAGCATCATTATTGGCTTCTTTCGTATATCTCCTAACGTTGTGCCCGACCTCTCCACATCTAGAGCAGTGAGTCTCACCATACTTTCTTGTTGCCTTGGATGAGTTGCTTGCCTCACCTTCAGATTGCCTTCTCCTTTGCTTAGGCCTTCAAGACGGTTTTTTAAATGCAGGTGGCTCAATTGGTGGTAGTTCAGTGCGGTGCCAATCATTTTCACCAGTAATTGGTTCAATGTATGGGACATAAGTGGCTCTCCATCGTTCAGTGGAATACCATGAATGAACATACTTCTCGGGTTCCAAATTATTGTAAGCCATACAAGCAATAGCATGTGCACATGGTATTCCGGTTAACTGCTACATTCTACAACTGCAAGTCCCATCACCTAAATTTACCACCTTACATTGGGGTCTTTTCTATACTTGAAATTTGTAACCCGCTGCATCACCAACCCATTCAGGGGTCCAATATGAACTATCTTTTCTACACTTGTCTAGCCTATTTTGTGCTACTGGACAAATTGGACCCACAAAGCTATTTGCCCGCAATATGTGCTTATTCATCTTCCCCATCAAATAACATCTAATCTCTTTAAGCATCGTAATGATTGGTTTACCTTTAAACTTCACAATCTTCAAGTTAAACTGCTCACAAGTATTGTTTAGTAGATTATCATTCTTAGGATAATCACTAAATCCAGTTTTGTTCCAAGCGTCGGGCTTGAATCTTTTCAGCCATGCCCATGCATCCTCATTCATTCTCTTCATTATCATCATATTCTGATCAAACTCCACCATTGTGGTACTTCTTGCACATTTCCAGAGTTGCTTGGTTAGTTCCATGTTCTTGTACTTGCTGTAGAAGTTCCTCCATATGTGCAATACACAATTCCTATGTGGAGCACCATGACATAATTCCTCCAAAGCCAATTTCAAACCCTGCAAGAATATATATTGTCAAATAAAATTCTAGTTTTAGTTAATATTAACAAATTTAGAGTTGCTTGGTTGATAGGTACCTTATGTTGATCTGATATAAAGTTCCAACCATTGTCACTGTATTGTCCAATATCCCCAAGCAAATTTGTCAAAAACCAACTCCATGTATCCCTATTTTCTTGCTCAATAAAAGCTATTGCAATCACATAAAGATGTTGATTGCCATCTTGAGCAACCGCAGACAGTAACTGTCATCCGTAGTACCCCTTTAGAAAACACCCATCCAGCCCAATGAGGGGTCTGCATCATCCTTTAAACCCCTGAACATTTGCATTAAAGCAAATGTATAGCCTATCAAATGTTGGTGGCAACTCTAGAGTAGGTCTATTTACTTGCAAACCAAATGTAGAATTAGGATTCTGCCTCCTAAGTTCCTCACAGTAGTTCCACAATTTTTGATATTGCAACTTCTTAAATCCCTTTACAATTGTTCTGGCCAACCTCATCGCTCTGTATAACATGTGTTCATCTACATGAATACCTCTATACCTTTTGAACCACTCAAAAGCATCATGTGCTGACATTGTTGGGTATGATCTTAATTCATCAACAAACTGAGTAGCCAATCACTTTTTATTAGCTTGCTTGTTTTTGAACCCCCTAGCATAAGTATGTGGCTCCACGAATTTTTTTACTTTGAAAGTTTTCACCTCATTACTCCAAGAACAGTAGATCTCACATTTGCACCCTTCCGATCTACACTTTGCCCTAACCCTTTTGTTGTCATTCTTCACAAACTTGAATTCCCTTCCTACTGCTATATTATAATCTGTCACAGCTTTCTTGAACATAATTAAGTTCGGGAATAACATGTTTAACTGTAATTGAATCTCCCCAAATGTGGCCTTCTCATCAAACTTGGGATACTTTCTGAACTCCTCTTCACTCTTCTCATCATCAGAGATACACTTGTCCACTAGCTCTTCTGAAATATAGCCTTCATCTTCATCACTAGAGATGACCATATCCGCTGTTGTTAGTGATAATCTCACAATTATATGCTCTCCATTTTCGGGATTTGATCCATCACTAATATGCTCATCTTCTTCATCCAAATGACCCTCAGCATCCTCATTGAATATATATTCTGAATTCCAATAAACTTCTGAATCAACATGCTCAGTACCTTCATACTGAAAATGATCCTCCCGCCCATCTACATCATATCCTTCAATATTTTTTTCCTCATATACCTCATCATCATTCCTTCATAAAACCAATTAAAAAATCAATCACCTCAAGCCAAACACAAAGCATAATTTGATTGCAAATACTAAACCACACATTCATAATTGGCAAGCGGCATAAAAGGGCAAGATCTCTCAGCATTGTTGCCTATAACTGACCTGGAAGCCATGCGCAATGCAAATCAACAACCGCACCCGTTGGGACTCCGGGATCCTCTCGGGGTTATTCCCCTTCTCCTCCCTGAAAATATTTTATAGAGGTCATCTCAATTATCAATACTATTTATAAGAAATTAATTATACAAATTACAAATTTTAGTTAACGAATAAATAATCATAAAAAGTCGAGTTAGCAGTTACAGACTTAGATGCCCCTATCGACCATTAATAGGATATCAGTTATAGGAGAGTACAAAGACATTTACAAAGCTATGAGACTTGACTAAACTGAAAATATGACAACTAACCATTAAAGCTTTGTATGATTCTGTTTCATTTTTCGAGTGGAAACATTGGCAGGGCTTCTGAGTCTACAATGCATAATAATCTTCGGAATGCTCGAAAACATGAAAAAAGAACAATTTGGGAAATTCATATGGTAGTGTCATTCAAATAAAAAGACATCATGAGTGTATCACGAGAATGCAACAGTGCAGTAAGCAATCCAAACTTAGCTCGACATTGTCTGACATGCACACATAAAGACAACAACAAATATTGTGAAAGCTTTACACGATTCTGAGCTGAAGAAATCGACAATGTTGAACTAAACTTAATATTGAAATTCAATTATGAGCTGAAGAAAACGACATTGTTGAACTAAATTTAATATTGAACTTCAATGTAAAGATTTGATAGCAACAACAAGGTCAACTAAACTTAATATTGAACTTCTTTTAGAAAGAAGCTTCGAAGCAACAACAAACTATATGCATCTAAGTTTCTCTGTTGAACTGACTCGACAATGCATCTAAGTTTCTTTGTTGAACTCTGATGGAACCATAATCGACAATGCAGCGGGACCAATATTCATGAACTCAACTGACCCGACAATGCAGAAGGTTCCTTCCGCAGGATCTCCAGCTCGAGATGAGCTCAAATGAGCTCCAACGGTGCCAAACACGAACTGAACTGAGCTTACAATGTAGAAGCACTCCTTGCGCAGGATCTCCAGCTCGAGATGAGCTCAAATCAGCTCAATGTTGGCAAAAGGAAGCTTGATCGAATGTTATAACGAGAAGAGAAGCTCCAATCTGTGGCAGAGAAGAGAATAGTGTTTCATCGCATTTTGGGGAAGAAGGCAGAGAAGAGAAGCTCCAATCTGTGGCAATTGGGGCGGGAAGAAATTCGCAGGGGAGGGGGGTTGGGGGTTGACAGCAACGGACGGACGGCAAATTCGGCCGTGAGAGGTAATCCATCAAGGACCTCTCTCGTTTTCGGACGGAATGACCAAATCGTCCACACTTTTGCAACGTCCGGACCAATTCGTCCAAACGTTTGCAACGTCCGGACCAATTTGTCCACTGATTAAATTTCTGGGATGAACTTGTTTCGAGGTGCATATTTCAGGGACCATTTTGTCCATTTTGTCGGCTCATTTTCTCTCTACAATATCTCTCGAGCTTTACTGGACTTTTTGTCAAATTCTCCCCAACAACCTTGACTTGAGAGTCCGAGGGGGTTCCTCAGGAGCAGCTTTCGAGTCTCTAGCTAACCTGTGTTCTGTGGTTCAGGAAGCCTAGGATAGCAGACTCAGACTAGAAGATCAGATCAGCCCGCTCATTCCCTGCGAGGAAGACTCGTCCTGGTGGAAAGAAGGTTCCGACCCGAATTCTTTTTACGCATCAGCGCGGAACACAGTATTAAGATCTAATTAGTTGGAAATTCCATATGAGTTTAATTCATTAAACTCACTCACTGCATCAAATATTCAACAATGCATCATATATCTAGATATACGTATATGTATTTATATTCTTTATGCCTTTTATGCCTTTCTATGATTCTCAGTCATGGATGCATCGAATTAGCTATTTTTCCTTTTCTACTGAATTGACAAAAAAAATAACTACTTATTGATTTATTATTTTTATTTATAAGACTTTATTCATTGATTTAAGTTGGCTCATTGAGACAGTTTGACTGTCTGTTCAAACACAAAAGTAGTATTGAATCTATTGGCCGTGTGATAACTCGTTATATTAGAGTTATTTTATTCTCAATAGTGCATAAATATTTAGCTAAGTATTCGATGAAGTTTGTTTATTTTACGGTGTTTAGGTCAAGTTTAGTGTCTTAGGGAGTCTTGAGTTCGTATTTTTTTAGTTTCAACACTCATGCGGATGTATTTTGACTTTTGATAGGTGCATCGGAAGATGGGATTGCAAGCTAGAATTGTGGCAGTGGGAACTCCAACACGCTTTGAAGGTCGCAACTCCCACTTGGAAGTAGGTTCAGAGTCGCTACCTTTCGTGGTGGGAGTTACAACTATGACTTGTCTGTCATCTCCTCAAAACCGAATTAAAAATGGGACATCTTCAATTATGGGACCCACTCAAGCCCAAGTGTAGGTGTCTTATCTTTGGTAGGTCCACGCATGAAGATTTTAGAGCAAGTGAAGATATTTTGGGAGCATATAAAGGCCAAACTTGGAGAGGAAGCTTGGGGATAGATCACTTTACTCTTTTTTTCTTTCTTTTGGGGGAAGCAAGAGGGAGGTTTCACTTTCCTCTTTGATGGGGGAGGAAGAGTTGCAAAACGCAGCAACAAAGGAGGGGACCATGGATGCTCAAGAACGTCGGGAGAAGAAAATTCGGGCAATAATTCGAGACATCGATCATCTAGGCTCTCTTCTTCATCTCTTTGGTAGGTTTTTAGAGCAAGTGAAGATATTTTGGGAGCATATAAAAGCCAAACTTGGAGAGGAAGCTTGGGGATAGATCACTTTACTATTTTTTTCTTTCTTTTGGGGGGAAGCAAGAGGGAGGTTTCACTTTCCTCTTTGATGGGGGAGGAAGAGTTGCAAAACGCAGCAACAAAGGAGGGGACCATGGATGCTCAAGAACGTTGGGAGAAGAAAATTCGGGCAATAATTCAAGACATCGATCGTCTAGGCTCTCTTCTTCATCTCTTTACTCTCTTTTCCTTTGTTGATTATATGTGTTGCTTTTGTGATGATGATTTACATAGCCATGAGCTAAGTTATTTTCTAGGGTTTCGATAGAACTTGATGTCAAGTTAACTTCATGATACTTTTCTAAGCTTGTTCTTGAATGAATCCAAGTACTTATTTCGTTCCATGCTTAATGCTTGTGATTGATTGGCCACCAATTTGCATGGATTGAATAATCCAAAATAAAATTGACGGAGTAAGTTAGGATTTAGAGCAGGATTGTTCGACATTGATCAATCGATAGTCGGGTTATTTTGGAGGTATAGATAAAAAATATACTTGCATGCTTTAGGTATCCATAGTTGAGATTGATGCTTAATGAGTTTGCTTAGCTTTCAAGGTCGAATTGCAATTGAAGGACATGTTTAGAAAGATATTTAGAAAAGAGCACTTGAATCTCGGGGTAGACATTCATTCATTTGGGAACTTGGGAAGGAGAATGTCGGAGGAGTTAATGAAACATCGAGGGAAGTCGAGATCCTAGGTCTTCATCATCTTGATTGTTATTAAGTGAACTCCTTGTCATGTTGTTAGTTTAATTTGCTTTCTTTATTTTCATTGTTCACCACTTTCGATCGGCTTGACTTCCATTTCGTGATAACATTTAGTGGTAATCTTAGTACAATTCTCCGTGTGGGAACGGTATTTTATTCATCTCTTTATTATTTGAACGACTCTTATACTTGCGGGGACAAGAAGTTTTTGGCAACGTTGCCGGGAAATTATTTTCTAATTTTATCGCTAATATTAATACCAAGCATTTTAGTAGTAGATCAAGCTTTTTTTTTTTGTGGGCGTAATCTTGTTTTCTATCTTGAACTTTTGTAGGTGCACTGACAATATGCGGTCCGAAAGTTGCGAACCGTCGATAGCGAGATTAACGGGAAGACATATAGTTGAGGGTTATGTGGACCGGTAGAATCCACCTACTTATCATTTTAATTAGGGGTGTACACGGGTACCGGGTATACCTGGAACCGGTTGGAACCTACTCTAACGGGTAGGGTCTGGGTAGCTCGTATTGAAAATAGGGTAGGTTCCGGGTATTAAAATTAGGAACCTGTGAAAATCGGTTCCGGTTCCGGTTCCTGCCTACAGGGTACTCGGAACCGGTTATTTATTAAAAAAAAAGAGAGGAAAGAGTAAAGTTACTATCTCCTCTAATGAATCAGAATATAGGCACTTTGTTGTGTGAGATCGTATTATGAATGTTCAATTTTGTCGATGGATTGATGAGACATATTATTATTTCATTGTTGTGGATTAATCTAAATTTTGTTGATAATCTATTTGGCATGATTACTGATTATGTATGTGATATTTTCGATTTTATTTAGCAAGAGGAAAAAATTTACAGGTTCCAACAGGGTACTCGGAACTTGTGGTATAATACAGGTTCCGGTTCCATGATTCAACATGGTAGGGTTCGGTTTCAAAATCTTGGAACATGTCCCTTACAGGGTAGGATCCAGGTATTATGAAAAATACAGGGTATCCGGAACCGATCACCCCTAATTTTAATGATAACATTATGCTTATAATTTTAATGAAAAATAAACTTTTACTTTTTTGTTAAAAAAGATAAACTTTTATTTTTGTTGGATTGGAGCTCTTTTATATATATATATATATATATATGGGGTTTAATTTTCACTGGAAGTCCACTTTCTAGATTCGGTTTCTAATGGTCTAGGCCACCTTATGCTAAGCGATCTAATTGGGGTCTCCTTATCCCATTATTATATGCTTTAATTTTCTTGTTCGGGCTTCGGCCCCTTCATCTACATAGAAAAAGAAAAAACTATATGTATCGCGTAATATTATTATATGCATTTTATACATGCATTATATCACTCTTAAATTGACCAGGCTACATTTTTAGCTGTACACAAATGTGTGCTTGTCTATGCCTTAAGGCATATTTCTCTCAAATTAATCATCCCTTAGAATGCATAGACTAAATAGGCTTGCTGCCCTTACACCAGTCAATCTTTAAGTTACTAGAATTCTCCAAAAATCAATAATCACTTTAGATTTTACACCATGCGAACGGTTAGAGACCCTGCATGATGGAGAGGGGAGGAGAGAGAACAAAACGAAGAGAGGATAAAGTGTCCAGGCGGAGGTGGCTTTGATATAGCCACCATTGCCCTTGACAAGTTTTTCATCCACACGTTGGAATTTTCTTCTATTTGGAATAACTTAAATTCATCCCTAAATAGTCGGGGGGCAAATTGCATTTTGACCCTAACCTTAACTACTTTGCAAGACGGAGATCTCAAGAACCTCGAAGTAAATTTATTTTAAATTTTTTTTCTCCTATGTTGTGATGTACCCAAAAGGGAATTTATCTCAATTATCTAGACAAGCATTTGTATCTTGTTCTCTCTTGAACTATTCCATCATGCCTTGTCAAATTAATTTCCATTCCCCAACTTCCAGTACTGGAGGGGGCCAGGGCGATCATTGAAGTCGCGACGATCAATGTATGACCGAAGGTGTGAAAATGGGCCATATGTTTAGTAGATACAATTTAAGTTTTGAATTGGTTTAAGGATCTTATATGGTAGCATGATGTTGGTTCATTTGAACATCGTTATGCCCTTTGCCAATTGACTCGACAAATTCTCGAAGTAAATGGCTCAAGAATATAATATATATATATATATATATATATGTATATTTTATACATATAGTCTCATCAACAAGTTTTGGGATCTATTAATATTCAACAGACAAAAATAATTGATGGAAACAAGTTTTTGCATGCTAATACTATTGCGCACCCAAACCCATTTTTTCTTGTTATGATTTACTCGGTGCACATACATAGATCACATACGGGAGGTATTGCACGCTTGAAACTTGATAAATATATCCAGGAAAGCAGCTACTCTTCTTGAATTTTAATTGGGTTCCTGCACAATGTGGGGAAAGCAAGTGATATATAAATGTCGGAAGCTATTTTAATCTTGAGGAAAGAGCATGTAATCTTTTCTATATCATCTCTCATCTGTTGATAAAACTATACAGGCCCTAAGTGTGGTTTTGTGAATTATTTTTTGTCTAATTTTGAATTATATGTCGAACCCATAAATTTATAATTTGAAGCAATATTTTAATTTCGTTAAGATATTAGCGTGAACATATGTTGAGCGTTATGTGTGTAAAACTCATCTTCCCTACACATAAAATTTTGAATTGAAAAATGATGAAATAAATAATATTAAGATCGAAATATATGTAGGAGAGAGAAGAGTAAGAGAAATTATTGGACAAAAAAGTAAGGTGAGAGATTACATGGAAATGAAACTACAATCTATCCTCAAATCAAACGGCTCTATTAATTTTTGAAGAAATTAGTGAAAGAAAAGTCTAAGAAAAAAATTACACCAATTAACTTTCTATTATAATTTGTAATATAAATAATTTTACTAGTTCACATACAACGGTTACTACAAGAAAAGTTAAGATTAGGACGGTAAAATTAATCCCTAATTGGCAAACGAGGACAGATTTTGGACGGATGATATCCATACCAAGACACATCGCCACAAGAACTGTGGGACAAAAATTTCGCTCCCTAGTTCCATCCGTAAATTATTAAAATAAATTGAGCTTATGATTAAGGCTTCTAGGTATTTTAATTATAGGATTTTAAAAAGCACACGACGTTAAATTTTTATTTACATTTTTGGGACAGATTTGGAACGGAGTATCCCAAATTTCATCCGTCAAGTAAATAATAAGATGAAAATTTCCGTTCCAAGTCCGTATGAATAATTCCTTCCCTAAAATCCGTCCATGATCCTCACTTTTCTTGTATTGCAAGGTCCAATTATGTGAGAACAAAGATTGGATAATTTCTATTGGGTTGAACCTTGGATTCACTCGATCCGTCATGTTGTTGTCAATTAATCAAACTTTAATGCTAATTTCTTAATTTCATCAATTTTTATCTCGCATTTAAGTGGATTAGATGGATGATAGAATTTCATCTATTTTTATCCCACATTTGGTGGCAACCGAATAAGGACAAGAGTAGGATTGGTCATTTTTTTTTCTGAATTAGTAGGGATTGGTCATGATATAATTGTTAAGCAACTAATATTATTCGGGGATTCATTTAAGTGGATTAGGATAACATTTCACCCTCATTGACAGAATTACATCTATAATATTTGTCCCGTATGCATCATCATACCTTTTGTCATACTTCTGTGGATTAGGATAGGTTGCTAGCCTAATTAGTTAATGTGAGCACCATTATACCTTTTCCTAATCTTCGCCAAGTAGATGAGTTCAAAATATAAAAGAAATTCTAAATTACCATTTGTAAGCTTTAAGATCTATTAATATTCAACAGGTGAAAATTCATTTATGGACATATTATTTGCTTACCATTCTAGAGCCTCATAGCTCATTCTTTCGTGCTGTCATTTCCTCAGAACACATATGTATATCATATACGTGCAGTATCCCACGTCCGAAGACTAATTATAAACCTTGAAAACTCAATGTTGACTTTTAATTGTACCTTCAGCATTCCTGGATCCTGCACGATGTTGGAGAAAGCAAGTAAAAGTCAACTCGTAGCACCACAAATATGTTTCGGAAGTGTTTTTTTTTTTTGATTGGGTAAAGAAAGGCCATGATTCTAGTACATTTGTTAGGAGCAATTTCAATCTTGAGAAGGAGTATAAATATAGTCTTTCCTATCATCCCTCATTTACAAAACAAGAGCATGATCTACGCAACATGCGGAATTAAATATAAATTGTGATTGGCAAAATATCATCAAATAATATAGGTTTTTCTCTATTTTCACCGCCTAACACGTTCTTACAATTTAACATGCTCTAAGACAAATCGCGAGTTCTTGGTCAAATCTAAGACACTGTTGGGCTCAAAATCGATGTTATAGCATGCTCTAAAACGTATTAGATGGTGAAAATAGAGAAAAACGATGTTATATAATGCAATTTCCCCTTTATGATTATAAAACGATCGAATAGTCAATGTCATTTTATGTAAATTATTTTGCAGCTTTTGAAATTTATGTTGAAGATATAAATTTATATTTTCTAATGCTATGTGTGTGCATATATATACACACACTAATTTAGTAAATTAAAAACGAGAACCATACCAGGATTTATGGTTTTAAATTTTGCAGATGTCAAGGTGACTTGTAGGACCACTTTGACGGATATTGTCAAGGTAGGGCACATTTTCCTCTCCTCATAATTCAGCGGACTAAAATGTGTCAGGAAAATACTTTATGGGGCAAATGTAATTTTTCGCTTACGGTTTAGGGGGTGGAAAAGAAGTTTTTATACTAATTAATTTCCAAATCGTAATGGGAATAGGGTTAGATTATTAAAAAAACTGTTAGAAATTTCATAATTGCATAAATTAATAAGTTAAATCATAATACCTAGTTTGGTCCCAACGTTGGAATGGCTGATGGTGGTTAAGATTCCAATACAATGACTCATACATTTGTCATAACAAATTAATGCGCAACCCTTGAAGGCGGATGGAAAGCATTTCACCCTGCAAGTCATCCTGCTCCACCAAGTCTTCGCTGCTGAATTGGGTTGGGCATCATCACCGTAAACTCTTGGGTAGGATGCTACGAGGATTAACATGAATATGGTCATCAATCTTGGGTTGAAAGCTTCCATTTCTTCTCTTGATCACTTATATCCAAACTACATCCTCAATTAATTTGATGGAATCGAGAAGCAAGGTTGTGTAGGGTGGTAACGTTATATATACACCCTCGAGACTGCGTATTTTATGAGTGTAAAAAAAAAGTTAAATACTAAAATGATTATGCACCCCTTGGACCATCTTTGCATATTGACATATATAGAGAAAAATTAATACATTTAATATAGTTGCAGTCAATACATTTCAAAATGTATATATTTTGCATATATAGAGAAAAATTAAATACATTTTATATGTACCCTATGGAGCTTACCAAATTTGAACGGGTCAAACCAATTATTATATATAACTAGTTGTTTGGTCCGCTCGTCGAGTGGAGCATGTACTTTTAGTTAATTTTTTAAATAAAAATATTGTGAATACTTAATTATGTACTAAATGCAACCACAAAATTAAGAAAAGATCATTTATATATAGAGGAGATAAAAGTAGAATTTTGAAGCAAGGATATTCCGCATTTCCAATATGTAATGAGTGGTAGAGGCATATTTTCTCTAAACTTGTGCAGGATAATGAACATTGATATGTAATGTTAATACGTATTGAAATAAAACTAATTATGAAAAAAAAAACTAACTTACAAATTTGGCGATCAAATGGGTGGTATGAGTATTTTCTAGCATCTAATGTTCTTTGTTATGATAATATTTATATAAATAAAACATTAGCAAATAGTAAAAATAGAGCACGGTTGAATGATGAGAATAAATCAACAAATGAAACCTTAGAATTGAAAGTGCCGTCAAACATCTCCTTACTTCATCCATTTCACTTGACAAAGTAGAACCATGAACTATTTCTTTTGATCAAATATATCATAGAACATACTAGAATTTAGGAACCTAAACCTACATATTGTTGTTTTCTTTCGGATAACAATGATCTGTCCTAGATTTTTTTGGTAAGAATGCTCCATTTTTTCAAGTGTCCACCACCTGATATTGAACGCTCAATGAGTCTCGCATAATCTATATTTGAGTCACATTGGCTTACTTTAGGGATTGATTTCATAATTTATAATAGATTTAGGTTTTTTGACAATTTGAAGTAAATATTGATTAGGATCTTTGGAATTTGAAAGAATTAGATGGATATGAAGGAGAATAAATACATATGACTGCGAATCAATTCACCATTCTAGCGAGAAGTTCTTAAGTAATTCTTTTTATTGGGATGACAAAGTTATTAATCAAATGTTTATTTATCTTTGGGTGAAATAAGGAAACGGGGAGTTTGAAGTTTGTTATGCAATAGAGAGTTAATGTCTTGACACATGGCACTATCATATTAATCCTGGGATGATACACGGCAACCTTATTGAACATACATTTTCGTTCAGCTATTATATTTTATAAATAGATTACAGTAGGCTCCCATGAACGAGAGCCTTCTATTCGATCCACGAGATTCATATAAGATTTTCGGGCATTCTCATTAACTGAATTTTCGAGTCTCCATTATTTAATATGAGCATAAATTTTCACAATAATTTCATTAATTTTAATTTTACATTTTTCTATGAAAATCCTCTCTTCATATACACAAATCGGAATTATTTTACAATGAGTTATTAAAAATTCAAATAATACCTAGCACCCGCAGAACGTGCGAGTTTTAAGACCAATGAATAGTGAATATGGCAAGACTTTCATTAAGTGGCTGGATTGGAGCCCTCAATTCGATCCACGTGATCATTCCACATAGAATTTTCGAGTCTCTTGTATTTAATATGAATATAAATTTTTACAATTATTTTATTAATTTCAATTTTACATTTTTCAATGAAAGTCCTCTCTTCATATACTCAAATTAGAATTCTATTCCAAAGAGTTATTAATTGTCAGCGCTAGCATAGCGCGCGGGTTTTAAGATCAGTGAACAATGAATATATGGTAAGACTCCCATTATGTGGTTGGATTGAGGTCGACTATGGCAGCAAGGGGAGTTATTTCAGGTTTTTATTTTTTGCATTTTCTCTCAACTTTGATAAAAATAAATAAATGAGAGTGGTAGTTTTTCCCCTTAGACCATAATCAAGGGGATAAATATTGTTAAAAGTTATAGCAAGGGAGCAAATTTTCCCTTGCTCTGTAGCTTAGTAGGGTTGACAGGCGTTTTTCCCATAATGGGAATCAAGTTTCAGTTTTTTTTACGGAAATCTTGACAAGTGAGACAATTTTAAATACGATAGTTGTTTTGGAATATTGAGACACCGCATGATCTCAAAATATTCATAAGACATGATTTTTTTCTTCCAAGATTTTACGTACTCGAGAAAGAATTGATGTACTCAGGAAAGAATTTATCCAAATCAGAATGTTATTCCCTGAGCAGCATTGTATCTTGATCTATCGTGCATTTTTCAAACAATGCTCAATGTTGTTCCATTCCCCAAGTGGTGGTACCCAAATTTTATATAAATTCCTAATTCCATTTTCTAGCCGATGTGAGACTTTCATTTTTTACCTCTCAACATCCATTCTTACGTGGTACCATGTGCTCTTTTTCACTTTTTTTCAACACGTGCCACTTGCCTTTGAATACCCATCCTCAATAGCTGACTTCGAGCTAGGCTTTTCTCTCTTTCGAACTTCGGCTTAACTACCTTGAGGTGGACTTCTTCTTCCACACTCAAGCGAGGGGTGTCAACTAACTATAAATCAGGCTTCCACTTTTGAACTTGGATTTCACTAGTCACGAGTTCCACAATTGGGCCTGACATTATGTGAGTCCTTACATGGGCACCTAACCTTGTGCAGACCCGAATTTCGTCTCGTCAGATCCCGCAAGCCTGCATGTTGATCGCACGGCTAGGGAGTATCCACTGTTCCCGAGGACGTGTAATGGATACGCGTGAGAAGGAGTCGCTCAACCTGTTTACGAACCAGAGGTCAAGGGTCGGTGAGTTGCTTTGGTCTAGAGGTAATGGATACATATAGTTTGCTAAGGCACATGGTCTTGCGGAACCAGTAATTTTGAGCTCGAGGGTTCTGTTAGGTGTGGACATATATCCCACATGCCCCATCAATACTCTGGTTTATCTAGGGTTTGCCATTTTTATAAATTACCGCTTGATTAGGCTGCACTCATCTTACTCAGTTTGACACCGTAAAGTCGAAGAAATAATCGATTTGGGCTACGAATCTTGGAGAGGAGCGGATCCTTGTGTCAGAAAATCGGTCCACCATCCTCGCGTCTCGGCTAATCGGACTGTGATGGCCAATTCGTCATGTGGATTGGGCCCGCGACTCATGTGGTCCTACTCGTCTCGGGGACCCGCAAATTGACTTGACTGGTCTCGACTTTCGTACCTCTCGCTCCTCGACCGGGATCGTTATATGAATGAAAGTACAAATAAATGACTCGCAATATACTCTCAATAATCAATACAAATACATCAAATGGGATCTCAATCGGTTTGCGTTCGGCCAATATTTCGCTCATGCTCACCGTGAGGTTAGAAAGATCGAAATTGAAATTAATGCGACGGGGCTCATGAGAGTCGGAGGTCAGGTCCGACAGAACTGCCAGATCCCGAGAGAACCGAATGGTCCTCAAGGTAGCTGTGGGACCAATCGAGCTCTCGGGTGATTTCTAACCCCATTTCACGTGGCTCGATCCGATCTCCTGCGCTTGGAAACAACTTGAATCGATTCGGTGACTTGAGGTTAGACCCCATACTACACTCGGGTCGCGAGTACTCGGGAATTCATTTAAGTG
Source organism: Punica granatum (assembly GCF_007655135.1). NCBI lineage: Eukaryota > Viridiplantae > Streptophyta > Magnoliopsida > Myrtales > Lythraceae > Punica > Punica granatum. The sequence goes on from NC_045128.1 coordinate 22,114,536, forward strand.
GATTAGGATAACATTTCACCCTCATTGACAAAATTGCACCCATATTATTTGCCCCATATGCACCATCATACCTTTTGTGATACTTTTGTAGATTAGGTTAGGTTGCAATCCTAATTGGTTCACGTGAGTACCATTATACCTTTTGCGAATCTTCGCTAGGTAGATGAGTTCAAAATATAAAACAAAAAAATTATAAATTACCATCAATAAGCTTTAAGATCTATTAATATCGACGGGTGACAATTCATTCATGGACATATTATTTGCTTACTATTATAGAGCCCCATAGCCCATTCTTTCTTTCGGTCATTTCCTCAGAGCACATATATAGATCATATACTGAGGTCTCGCACGTCCAAAGAATAATTATATATCCATGAAAACTCAATGTTGACTTTTAGTTGTACCATCAGCATTCCTGGTTCCTGCACAATGTCGAAGAAAGCAAGTAAAAGTCAATTCTAGATAGTACCACAAATATGTTTGAATTTTTTTTTTTGGTGGGTAAAGAAAGCCTATGATTCTAGTTCATTTGCTGGAAGCAATTTCAATCTTGAGAAGGAGTATAAATATAATCTTGCCCATCATCCCTCATTTACAAAACAAGAGCATGATCTACGCAACATGCAGACTTAAATATAATTTATGATTAGGAAAATAACATTAAATGACATAACTTTTTCTCTATTTTTACCGCCTAACACGTTCTTACAATTTAGCATGCTCTAAGAAAAATCCAATTTCTTAGTTAAATCTAACATGCCGTTAGGCTCAAAAACGATGTCATAGCATGCTCTAACACGTATTAGACGATGAAAATAGAGAAAAATGATGTGATATAATGCAACTTTCCCTTTATGGTTATAAAATAATTGAATACTCAGTTTCATTTTATGTAAATTATTTTAAAACTTTTGAGATTTATGTTGAAGATATAAATTTATATTTTCTAATGCTATATATATTAATTTTGTAAAATAAAATCTTGAACCCATAACATGATTTATGGTTTTAATTTTTTTTTTCCGATGTCAAGGTGATTGGTAGGTCCATTTTGACGGATATTGTCAAGGTAGGAAACATTTTCCTCTCCTCATAATTCAGCGGACCAACATGTGTCCAAGAAATACTTTATGGGGCAAATGCAATTTTTGGGTTATAGTTTAGGGGGTGGAAAATAAGTTTTTTCATTAATTAATTTCTAAAACATAATCAGAATACTGTTAGATTATTAAAAAAACCTTTTGAAATTTCACAAATGCATAAATTAATAATTTAAATCATAATACCTGGTTTGGACCCAACGTTAGAATGGCTGATGGTGGTTGGGATTCCAAGACAAGGCCTCATACATTCGTCATAACAAATCAAAGCCTTGCGCTTGAAGGCGGATGGAAAGCACTTCACCGTGCATTTCATCCGGCACCACCAAGTCTTCGCCTTTGAATTGGGCTGTGCATCATCACCGTAAACTCTTGGGTAGGACACTACGAGGATTAACATGAATATGGCCATCAATCTTGGGTTGAAAGCTGCCATTTCTACGCAATTAATTTGATGGGGTCGAGAAGCAAGGTTGTGTAGGGTGGTAATGTTAACGTAGGGTGGTAATGTTATATATACTCCCTCGAGACTGCCTATTTCATGAGTGTCAAAAAAAAGTTAAATACTAAAATGATTGTGCACCCCTTGGACCATAATTGCATCTTGGCATATATAGAGAAAAATTAATACATTTAATATAGTTACTTAATACATTTCGAAATGTATATATTCTGCATATATAGAGAACAATTCAATACATTTAATATGCACCCTATGGAGCTTACCAAATTTGAACGGCTCAAACCTATTCAGGGGTGGAGCCAATGAAGGAGCAGGGTAGCAATTGCCCTCTCTGAATTTTGAAATTTTGAAATTTTACCCTAAAAGTATGTGTCTTTTTATGTAAAATTAGTACTTTGTCTCCCCTGAACTTTGAAATTTTTAAATTTTACCCCAAAAGTATAAGTTTGCCCCCCCCGGATAAAAATCTTGGCTCCGCCCCTGAACCTATTATTATATATAACTAGCTTTCCGGCCTCATCGTTACGCGGGTATGTACTTTTAGTGAATTTTTTAAATAAAAATATTGTGAATAGTTTTGATACTTAATTATGTACGAAAATGCAACTACAAAATTTTAAAAAAATTCATTTATATATAGGGAGATAAAAGTAGAATTTTGAAGCAAGGATATTCCACATTTCCAATATCTAATGAGTGGTAGAGGCATATTTTCTCTAAACTTGTGCAGGATAATGAATATATGTAATGTTCATCCGTGTTGAAATACAACTAATTCTGCCAAAATAAATAAATAAATAAGACTAACTTAAAAATTTCACGATCAAATGGGTGGTATGAGTATTTTCTAGCATCTAATATTCTTTGTTACGATAATATTTATATAAATAAAGTAATAGCAAATAGTAAAGATAGAACACGGTTGAATGATGAGAATAAATCAGCAAATGAAACCTTAGAATTGAAAGTGCCATCAAATATCTCCTTACTTCATTCATTTCACTCGATAAAGTAGAACCATGAACTATTTCTTATGATCAAATGTATCATAGTACATATTAGAATTTAGGAACCTAAAACTACATATTGTAGTTGTTGTTTTTTTCCCAGATAACAATGATTCGCCCTAGATCTATTGATAAGAATCCTCCGTTTTTTCAAGTGTCCACTACCTGATATTGAATGCTCAATGAGTCTCGGATAATCTATATTCGAGTCACATTGGCTTACTTTAGGAATTGAGTTCATAATTTATAATAAATTTAGAATTTTTGGCAATTTGAAGTAAATATTAACTAGGATCTTTGGAATTTGAAAGAATTAGATGAATATGAAGGAGAATGAATACATATGACTGCGAATCGATTCACCATTCTAGCGAGAAGTTCTTAATTAATTCTTTTTATTGGGATGACAAAGTTATTAATCAAATCTTTATTTTTCTTTGGGTAAAATGGGGAAACGGGGAGTTTGAAGCTTGTTATGCAATAGAGAGTTAATTTCTTGACACAAGGCACCATCTTATTAATCCCCAGATGACACACGGCAACCTCATTGAACCTGCTTTTTCATTAGCTATTATATATTATATATAGATTAAAGTAGGCTCCCACGAACGAGAGCTTTCTATTCGATCCACGAGATTCATATAAGATTTTCGGGCATTCTCATTGATTGAATTTTCGAGTCTCCATTATTTAACATGAACATAAATTTTCACAATAATTTCATTAATTTGAATTTTGCATTTTTCTTGAAAATCCTCTCTTCATATAAACAAATCGGAATTATTTTCCAACGAGTTATTAAAAATTCAAACAATCGCTAGCTTCCGCAAACCGTGCGGGTTTTAAGACCAGTGAATAGTGAATGTGGTAAGACTTTCATTTTGTGGTTGGATTGGAGCCCTCTATTCGATCCACGTGATCATTCCACATAAAATTTTTGAGTCTCTATTATTCAATATAGACATAAATTTTCACAATTATTTTATTAATTTCAATTTTGCATTTTTCTATGAAAGTCCTCTCTTCATATATACAAATTGAATCCTATTCCAAAGAGTTATTAAAAATCGGAATAATTGCTAGCGCCCACGTAACGTGCGGGTTTTATGATCGGTGAATAGTGAATGTGATAAGACTTCCATTATGTGGTTGGATTGAGGTCGGTCGTGTGGTTGGTGGCAGCAAGGCCCTTCCACTATTTTCATTTTCTAATTTCAAATTTTCAAATTTTATATATATATATATATATATATCTATTTATTTTAGGTTTTTATTTTTTGCATTTTCTCTGAACTTTGATAATAAAATCCATTAGAGCTGTAGTTTTTCCCCCTTAGACCATAATCAAGGGGATAAATATTATTAAAAGTTATACTACGGGAACAAATTTTCCCTTGCTCCGTAGGTTAGCAGGGTTGACAGGCATTTTTCCCATAATGGGAATCAAGTTTTTTTCATGAAATTTTGACAAGTGAGAAAATTTTAAATACGATAGTTGTTTTGCAATATTGTGACACCACATGCTCTCAAAAAATTCATAAGACATGATTTTTATCTTCCAAGATTTTATGTACTCGAGAAAGAATAGATGTACTCAAGAAAGAATTTATCCCAATCAGAACGTTATTCCCTGAGCAGCATTGTATCTTGATCTATTTAATCTGATTCATCGTGCATTTTTCAAACAATGGTCAATGTTGTTCCATTCCCCAACTTCCAATGCCCTATGTTAAATTTGAACCGTGCTTATACAAGTTTGGGCCCATCTCCACTCAACGCTCAAGCTGTCACGTGGCAGTACCCAAATCTTATATAAACTCCTTTTTCCATTTTCAAGCCAATGTGAGACTTTCATTTTTTACCTCTCAACATCCATCCTTACGTGGCACCATGTGCTATTTTCACTTTTTTCTACACGTGTCACGTGCCCTTGAATATCCGTCTTCAACAACTGACTTTAAGCTAGGCTTTGAAATAGACAAGTTTTGAAAAGGGCATTAACGTCATTTGACAACTCATCGACGCGAGTTATCAGTTAATTGCCAATTTATGCAAACTTATCAGTGCGAAGTGGGTTTAATCATGTGAGCGTCCCGAATAACCCGTTTGTGGATTTATGACTTGTAAATTATTGCCGAATGCAATAAATGTATGAGTTACAAACAATAAGACATATCATGAATTGATCCACTGAATGAACTCTGAGTACCCGAAAAGCTTAATTTAATGAAAATGATTCATGATACGGCGACTAAGACGGGTCCAGGAAGGTTGAGGATAATTTGATCAAAATGACCAAAATACCCTCGGAAACCAAATGGCCCCGAAAGAGTCACCGATACATGAATCCATGCATTTTGCTTTAAAAATAATGTTTTAAAATTGTTAGCATGCGGAATTTGTGACAATGTTAAAATTGCAATTTACACAAAATCCGAGAAATGGATTTCATCAAGGTAAAGAGACCGTTCTTGACCCGAATAAGGTCGAGGAACCTTCGGCTCTTTCCTCTTGGGAATAGCCGTGGGTATCCTTGACCCGTTTCGGGTTTCAAGAGTTCTCTTTAACCCAATTTTGACTATTTCTCGCATGCTCAAACGTTAAACACGATAAATGACACGTATTTAACAAAAGCCGATATTGCCGTGATTTGGAAAACGCATTTAAACATACAAACATGCACAAACACGTTATTTATGGAATCGATAAAATGATACCAGCTTCATGGATGTGATAAAAGCATAAAATTCTGGAAACAACTTAAATCAAGGCAAGGAAACCGATTATAACCCGAAGAACCAACAAAAGGCCACGGTTACCTTTCCTCAAAGGAAACCCGTGAGTTTCTTTGGCCGTTCGGGTTTAAATCGGTCTCCTCGACTTCGATTTAAATATTTTTCGACATGCTAGCACGTCAAACGGTGATAATCATGCATGATAGAATATGAAAATGCATAAAAGAAATGATCTTCAAGATCACACATGCTTGAAACGCCTTATAACTCCTTAAACACGACGAAAATGTAAAAGTCCTAACTCCTTTAAATCGGGAATGGTTATACCTAGTCCCGGGATGCGTGATGGGATTGTTAGAATTCAGGTTGGACCGTTGGTGAGTCGCGTTTGGGCTGTTTTTCGTTAAACAAACCCGAATTGAGGCAATGGACCTGACTGGGCACTCGAGAAAAAACAGGCCGGTTCGAACAGTTCTGGAGGCTTCTCGGAGAGTTCTCAACTGTTCCGGAAAGTCAAGAGGAGGCTTAACATCCCTGTGGTGGTTTTAAGAGGAGAGCACGCGTAGATGTTTCAGAAATCAAGAGCAAAGTCGGGTTAGCAAAACAGAAACAGACCAGAGTGGGTCAAAACAGACTCGGCTGGCGGTTTGGAAAGAAACGGCTTTCCCGGAGGCTCCCGATGGTATTTTGATGCAAGGTCGGTGACTCTCGACTCCTAAGAGACCCACGAAGGTGGCTGTGGTGGTCATTTGGTTCCAAAGTTATCGGGTTAACCCGTATATCCCTGCAAAGATCATGGAAAACAAGCACGTCTAGGAACAAACTCGATTGGGCAGTTTTCGGGTAAGATGTCACTACGGTGGCTCCCGATGGAATTTTGATGCAAGGTCGGGGGCTCCCAACTCCTATGAGACCCTTGGAGGTGACCGTGTGGTCGTTTGAAGAAAAGAGTCTCGAATCAACCCGATTTGCAAGAAAAACCGCAAGTGAGATAGAAAATCTGACTCGACTAGGCAGTCTGGCTGTTTCTTCGTGCTGGGTTAAAACCAGTGGATGTTTCCGGGATTTCTTGACTCCTTGACACCCTAGGGTTGTGTGGGGAGGTGTTTGATGAGTTTTTACAACTCAAACCGACCCGGAAGGCTTTGAAACTCGAGTTGGCATTTTTGATCCGAGAAGGACCAAAACACAGTCTGGTTCTGTGGTGGGTTATTCCAACGGGTTGGAGACTTCAAACTTAAAATTTAAGTTTAGAAATGGATAGAGGGGATCGAAAACATGGGAGATATGAAGTTTGGTGATGTTTGGATTTAAGCCGGGATGGTGATCACCATGATTCCCAACTTAAGTCTTGAGTGTTTTCTACTTGGAGTTGGCAGAGCTTGCTGCCATGGAGGCTGCGGTTTTTGCTGGAGTTTTGAGAGTGTTTGCTTGAGTGTTTGAGCATGAAGAAGATGCAAGTGTGTGTGTGTGGTTGATAGTTGTAAGTAGGGCTTATATATGAGTGTTAATGGGCAAGCAAATGAAGATTAATGGATGATTAAGGGCTCAAAAGGTGGCAGGCCGAATTTGATTAGGGAATTTGGGTCTTGAAGATAAGATGGCAAGTGGGTTGATGGAAGAAGATGAGATGGCATTAATGGAAGGATGTTGATAGAGGGGTACAAAAGTGAAAGACTTAGGATATTTTCAATGCAAGTGGGCAATGGTGGCTAGCTTTGTCTTGGCAAGGGGGAGGAAGATGCTGTGGATCCCACACGGCTTAGATGAGTGTTGAGGAAAAGTTCGGGTCTTGATTGATCACGCATTAGAGGTTTGTTGCTCAAACGAACGTCGAATTGTCAATGTACGCTCGAAAATGGTTCAAACGAGCCCAAAATCATCCATTTTGGCCAAATGAATGTTCGTGTAGTTTTTGGGCTCGGAAGTCGGTTTTGCTCGTTTCAGGCAATCGGAGCAAAGTTAGTCGTTTCTGAATGCACATCCCGTGTCTGCATTCCATATTGGTCATTTTTACGTGCATTGTCAATCAGACTGAATAATTGACCAATAAGCTGGTATAGCCAATGTGAAGCCGGAGACGTCATAGGAGTCCGAAGCCGGATGATCCAGAGATTGCTGCGATCTCTGTTCGTTGAGAACAGACCCCGAAGGATTGAAAAAGTGCATATGAGATCCTAAAAGCATTGTTCTGAGAGCCTAGATAGATTGTGCAATTCCGTCTGAGGATTTCGCATTGAGCCTTGGGATGAGTAGCATTGTATTGGCCAACCATCTGACGTCAAGTTTTTGCCAAAAGGACATCCGGTTATGAATTTCAGTTAAAAACGGTCTTTTCTGCCATTCGGAGGTCATTCGGGAAACTTAAAGGGATATTGCAGTCTGATTAGCCCAATTGTGTATATCCGCTGTAGTTTTTGGGGCAATGTATGGCTAACTTGGTTTGCCGATATTCCGTCAGACCAGTCTTCGGATATGGTTTTCCGTTGAAAGGTATGCTTGTTTTGCCGCACGGGAGTCATTCGAGGAGTCTGTGTGACTTCCGAGAGACAATCTAAAGCAATGCTCATGCTCTGTATAATTGCTGGATGTGACTGCATCTGACATTGAGCATTAACCTTTCTCCGGTGAACCAGTGTTTTTGGACTTCCCCTGAAAAATTGTATGTATTCAGAAGATTGCTCTGTATAGAGCAGATGATTTACGAAATGTGTTTGAAGACACTTTTCATCTGTTTGGCACCGTGAGGGATTTTTGGAGTCCAATATAGGATATTTTTTAATGATCGAGCGAACCGACAGAAAATAGCACTGTCGGCAAGGTATTCTGAAAACACCAGTTTTGGATGCTGTCTGGGCTCCCTATTTACTCTGTATGTTACTGGATGATTCTATATGTTCTTCTGTCATGTGCTTGAATCATCTGCTTGTTTCTGTTGACTTGAGAATGAATAGCAATTTGCCGCTCCGTCGAGCCATCTTCTGTAACAATGCTCAGGTCATGGCCTGAATCATTACTGATGTGCATTGCTTGAATTGATGAGCCAAAATGGGGTGCTGACAGGGGCATGATCCTATATGGGTGATAATTGATAGACTAACTAAATCTGCTAACTTCCTGCCAATCAGAACGACATTTGGTGCTGATCAATTGGTGCAATTGTTCATCAAGGAGATCGTGAGATTGCATGGTGTGCCGGTATCTATAGTATCGGACATAGGTTCTTATTTTACTTCAAAGTATTGGGATAGTTTTGTTAATGCCATGGGTACGAAGCTGAATTTGACAACTGCTTTTCATCCCGAGTCAGACGGGTAGAGTGAAAGGACCATTCAAACATTGGAGGATATGCTAAGAGCGTGCGTTACAGAATTTCAAGGCAGCTGGGATGACTATCTACCTCTGATGAAATTTGCCTATAATAATAGTTACCAATCTAGTATTAGAATAGCTTCTTACGAGTCGCTTTATGGTCAGGCTTGTCAAACACCTCTATGTTGGAATGAGGTTGGAGAGAGGCAATTAATTGGATTAGAAATTGTCGACTTAACATCTGAAAATGTCAATGTTATTAGGGAAAGATCAAAGACGGTTCAAGGGCGACAAAAGAATTATGCAGATAAACGAAGAAAGGACCTCGAGTTTCAGGAAGGGGATCGAGTGTTCTTAAAAGTATCACCATGGAAGGGTATTATGAGATTTGACAAGAAAGGGAAGCTTAGTCCCAGATATATCGGGCCATACGAGATTCTTGAGCGCATCGGGAATGTGGCATGTTGGCTTTACCCCCTGAACTATTTCGTATTCATAACGTGTTCCACATTTCAATGTTACGTAAGTATATGCTAGACCCGTCCCATGTTCTGAGTTATCAACTGATGGAGATAAATGAGGACATGACATACGAGGAAGAATCAGTGGAGATTTAAGATAGGAAGGAGCAGGTTCTTCGAACCAAGAGAATCCCATCAGTAAAGGTATTGTGGAGAAGTCACTCGAGAGAAGAGGCCACTTGGGAACCCGATGATTCTATGAGAGTTAAATATCCATATCTTTTTTCCGATATCAGGTAAATAATTTCGGGAACGAAATTCTTATTAGTGGGGGAGATTGTGAACACCTATATTTTTCGTACAGACAAATGTATATACCTAAATATATATGCTCGTGCATTATAAGTATATATGTATATGAATTGGGCTTATTAAATGTTTCATGGGCTTAAGCCCAGTGAGTCCATGATATATTTCCTTTTCCTCCTTACATTTCCACCGCCTTACTTATATTCCTTTTCTTTATTTTATATTGTTGTGGCTGAGTTGTCGAAAAGAAAAGGGAGGAAAGAGATTGCATGGCCATCTTGTCTGAAACATAGAGAGAGAGAGACTGGAATGAGCTTAGAACAAAATTAAATGGAGGGAGAGGGAGAAGTATCGAGATAGGAAATCTTCTTACAAGGAAGAGCTCGGCTTTGCCCTCGGGTTCAATTATCTACCAATTTCGGGTACGTAGTGTGAATTTCGTTTTTGTTCTGTCAGTTGGGATAACTTAAACGGGAGTAAAGGGAAACATAGAGAGTGATATTGTTGCAGCTCTAGGTAGAATGGTACAAGAGAGAAGTAAGGAACAAAGTAGAATGGGAATCGGGAAATGGTTTGAGCCCTACAAATGTGGAACTCAGCTTGTTTGCTTAGTTAATTACTCCAGTTTTCTGTATATTTTCCACTGAAATTACTCTGTGGGTCGTCCATGTTGTTAGTAGTAGTAGACTTCAAGTTGTTTATTTGCATTTGGGTTGTCCTATTAGCAATTTGCTTGGATATTCTGTTACTTATTCTTGCCTACCTATGGGTACAATGAAGAGTTGGTTGCGAAGATGGTTAAAGCAGGACTGATTTTTGCTTCTTTGATGTCTTCAATTGTGTTAGGTTCCTTGTATGAATGCTAAGTGATTGTTATTATTGGGTTGATTATATCCTTTCCATTTCTTTGATCATTTTAAGGTCAATTCAGTGTGAATTAATGATTTATTATATGAACATCATGCATCTTATACATTTTCATCTACATTATATATAACGTGATAAGTGAGAATGCAAGGAGGGGAAGTTGTATGGTGTGAATTATCCTTGTTAGAATTTCATCATGAGAAGTCCATGGACGGATTAAGTTGAAAATAATAAGCATATATATATATATATATATTATTTATTTATTTATACTGGATGTTCTAACTATGTTTATAATTATAGGAACCGAGGAGACCGAAACTCTACACCTGAAAGACTCGATTCGTTGAGTTATCATTTTGGGGTGTCTTTGTGAGTATTTTTATTCCACTATAAAATGAAATTAAATCTTAAATAAGTATATAAATGCTTATTTGAATTAGATAAGTTGAATGAAGATAGTATGAAGATTTTGAGGATTTATTGTAAATGAATTCGCTTAATTGCAGTGTGGTGATATTATTGTTTATAGCCATGTGACCGCTGATCCGGCAGTATATAAAAAGGGACGCCTAGACCGTTGATCCGGCGGAATACAAAAAGGGACGCCTAGACCGCTAATCCGGCGTGATATAAAAAGGGATGCCTAGACCGTTGATCCGACGAGATATAAAATGGACGCCTGGACTCCTACTGCTGTAGGATAACATTCAACCCCCACTTATAAGAAATCAAATGAGGAGTTTGTGAATATGAGTGCAGGGTCACGATACCGTCGAAACTCTGTCGCGAGGATTGCGATCCTATGGCTACTATTATTTGTTGCTTAAGAATGATTGCTTGAGTTATGTGATATTGAATTGGTTGATAAGAGAAAGGTTAAAGACTGAAAAGTAGGTGTGTGTATATATATATATAAATATATATCATTAGAAATTTTGAAGTAGATGATATGACTGTAACTGTTGTTGTGAATGCATAAACAAGTTTGATACTTCATTTTATTGTGGAATTTAATACTCCCCGAGATGCAGCTCACCCCCTCTGCATAAATTTTTTTCAGATGAGCTAGGAGCTAGACTAGTTGCACATGATAACTTTTTGGACAACGGGGATCAGCGTGGATGATTTTTGCAGTTAGGCCCACTCATAGTATAAGTAGTAAGTTCTGGTAGAATGCTATGATCATGTTATGACCTAAAACTTTTGTTTAGTTAGTTTAGAAATGTGGTTGAGAAGAAAATACTCTGTTGAGATGTATATATTTATTTTAACCTGCTGGATCGGTTATATATTTTTGGAAGATGTGGGAAGCAGGTTTTATATAAATAGTTTATGTGATATTGGATATTGAGGAAATACAGAGGAAACTCTGCTGAATTTTTGGGTCGTGACACTGAAATTAATGCGACGCGGGCTCATGAGTGTTGGAGGTTTCGGCTGAACCGATGGATCTCGGGAGGACCGAATGGTGCTTGAGGTATCCGTGGGACGGTCGAGCTCCCACGTGATTGTCTAGCTCCTTTTCAAGCGGCTTGATTTGAATCGACCTGCACTTGGACACTACTCGGATCGGATCAATGACTCGAGGCTAAACCCCATACCGCACTCGGGTCGCATACTCGGGGATTCATCTAAGTGGATTAGGCTAACATTTCACTTTCATTGACAAAATTGCACCTATATTATTTATCCCGTATGCACCATCATACCTTTTGTGATATGTCTGTGGATTAGGTTAGGTTGCTATCACAATTGGTTCATGGGAGCACCATTATACGTTTTGCGAATCTTCGCCAAGTAGATGAGTTCAAAATATAAAAGAAAAAAAAGTCTAAATTACCATCAGCAAGCTTTAAGATCTATTATTATTCGACAGGTGAAAATTTCTTTATGGACATATTATCTGCTTATTATTCTAGGGCCCAATAGCTCAGTCTTTCTTACAGTCATTTCTCAGAGCCCATATATAGATCATCTACGTGAGGTGTCCCACGTCTGAAGAATAATTATATATCCATGAAAACTAAATGTTGACTTTTAAGTCTACCATCAGAATTCCTGGCTCCTGCACAATGTGAGAGAAAGCAAGTAAAAGTCAACTCTAGATAGCCCCACATATTTATTGGACTTTTTTTTTTGGTGGGATAAAGAAAGCCCATGATTCTAATACATTTATTAGAAGCAATTTCAATCTTGAAAAGGAGTATAAATATAGTTTTCCTATCAACCCTCATTTACAAAACAAGAGCATGACCTACGCAGCATGCGAAATTAAATAAATTTATGATTGCAAGAATAACATCAAATAACATAAGTTTTTATCTATTTTCACCGTCTAACACTTTCTTATAATTTAGCATGCTCTAAAAAAATCGTGATTTCTTGGTCAAATGTTACACGCTGTTGGGCTAAAAATTGATGTTATAGCATGCTCTAACATGTATTAGACGGTGAAAATAGAGAAAAAAATGATGTTGTATACTGCAGTTTTCCCTTTATGATTATAAAACAATCGAATACTTAGTGTCGTTTTATGAAAATTATTCTGCGGCTTTTGAGATATAAGTGGAAGATATTAACTTATATTTTCTAACACTATATATATATATATATATATATGTATGTATATAGTAATTTAGTAAAATAAAACCGTGAACCCATAACATGATTTATAGTTTTAATTTTTTTTTATTTGACTGATATTGTCAAGGTAGGACACATTTTCCTCTCCTCATAACTCAGAGGACCAACATGTGTCCGGAAAATACTTTATGGGGGCAAATGCAATTTTTCGGTTATAGTTTAGGGGGTCGAAAATTAGTTTTTTCATTAATTAATTTCTAAATCATAATCGGAATACTGTTAGATTATTAAAAAAACTGTTTGAAATTTCAAAAATGCATAAATTAATAAGTCATATCATAATACTTGATTTGGTCCCAATGTTGAAATGGCTGATGGTGGTTGGGATTCCAAGACAATGCCTCATGCATTTGTCATAACAAATCAATGCTTTGCGCTTGAAGGCGGATGGAAAGCACTTCAACGTGCAAGTCATCTTGCACCACCAAGTCTTCGCCTTTGAATTGGGCCGTGCATCATCACCGTAAACTCTTGGGTAGGACGCTACGAGGATTAACATGAATAAGGCCATCAACCCAATGTAAACTCTTGGGTAGGACGCTACGAGGATTAACATGAATAAGGCCATCAATCTTGGGTTGAAAGCTGCCATTTCTTCTCTTAATCACTTATATCCTAACTATGTACTCAATTAATTTGATGGGGTCGAGATGCAAGGTTGTGTAGGGTGGTAACGTTATATATACTCCCTCGAGACTGCATATTTCATGAGTGTAAAAAAAAAGAGAGAGTTAAATACTAAAATGATAGTGCACCCCTTGGACCTTATTTGCATCTTGGCATATATAAAGAAAAATTAATACATTTAATATAGTTACTTTATATATTTCGAAATGTATATATTCTGCATATATAGAGAAAAATTAAATACATTTAATATGCACCCTATGGAGCTTACCAAAGTTGAACGGCTCAAACCTATTATTATATATAACTAGTTGTCCGGCCTGATCGTTGCGCGGACATGTACTTTTAATGAATTTTTTAAATAAAAATATTGTGAATAGCTTTGATACTTAATTATGTACGAAATGAAACTACAAAATTTTTAAAAATTCATTTATATATGGAGAAGATAAAGGTAGAATTTTCAAGCAAGGATATTCCACATTTCCAATATCTAGTGAGTGGTAGATTCATGTTTTCCCTATACTTGTGCAGGATAATGAACATTGGTATGTAATGTTCATCTGTATTGAGATAAAACTAATTCTGGCAAAAAAATAAATAAATAAAACTAACTTAAAAATTTCGCGATCAAATGGGTGGTATGAGTATTTTCTAGCATCTAATATTCTTTGCTATGATAATATATATAAATAAAATAACGGCAAATAGTAAAGATAGAACATGGTTGAATGATGAGAATAAATCAGCAAATGAAACCTTAGAATTGAAAGTGCCATCAAACATCTCATTACTTCATCCATTTCACTCGATAAAGTTGAACCATGAACTATTTCTTATGATCAAATGTATCATAGTACGTATTAGAATTTAGGAACCTAAAACTATATATTGTTATTTTTTTTTTGATAACAATGATTCGCCCTAGATTTTTTGGAAAGAACGCTCCATTTTTTTAAGTGCCCACCACCTGATATTGAACGTTCAATGAGTCTCTGATAGTCTATATTCGAGTCTCATCATGGGAACCAAATACATTCTAAGTGAATGAAATCGGAATTTCTTTTAAAAAAAAATTGATCAACAGCGTTTGACCGCGGTCAAAGGCGTTGACTGCGGGGGAGTTTGACCGATTCAATAGTAAAACAGTCTGCGTTTATTTGCAATTTCAGTTGCATGGATGAAAGTTCTTTTGGTCCTTGACATGCGAACAGTAGCATATTCGGACTCAAGTAGTTATTTCTGACAAACAGTCATGCATATTTGACCGGAAAATTAAAAAAAAATTAATTAATGATTATTTTTTAATTAAACTAAAAAATTCATTTGTGGCACACGTCCTAAATAAGAGTCACGTATTTTCTTCCTGATAGTGCCCATTGAATATAAATAAACAGAGACTTTGGCGCCCAAAGTCCACTATCGATCAATTGAAACAATTCTAAAAAAATCGAGAGAGAGTGCAAGGGAATTTTCTGAGTTTGCTAATCGAGAACTCATAAGGCTGATTGTATCCCAAGAGCGACTTGCTATTCAAACCGTTAACACTCATTTTTCGCACTTCACAGTAAGTGGTGCCTAGATGTGTGAAGCCTAAGAGACCTGGTCAATTAAGAAGATTAGTCCATGATCGAGGTGCAAAATCCAACCCGAACGACAAAACTTGATCATGGATAGCCTTGTCTGGTGGAATAGCTCAAGGATGGAAATCGTGAGAAGTTTCCAAACACGAGCTAGAATGAATATGGACAACTCCAAGGTTGGAAAGATCCCTCAATCTTGGAAATTTTCATATTTAATTGCCTCCATACAGGAGTTACTAAAAAGAAGAAGATATAAGTGTCTTATATGAAAGCAATATTTGACTCCAAGATGGTAGAAATCCCCAAGAAAGGAGGTGACCTTGAAATTATCAAGAAATGAGATTATACATGCTGCACGTTTCGGAGTTCTCTTGCCATTTTGATTTCTTTCTGTTATTAGCAATTAGGAATAAATGGAGATGTATCCTCCAAGTTAGTTAGTTTATTTTCTTCCTTTTATTATTCTAGGCATTAAGATAAGTGGATGATATTTCCCATATAGTTCTAGAGTTAGCTAAGTGTCTAATTTGCTGAGTTATTTCTTATTTTCATAGTCTTGGGCAGCACTCTAGTATTAGCCTATAAAATCTAAGTCCATCTATTGTATATTCCCCTGACATCAATCACAAAACGACTCTTATGCCATGCACCTTTATATCTATCTTTACTTATCGCACTGCACTTCAATATCTATCTTACCTGCACCATTTTCCTTATCATGCAATAGCTTTCCGATACAATCCCACCGATATGTCGGCATATTCTTCTACCTAACTTGGTTCTTGATCAAGGAGGTCTCCATGAGCTAAGGTTCCATCTTGAGCTCACCCTTTTCTGCTCCTAGTAGCCGGACCCAGCGCTTCATTCCACTTCCGGCTAACTCAACTGTGAAGCTATCTAAGCCCCTCACTAGCCAATCCAGACCATGAGCTTCACTAAAGATTGGCTTCTAGCCGTCTCTCGACGTCATTCGAGTATTAGCACTCATTTTGGGGAGAATCATAGCGGCCAAATCCTCAGGCTGCGTAATCGTCCGACCATCATTGTCAGACACTCCAACAACATCTTTCCTAAAATCAACTACCGACAAGATCTACGGACCTCCGGGGCCACTTGGAGCTGCATCTAGCTCAGTGAAGTTGGCTGGGGTTTCTCTACCGATCCTTGGACTGCGCCTTGGCACGCCTAGTAATACCAATCTCGTAAGAGATTCACCTAGCCGGCGCCGAAAGTGGGATTGCTTGATTTTACATGAAACACATCCTTTTGCAACTTCGTGAGGGAACAAATGACTCTCCTTGGAAAGCGTAATCCGTGCCTCAAATCTCTCGAGTTCTTCATCGAGATCAACTTTGAAGATCCTTCTCTATCTCCGACTTGAAGTGTGGAGTTCATATTCATCATCATCGACACCATCTCCGATCCATCTCCAAGGTCTATCCCCAACAGTATTGACGGCCGAATTTGGCTGTGCATCGTCATCATACACTCTTGGCTACGACCCCGGGAGGATCATCAAGAATATCGTCATTAGTCTTTGGTTGACGGTTTCCATTCTTCTATTGGACTAATTCTGACTATATATATTTTTAAAGGAATCAAGAACCAACTTATAAGTTGGTTTTGTGTGGAGCAAAGTTATATGTGCTAGCCATTTCACTCGCCATTGCTAGATTGTCATTCCTGATAAAAAATTGTACATTTCATTAGTTAATTTTAAAAAAATAAATTAGTTTATGATTATAAAATTGACTGTTTAGTAATATTCAAGTTAGTATGAACAGAAAATAGTAAGTTCATCAAATTGAATTAGATCTTAGAAACTTTATTTACATAAAAAAGCGTTATTTTATTCACTTAAAAATATTAACTTATATATTTTATAACTAAAATTAATAAAATTGTTTTAATCAAAATTAGGGTAATTGATTTAAATTTTTAGTTTCTAAAAGGATTTTTTAATCTTTAATGTTGAAATTGTAGAAAATATTTGAATAAATTACAAAAAAAACTTAAATTTTGTAAAACGCCTTTGTTTTGTCCTAAATTTTTCTTTGTAACAAAAAAACTACATGTTTTGATAATCGTCTTAGATTTGGCCTCCTCTACTATTCCGGTAAGATTTCCATCTATTTGCCCACGTGGACTTCATGGTATTCCACCAAATTTGCACATCATTTGATCATATTCTATTTTCTTTACAAAAATAACCTAAATTTTCATAAAGGTATCAGTTTTGCTCTAGATTTTGATTTGTAATTTAAAAAAAAATACATGTCAACACCCCGTTTTGGTCTATCGGCTCCAAAAGAAAACATCAATAGCATTCTTGACTACAGTCCGGAAACTATTACAGAAGACGACTTAACAAACCTCGGGTTACTATTCACAACTGGGTTACTTCCCACTAATGGATGACGGAAATGACGATTTTGCCCCTCCTCCTTGTGATCATGCTAGGTTGTCGATTTCGAATTTTCCTCATGCTGAGATCCTCCATGCATCATCTCGGGCCGTCCGGTTGACATGGCTGACCCGGCTAGTAACCCGAGATTTGCTAGGTCTTCTTATGTAATAGTTTCCGGGTTATAGTCAGGAATGTTGTTGATGTTCTCTCTTGGAGCCGGTAAACCAAAACGGAGTGCTGATATGTATTTTTTTTTTAAATTACAAATCAAAATCTAGAACAAAACTGAGACTTTTATGAAAATTTAGGTTATTTTTTTTAAAAAAAGACAAGATGATCAAATGATTTGAAATTTGGTGGGTCCCATAAAGTTAACGTAGGAAAATAGATGAAAATTTTAATAGAATAGTAACGAAAGCCAAATCTGAAACGATTATCAAAACATATGGTATTTTTTAATAAAAAGTAACATTTATGACAAAACTGAGACGTTTTATGAAATTTAGGTTTTTTTTTGTAATTTACCCAAAATATTTTGATTTTTTAGTTGAACATCTTTTAGACAATAATATAAAGTTAGTTTATATTTTTATTAGGTTTACTTACCATACTAGTCTACACATGGTGCAATTTACTTAAAGTTTTTATTTATACATTTTGTTTCAAATACCAACATTCATAATTTTAGTTCGAAATTCTTTGCCAACGCTTTGTCTTTCTATTTGTTTACTAATATTTATTTAGTTTTTTATTCAGTTAAAGTTTTTTAATAAAATTAATGTCGCTTATTCAATTGTAAAACACCTTAGAATTGTAGATAACATATTAATTTTTTTGAAAACTTTAATTATCATAATTCTGCCAATCGGATTTTACATGTAATTTATGACTCATGAAATACATATTTATTCACTAAGAATTGAATAATTGACCCTTATAATTAAATTCAATAATAATAAGCTCAATTAAATTGTTACGCTTTTTATTTTTCACTGCACTTAATATCTTTATTGAATTGGATACTATTAAAAATTAAATGAATGTTCAATAAATAAAAGAATATTCAATGCACACTAAATAAAAGAATTAGTAGTAAAATTGCAACTGAACAATTTGAAATTACTCTAATATATTGAAATTGTTATTCAAAATTTTTTATTGTGAAAATTTATTAATCTTAAAAGTGAAATTTATCTCTAAAAATTGTGTGTAATTACTATTGAAAACAGACCCACGTGTTACACGGTTAAAGTACTAGTATAATTAATTTGGTAATTCTGGGAAATCTCAGTTGAACATGCACTGCAATCTTATTCAAAATAATAATAATAATAATGATAATAATAATATATTTTGAGCATTAAATTATTTAAAATTTGCATCGGAACACCTGACTTAAGAATTTTTCACGTAATTATAGTCAATATTTTTTTAGTTTGCATGTTTATTCGCGCATAACGTATAGCGCAAGGGCGTGCAGCATTAGCATATAACGTTGATATTAGCTCTTGTAATTCTAATCAATATTTTAATTAGAGTTTTCGTGTTACATCATTTGTGTTCGTTATTAATTGAATGGACCTATGTTGTTCACTCGCATTGGTTTACCACCTTCTTTCTCCCGATTAAATTCTTTGAAATGCCGAGAAAGGAAGTATGTGATAAATGATTGTCAGTCAGCCTCTTGAGAGTTGTCTTCCTTAGGATGCCTGATGAATACTTAGAGCGAGTCCAATGCTTGGCACTAAGATGAGTGCCAATGTGGGCCCTTCCATGAACATTGGCGTCACGTGAAAAGTATTGGCACTAGCATCCCCTTTTACAAATTCACTCCAATATTAGCACTCCAGTATGGACCCACGCAACTATTTAATCTTTTAAAACTAATTAAAATTTTAAATAAATGAAAAAAATTTAATTCAATATGTTAATAAAAAATTATTTAATTAATTAAATAAAACTTAGTAATAATAATATTACCAAGATTACATAATTACCACAATTACATAATTAGCACGACTAAGTAATTACCACGATTACATAAGAAATATTACCGCGATGACATAATTAGCACTGTCAGCATCCCGTTTTGGCCTATCGGTTCTAGGAGAGAACATCGACAGCGATCCTGACTACAGCCCGAAAACCATAAAAGAAGAAGACTCGGCAAACCCTGGGTTACTATTCACGACCGGATTAGAAAGGGCAACCAGATGACCTCGGGACATGACGACAGAGAAGACTCTAGGGTTTCCATGAAGATCACGGAAAAGAACCAAAGAGGCTAGACAAGTGTTCGATCCCGGGTTAACAGGAACCGACTCACTACAACACTATTCATCGCTGGCTCGATGGGCTATCAGAAGGTATCCAATATGGAACTCTAAAAATCCCTCATGATCCCAAACTGATGAATATCACCTTCAAGTACATTTCGCAAATCATTTGCTCGAGTCGGAGCACTCCCGAGTATTCGCAGACGGTCTTTCTAGGAGGGCTCCCGAGACACTCTCTCAACAGGCGAATCAAGGGCACCCGAAGATAGGTCTAGCCATACCTAGAGAATCTTAGGACCATAGATAGGCTTAAAACTGTTATTCGGAAATCATTTAATTCTCCTGAGTAAGTCTAGAGCCGGAAAAAAAAAACAAAAAAAACAAAAACAAAAACAAAACCCTTTCTACAAGGATCTCAAGCTGGAGACCTGTTCGGCAAAATGTCAGTACTTGAAATCAGATCCAGCCAATTCCAGGGACCTCAAGGACCAGGGAAGTTACGCCTGATCACACTGCACACGTCATTCAGGCCTCCCGAGCGCCTTACATGCGAAAATATGCCCCTTTCAAGCGGATTCTCGCGCCAGGAGCTTGTCTGATGAAATGTTAATGCCCAAGGTCTGTACCAGCCAATCCCAGTAACCCCAAGGGCTAAGGAGATCGTTTCAGTTCGCATTGCACAAATCATCCAAGTTTCCTGATTGGCTCCAAAAGAGTCTCAAACGCAGCCCGACAAACCTTCGAGATTCGTTTTCGACAAACGGAGAACACAGCGATCTCCGGGGACATAAATATACTTGGGAAATAGTGAGAAAACTCCGACTGCAGATTTCCGGGACGTCTCCGATTCCTGATTTGTGATGGAGGTCATGGAGTCAACCGTTCTGCCCGAACGACAAAGCATACCAAAACGACCAATGCAAAACATAGACGCACGAATGGTCAACAAAAACGGTTAACTTTGCTCAAATTACCCGAATAGAGTAAAACCGACTCTCGAGCCTCCGGGCCACCAAGTCATCCACAAAAGCAAAACATGTCGATATTGGGCTTGTCCAAATCCTCTCTTCGCATACATAAACAATGCATCGGTCACTCGAAGCATATAGCTTGAAGGCGCAACCGATCGAGACCTAAGCTTCTCCAGCCCTCTTTGAGACCATCTGGGACCCACGGACACCCCCATTTAGCCAGCCTCTCCCCCTCAATATTTTATTTACAAACTTCCCCCTACAAATTGTTTATTCACGCTTGCCCCATTCTTTAATATTTTAGTACAACTCATATCCATCTCTTCCATCAACTTCCTTGAAATGTGGATCATACTTCCTAACCCCTATTTTTAAATGAGGGTTGGCCACCCCTCTAAACATCATCAACTTTCACTAATCCCCATTTAATCTTGCTTAGTTTGCCTACTAGTCCACTTATGTACATCTAATTGCAAGACAAGCTAATCACTTCTTATCTTCCATTTGTCTCTAAGCTTTCTCCCTCTAAAAATCCTCTAAAGACTCCTCTTAACCCCTCCATTTCGTTCAGCATCCCAGCAGCCCAAGTCAAGGCCGAGCAAGGTCATTTTTGTTAGAACCCCAATTTTACGGCGACCACCGCCCGACTTAACCCGAGCCTCAAACAAACTACATACCCCCTTATTTTTGGTCTCCCAAGTCCATTGGTGGTATTAGCTTTTCCATTTGATGTCTCCTTGCCACCGTTCCAGCAGCCTCCAAAATCAGTCACCCATTATTTCTCGGTTTCCCGACGACTTCCCGACTTCCACGACTAAGGAGAGTCATACCTATACCCCTTGACGGGTCACCCACGACCCTCCTGAGAGCCGCCTACTCTTGTACAACCACCCTAGGCTTCGTTCTCCCCTCTCGGGTCACCTTTTACCTTCTAGGTCATTTTGCTCCATGCAGGTCAACCCAGCAGCCTGCAACCCGAACGTTTACCTCCACCATTTCCAAGGACCACTCAGGGTCGTTACCCACCGTGCCTATCTCCGGAACCGCCCCTAGCTCTCCTTTTCTTTCTCGATTTTTCCTTTGGTTCTCACGGGTTGTCTTTTACTTTTTGGGTTGGACCAGGTCTCGACTACCTGAGCGCCACCCACAGCCTTCTTCAGGGACCTCTAGGCTGCCATAAGCCATCGTGCCAAGCGGCTGCACCCGCGTTCCCTTTCTCTTCCAACCGAGCCTCCCTTTGAAGCTCAACTAAGCCACTTCGGGTCATCCGGGTACGCTACTGCTCAGGGTTGTTGACTTACTTTTCGAGACATTTCCCGACTTGTTTCCACTCTTGAGGCGTAAGTATAGCATTTTCTAAACCCTTAGAGGAGTTAGGACTTTTAATCTTTGAGTTTAGTGGGGTGATAAGGCGATCCCCGACCAACTATATACGTGTTGTCGCTTAACACTTTTCTATTCCATTTAAATGTTTGTTTAATGGTATGTTGCATGTTAGCATGACGGGAAATGACTTGGAATCAAGGTCGATGAGATTATCCTTGACTCAATGAGGCCTTGGAGCCTCTCGGCCATACCTCAAAGGGACGTGGCCAAGAGCCTCTTTTGCTCCCTTGAGTCCATGGCGGCCTTCCTCCTCGAAACTAGTCATTTGCCGCATTTTTTATATTTTCCCGTTTCATGTGTCGGTGCCATTTTATTGATTCCGATTAATATTGTGTTTTTATGAATGTTTGGGTGTTTGCTTTTATTTCCCAAAACCATGGTGACATTGGCTTTGTAAATGCTTGTTATTATCACGTTCGATGTTTGATGCATGCGAGAAACAATCAAATTAGGGCGAAGAGACCCCCCGAGACTCGAGCCAAGTCAGGTGGTCTCTCAGCCATTCCTAAGGGGAAGTGGCCAAGAGCCCTTGACCCACCTTGGGTGATGGGGTCACGAACCAGAGCTAGATAAGAAAGAAAGGTGGAGGGTAGAACCAACTAAACTCACTCGATAATATAACTCGCCACGAGTAAGAAAAGTCGCTTTGATTCGCTACGATCAAGGATAAACGATAAGAATCGGGGTTTTCGTTACTAAACAAGAAACTTGTTCATATAAGAAAAAAGAGGAAACGCTCTAAACAATTTCATTCAAAATAGTGTGCCTGAGATATCCTCTTACAATGAGGTGAATAACAAATATATCGAGGGAAAACGTCTCCCTTGACTCTAGAATAGGAAACTGACATCTAAACTCCTCTATATTACTTTCCTAAAATAGAATAAGGAAACAATCTGGAATAAGAAATTTAAGATTACTGACTCAAGCTAATATAGAAAATAATATATAATTAAGAGAAACTATATTATTGCAATGTAGGAATATTAATATCTAATGAAGCCAAATCCTTATTCCGGAGTCTTCTAGAATGTGTGTCTGGTCCTGAAAATTCGAATTCATGTTGGGCTACAATCTGAAGCACATCATCGGGTCAAGAAATGGCTTCCTTATCCCCAATCTAAACTCGTCTCTCGGATTTTGTGTAATCATGTTCCCCACACCAACATTAGTTTTATGATTAATCACACTTTTAACTCGTTAAACCCAAATAATTTGCATGGATTTGTGTATCGGTCACTATTTCAGACCCACAAGCGTTCAAGGGTGTCTTAACACCATTGACCGAGGTCCTCTTGTCCTTTGAGGACCCGCTTTAATCCTCATGTCACAAGTCATTTCCGTTAATTAAAATGATCGGGGATTAAGATTCTATTCAGATGGTCAATTCATGATTAGTCTGAAGGTTTAAAACCCACAAATTTAAAGTATTTGGCAAAATCTTACTTAATCAAATAATTCCACACATGGGGCAATAGAGACACTTCACTTGGCTAATTAATCCACTGGGCTTTCTAATAAATTACATGAACTAGCCAATAATCTATAATCGCATTAACGGTTTGTGAACTAATGACTACACCCTTTTAAAACTCACAATTTCACAAAAGCACCGAGACACATGACGCTCGTAGCATGGACATCTAAGGAGCACTCGTGCGTCTTAACTCGAG
Source organism: Punica granatum (assembly GCF_007655135.1). Classification (NCBI taxonomy): domain Eukaryota; kingdom Viridiplantae; phylum Streptophyta; class Magnoliopsida; order Myrtales; family Lythraceae; genus Punica; species Punica granatum. The sequence goes on from NC_045128.1 coordinate 22,138,362, forward strand.
TCTAGACCCAATTTGAGGTGGCTCGAGTCAGGATGTATGAGTTTTTCCTAGAACACTTTCAGGCAGAGCGACTGGTTTCTCGGCTCTTGCGGAGTCCTCACGACCCCCGATGGGTCCAAGGGATCGGTCCATATCAGTTACAGACTTTTGATGGTTCGTGTCACGTGGTCTCGATTTTCCACACACACACTCACACATTTTTTCGGTTCATGATCCGCAGATACCCTAAGCGTTAGGATGACTGAAACATACCAAATAAGGAAAGGAGCAGGCGCCTATCAAGGTGCGATTGTCGTTTGTTTACTCATCTATATGTTTCTGTCACCCTAGCGTAAATTCGTGAGCGTATGGAATTGGACTAGAGGCATGAGCGGGGCAGCTCGAGAAAGGTTGTCCGGTCGCTCATGAGACAGGTGAAGAGACCTTGACATTATGTGGTGCTTCTTGCCCCAATTTCCCTAATTTCGGGCTTATAATGGGTTAAAACAGGAAAAACAAATTAACTTCGAACCTGACATAATCAAACATGGGAGAACAGTTAGGTAACAAATCAGATTTCAGGTTTCAAGAGAAAACACACCTCTATCATAATATGTTAAGCCCACAGTGTCGCGAAACTGAACAATTTAAAAGCAACTCACACATTTGAGGCTCGACTACCAACATCATGTCTGTCGAGTCCTCCTTAAGTAATGTTGAATGCTACATATCCTCCCAGGGCGACCATGGTTGATTCGCATCATATATGCGACCTCTATTTGTCTGCCTAGGGTAAGAACTTGTTTGCCAATTAACCCTGGTTCATAACTTGATAAATCACTTAAATTTGACAATAACACACAACTTGTCTGTTTTTATCTATTTCTATTTATTTTATCTCTTTTCGTCTATTTCTAGAGGGTTGAGCCCGACTCTATTACGACACAATACGCACGGGGTCTAACACCTCCCTAACCATCGACCACAGGGTCCAACGCCCCTATACATACAAAGCGCGCGAGACCCGAGCACAGTATGGACCCTAGTCCGGGAGCTCGACCGATCCAGCGGATATCTTGAGGGCTATACGATCCTCCTCGGAATCCCCAATTCGACTGGACCCAACCTCTGGCTCTCATTAGCCCGCGCTTTAATTTCGATTTCCGTCATTAAAATCACATGGTGAGCGCAAACGGAAAATTGGCCAAACGTGAACCGACTAGGATCTTATTGTTGTAATTTCTATTTATTATTTGAGAGTACCTTGTGAGACATTTATTTGTACATTCATTCTTATAACGACCCCGGTCGATGAGCGCGAGGTTCGAGAGTCGGAATAGATCAGGTCGGTTTACAGGTCCCCAAGATGGGCGAATCACATAGGTCTCGAGCCCGGTTCATGTGGTGAATCAACCATCACGGTTTGGTTAGCTAAGACACGAGGAAGGTGGACCGATCCCCTAACCCGAGGATCCGCTCTTCTTTCGATCTCTTAAACCGAATTGGTCATTTCCACGAACTAACGATGTCAAAATGAGCTAGGCGAGTGTATCATAATCAAGTGGTAAACAAATTAAAAATGGCAAACCTAGACAAATAAGAGTACCGAAAGGGCGTGCGGGATATAGGCCCACAAACCTTAGCAACTAGGTGTATCTGATACCCCTAAACCTGGACAACTCACTAGCCCTCGACCTTCAAGTTGTAAACAAATAGTGGCGACTCCCTTTTCACGTGTGTTTGTCTCGCGTCCCTTGGGAAGGTGGACACTCCCAAGTCGTACGATCAGCGTGCTCGCCATGTGGGCTCCGACGAGACGAAATTCGGGTCCATATACCTTGGAAAATCTACTGGGGACACTAGAGGGTTTGGGCTCAATCTCGTTTGTCTGTTTGCCTGTTTATTTATTTACTGCTTTCATTTATTTTATGCTCGTTTACTTCACGCACATTTATTTTATGCACATGCATTGCATATCATTCTAATCCTAGGTACCTATGGGTCGCGTCACATGACCGATACTAGGAAGCACAGGTTAGATAGGGGTTTGAAGTAGGGGCACAATACGCAATTCGACCGCTGTCACGGCCTTGAAAAGAACCCCTCCGGTTTCAAAGAATTCACGCCCTTGAATCGAGGACTCCCATCCCTAAGTAGCATGGTCCCTATAGTACCAAACCTTGCATCGTGCTATGTCTCCACGCTAGCCTCCTACCGGCTCCAACGACAATCCTTATACATGTACATGTACCTGCATCTTGTATATTAAATTGTGGGCATTTACTTTTTTTGCAAACATGCATCAATAGTTTCGAAAATTAGGGTGTCATTCACATTGACGAGTCCTAAGTGGGTCTTATTTTCATCTTGGTAAGGGATATAGCGCTCGGTCTAATGTTTGCGCCTCGACAGGGTCACGCCACCACTCGAGGAGATCGCACGCGTAGAGGCGGACCTACGCCCAGTCGACTGCGACTACGTCACTGCGTTCGTCGAAGACATACCCTTATAGGCCACTCGCCAGGTGGACTGGAATTTTCTCAGAGCAGCTGTCATGTTTTGGGTCCTAGCCCACGCTGTCTTCAACATCTAGGGCACCGAGCTCACGCCCACCATCGAGGAGTATCGAACCCTCATTAGCTGGACCACGGTCACCTACGACATTGTAGAGCCTTACTTTCACACCACCTGACTCGCTCTAGTCTCGCGTCTGCTCGGGCTGCATAGGTTTCAGCTACACGCCGAACTCGCATATTTCGGCAGCACTGAGATAATTGCCACGAAACTTCTCCGTTTTATTAACTCAATGGCATGCGAGATCCAGTGGGATTTTATCCATAAGAATTTATGCCATGCATATTTACATCTAATTTTTGGGACTTTCTTGTTCCCTCACTCAGCCGATCTCATTGTCGCGGCCTTAGCCAGTATCATCCTCCAAGTGGTCGGAGACCATGCAGACAAGGTAGCCTTCATGGCTGAGATTATACGGTCCCTCGACCGCATTACAAGAGTGGTTGACTGAAAGATGAGAGGATCTCCAATCTTTATGCAAATTTGGCTTCAAAGCCATGCAAACCCCTTTGGCCTTGTACATTTGACCATATTTTTCAATCGCCTGAAGTCAATTACTTTGCGGTTACTACCTCTCGTGCCCGTGGAAGAATGCAAAGTCTTTGAGTGGATGACAATTTTTCGAGAAATACCACCTAGGGGCTTTAAATAGTGTGCCGCGTGGATGCCGCTGGCCCTATGGCCCTTAAGTGTCCCGATTTTGGCGGAGTCCCACTCTTGAGTCATGCGAGGTCCATCACTTACTTTCCAACTCAAGTGATGAGGCAATTCAGTGACTTATAGACAGTCCTCGAAGACACGGTGCGAACCTGGTTCGAGCACACTTGGCGGAAGAACCAGACACCTGCAGATCGCCAAGGTGCCATTAAATAGGTCTTAGCCACATGGTGGACCATGGTCGTCGAGCGGCCCTACTTCCCTGAGCATCCCACTCAAGATGAGTAGGATTTCCGAGTCACGGTGGAGTACGTTCTTCGATTCTACTGGGGGATCCACCAGCATGCGAGGATCTCGCCGACTCTCCGCATGATGAGGAAAGCACACCGCCTAAGGCACCATCCACCCTAAACATGGCCATTCTGGCCGAGCTTGCTAGCTTGAGAACCGAAGGGACCGTCTACGCCGAGAAGTAATCGATAGGGCCGTACAACTCGTCGATCAACACCAACTTCAGAGGGAGCTCGCCGAGACTCGTACCGAGCTTCAAAGTCTCGATTAAGAGTTTGCCCGAGCGAACGCCTGGAAAGGTCTAGGAAGAGGGCTCGTGGAGGCCCACATATACCCTAGGGTATATGCCTTCATCAGGCTCTCGCCTAAAACCGGTGTTTTTCAAGGCTACGGTTACTTGCGCCCCAAGCATGATAGCAAATCAACTTAGGACTTTATTTTCAAAATTTGCATTGTATTCTAAACCTTCCGAGTCAATGTGAATGATAGCATTAGTTTTCGAAAATTCACTCATTTTATGCATTCCTTCTCTTTATTTATTTATTGTTTTACACCTCTACTTTTTAAACAAAATTTTCCCGCACTAGAATTCATGCACTTGTGGGATGTAAGCGTTAACAACTAGCGACGCCACATCCTTATCCCACGCGCCAACAATTAAGGATGGCATAAGACAATGAGCCCCCCATTCCCGAGGAGATCACCCCACCAGCACTGGCTTATTCTCAGCCGCCTGTGACACACGCTCCACCATCGCCGACCCCTACAGGTGTGCCGCTAGCGTATGCTGGGGTTCTTTTAGTCTATCTTCTGCCGTCGGCTTCTTCAGACACACCCCCGGCATACTCAGGGACGCCTCCGCTACAAGTCTCGTCAACAGCAGCTCAAGCACCATCTACCTTTGGCGACCCTGCACACATCATAGCACTTGAAAGTACGGTAAGTCAAATAGCCGCTAATGTAGTCAAGCTCATGGCCTTGTTGAGAGGCCAAGACCGCACCTTGACGAGCTCTACTCCGCCTTCGGTGCACAGGCCAATGGTTGACTCGATGGGTCCCGTTGGCCAATGCTCCGCAGAGCGATGCTCCATCGACAACACACGTATTGACGACCCACTTGGTCAACTTCCCTCCGCCGCCTTAAACTCTTTAGGCAACCGCCCCTTCTCCGTCGATGACGATCTCGGCATCAAACCCAGCAATGTTTGTGTTGCCTTCGGCGTCCATGCCGGCCCTAACCCCTATCTACAAAGCTCTTTCACCGATGGTCTTCTCGGTTTCAAGTGCCCACGCTCATGTTCATACTACATAGCCTTTCTCATTCTTGACTCTTCAATCCAATATTAGCTTCTCCACCAAGCTCCACCTTCCCTAAACATTCTTATCCCCGAACCGAGCATAACGACTCACGCGGTCCCCTAACTCCAACCACAAATATTCTCCCGGAAGCGGAGACTGAACAGGAGCAAGCTAAAGAGGATGGAGGAATTGATGAAGGCCATCCAGGCTAGTGATTCCCGTTATGGCACTAGCTATATGGATTTAAGTCTTTTCTTGGGCATGCAACTGCTGCCAAAGATAAAGGTCTCGGACTTCAAGAAATACGACGACATGTTGGACCCGTAGCACCACCTCCGCCATTACCAACGGAAGATGCTATGTACTGGGAGTACAAGAAATTCGTCATCCACGCGTTCCAGGAAAATCTAATTGGACCGGCTCTCGACTGGTTCATGTCCCTGAGAACTGCAGACATTCCCACGTGGACTAACCTCTCCCAAAAGTTTATCGACCACTTCCAGTACAATACGAAGACGGCACCATCTTTCCTAGAGTTGAGCACCATGGAGATGGCAGAGGGGTAGAGATTCGAGGACTACGCTACCCATTGGCGTGCTCAGGCGGCCAAGAATTTTCCTTCGCACCAGATGTTCCATGGGACCCTACAAGGTGCATACTACTCGCACCTCTTGGCTTACACTTCCTCATTCTCCGAGCTGACAATGGTCGAGATAAAAGTCGATCTGGGCATCAAGCTTGGAAGAATAGTGGGTCCAGCCAAGAACGAGGGAGAGTCCTCGAAAAAGACCACTATTGTGGCGTCATCCACGAGTAAGAAGAAGGGCAAAGACGCATCTATCAACGTTGTTAACCTTGGATGCTAGGGGTCCCTAGCAATATTCCATGAACCTCACACCCGCACCACTAATAGCTTAGACATATACCCTGCCTCCCATGCATTACCAACAGCAATACCCGGCCCAATTGCTGTACTATTTGGCCCCACCTGTTCATCCTCCACCGCCAGCCCCACGGTCGTACGTCCACCATTATGCCCCTACTCAAGCCCATCAGAACAGGCCCACGGCTTCGAGACCTCTTCAACCGGCACAATAGGCCTCGGCCCGGCAGGCTTAGTACGGCAGCACGACTTAGAGTAGGCACCGTAAGCAGTACTCGCCTATGTCGGTCCTGCTCTCTAAAATATACCGACAGCTCATGGGGGCTGGCAGAATCACCCCGGAAGCACCTGGCCTGAATTTCAACCAAGCGGCTCAGAACCAAAGCCTGCACTGCAAGTACCATCTAGGTGTTTCGGGCCACACTATCGACAATTATTAGAAACTGCAAGACAAAATCCAACATATGATTGACAGGCGTGAGCTCACATTCAATGCTATAAAGTCGTCAAATGGGCAGGCCAATCCTCTCCCGAATTACGGGTCAAGCTCCCCTGGGAGAGGACGAAGACAAGGAAGGAGGGCCGATCCCACATGTGACCAACTATGTCCCGACGGAGATCACACCATGGGGTTTGGTGCCGCGCCCAGTCCATTTGTGATCGAAGTAGCTGCCAAGGTGCCGTACCAGAACAGCAGATCCCATGGACCTATGAGGGTAGTGTTGGGAGCCCTAAGCAGCAAATGGGAGTAATGGGCATCACGCACTCGAGCTGGATATATGATAACCTAGAGGTAGCAAACAAGGGAAAGGCCCTCGTTGTCGCCCACATCTCATTGTTTGCTCTCCTCCTGAGCTCGAAGCCCCTGAAGGTCTTGATGGTGGTCCATGACCCCAAGGAGACAACTCCCGATCGAATCGAAGAAACCATGGGCTCGATTTTCTCCAACCACATCTTCTTCTCTGATGACGAGCTTACTTCTGTTGGATTTGGGTACTCATGAACATTGCATATTGTATGCAAATCTAATAACTTTGTGGTCAGCCGAGTCATGATAGAAAACGGTTCGGCCCCCAATGTGTGCCCAATCTCCACCCTCAAACGGATGAACGTAGATTTCAACAGCATCAAGCCGAGCAAAACTGTGGTTCGAGTTTTCGATGTCTCAAGGAGGGAATTGAATGGAGAGATTGAGATCACGGTCCATGTAGGCCCCCTGCTCATTCAACATCAGCTTCCAAGTCCTCGAAGTCTCAAATGCATTCGGCTTATTGCTCGGGAGGCCTTGGATCCATTCCGCTAGCACCGTCCCTTCTTCTCTACACTAAAAGGTCAAATTCTTCATCAATGACAACCTCGTTACCGTCAATGATAAAGAAGACTATGCCATCTACAAGGAGACGGTCGTCCCCTACATCAGCATTGGGGACGATCAGAACCTCTATCTCTATAATTCGAGACTACGAAGAAGTTGGTCCATCTCTAGCAAATCAAATGATCGGAAAGGTTCTGCTCCGGCAGAATTATGTCCCTGGAACCGGGCTCGGGGCACAGAGGCAGGGCATCCTCCATCCCATCAAGGTGGAGGAGTATAAGAGTAAGAGGGGACTTGGTCTTCGCCCCTCCTACCCCGACGTTATCCAAGCACGCAAGGGCCAGCACCTCGCTACACAAAATGGAAAGATTAGTAGTGGCATCCTGGTCCCTCGTCTCTCGCATTTCTTCCCAGGACCGCCACACATCATCGGGGGCACTCTTGATGACTCCTCGAATCAAGATGACTCGCCGTTGCTCTGCTAGCCATCAACGCCGTCACCGAGGATATTCCTTCAAGTGTCTACGTCCGCCTAGCACAGGAAGGTGAGGGACTAGACAATTGGACCTCGGTCCCATGCTACTTGGTCGTAGTCGCCGATGTGTAAAGCTGTCTTTGTACATGATTTTTCCAGCATGTAGGCAAAGTCATAAGCCACACGACAGAAGAGAGATTTTGTTATGGCTCAAGCCCACGCTATTAATGAAATCCCTTCATCCCTCTTTTGAATCTTGCATCTACATTCTCTTTCTCTCTTACTTACTTCCAGAACTTTCAATTTCTAAAACAAATCGTTTCCATCTTCAGGCTTCACTCTAATCCAAATCAATGACATCATAATTCGAACCCATTCGTGAAACATCTTGGAAAAGTCCCAACCCATACACTTCGGGGAAGGGCTTAACGAGGACGGTCGCGTAACCGAAATCAAGGAGAGTCTGCACTGCCTTGAAGATCACCAACTCACTGTCGAGCCGATCGAAGAGATCAATGTAAGCACAGAAGAACAACTTCGCACCCTGAAGATCGGGACGGGCCTTGACCCCATACAGAGAGCTCGGATGATCAACTTCCTTAAGGAGTACGAAGAGGTCTTCGCCTGGTCTTACTCCGACATGCCACGTTTGGACCCCTCAATCATCAAGCACTTCCTCCCACTCGATACAAAAAGATTCCAACCCAAGTAGCAACACTTGCGATGATAGCTAGCCGGTCTTCTCCTCCGCATCAAGGAGGAGGTCATCAAGTAAATTAACGGGGGTTTCTTGGAAGTTTGCAACTACTCCGAATGGGTGGTGAACATTGTGCCAATAGAAAAGAAGGACGGCAAAGTTAGAGCCTACATCAACTATCAGGACCTCAACAAGATTAGCCTTTAAGGACAATTTCCTGTTGCCTCAAATCGACGTCCTCGTCGACAACATTACGCACCACACCCAATTCTCCTTTCATGGATGGTTTCTCCGAGTACAACCATATCCGAATGGCCAAAGAGGACAAGGCCAAGACGACATTCATTACGATGTGGGGCACATTATGTTACCAGGCCATGCCCTTCGGCTTAAAAAATGCCAGGCAACCTATCAAATGGCCAAAGTCACATTGTTCCACGACATGATGCATAAGGAAATTGAGATCTACGTCGACAACATGATCGCCAAGTCGAGGGAGGGAGAAGAACACCTCATCAACTTGAAGTGCCTGTTCAATCGCCTCAAAAAATACAAGCCTCAACTTAACCCGACGAAATGTATCTTCGGCCCCAATTCAGGAAACTGCTAGGGTTTGTAGTGAGCGAGCGAGGCATCGATATCAATCCTGACAAGGTGAAAGTGATCATGGAGCTACCCCCGCCATCGACTGTGTGCGAGGTACGAAGCTTCCTCAGACGACTGAACTACATAGCGCGCTTCATTGCAAATCTGACTGACAAATGTCGACTCCTCTTTCGCCTACTTCGCAAAAACGCAATGACCGAGTGGGACGACGAGTATTAGAAGGCCTTCGATACTATCAAAATTTACTTGGTTCAGCCACCAGTGTTGGTCCCATCTACACCGGGTCATCCTCTCATCCTTTACTTGACAGTGCGCCAAAAATCTTTAGGGTGCATGTTGGGGCGAAAAGACGAATCCACATGAGCAGAACAAGCAATCTATTATTTGAGTAAGAAGTTCATCGAAGGGGAATCCAATTACACAAAGATTGAAAAGATATGTTGCGCGTTGGTGTGGGTTATGTAGAGGTTGCGTAATACACCCTCTACCACACCATCTGCCTGCTATCAAAAGCGGATCCCCTGAAGTATCTACTCGATAATCCATCCTTCATGAGGAACATCGCCAAATGGCACTGCTAGCTAACAGAGTACAACATCAAGTACATCTCGCGCACATCTGTCAGGGGTCAGGCTATTGCAGACTACCTAGCGGAATTCCCGGTTGAAGACGACACCCCAATCAATTTCAACTTTCCAGACGAAGGGATCCTCCAAGTGGACGGTGAGAAGGATAGACCCTAGTGAAAAATGTATTTTGACAGTACGGTCGATTCCAGCGTGTGTGATATCGGCGCACTGCTAATATCCCTGAAAAAGCGCTATTGTCCAATCGCAGCAAAGATCGATTTCCTCTGCACCAATTACGTGGTCCAAGTATGAAGCATGTATTCTAGGCCTATAAGTGGCGATCGACTTTAAAGTTAAAGAGCTAGAGGTATTCGGCGATTTAATGCTCACGATATTTCAAACACTAGAGCAATGGAAGACGAAGGACATGAAGCTAATACCATATCACGAGTATCTCAAGAAGTTGACAGAGAACTTCGATAAAGTCTCGTTTACATATACCTCGCGCGTCAAGAACCAGTTTACAGGCGCGCTCACAACGCTCGCCTCAATAGTGAGCATCACGAAAGAAAATCTTATCGAGCCCCTCGAGATTATGATTGCCAAGGGCCTCGCCCACTGCGATGTGATTGAGGCTGCCGGCGGAAAGCCTTGCTACGAAGACATCAAGCATTTTATGCAAACTAATCAATATTTGGGGTTCGCCGACCGTCACAACCAGAAAACTTTCCGGCGGATCGCAGCGCACCATTTCCTGAGCAACAAGACACTCTACCACTGTTCTTTTGACGCCATACTACTCTGGTGTGTCGACGAAAATGTGGCACAATGCCTCATGGAAGAAGTGCACGAGGGAAGCTGCGGACCCTACATGAATGGGCTCATGCTCGCAAAGAAGCTCATGCGCCTAGGCTACTTCTGGTTCACCATGGAGACCGACTACGTCAAGCACGTCGGGCACTACCATTTGTGCTAGGTCTATGCTAATCAGATCAAAACACCTTCCAGCGAGTTGCACCGCATGGCAGCCCCATGGCCCTTTTTAATGTGAGGCATCGACTTGATCAGCCCTGTTTCTCCCAAAGCATCAAACGGATATTTATTCATTCTTGTGTAGGCGAGCTTGAGCTCGAACATGATACGATCGAACTAAATTTAAGTTTTCATCGAGTTGAACCTGAGTCGCTCATGAATTGTCTCGTCTCACTCACACCTGTAGCTAGAATCGAGGTCAAAAGGAAAGGACTGAATGGCCATTACGTGAGAATGACGATTCCGGCCTATTTTTTGGCTTCCAAAGTAGGAAAATAAAATTGAACTTGGAATGATGATTCTATTCCAGTCCGATTCCTGCATACCAAACGTGGCAATAATTCTTAAGGTGGCATTTGGTATGAGATAATCTATATAGATTACCGATGATGTTATTTTAAAGTATTTGGGCCAACAAAATTACTAGTAATCTAATTAAATATCATTTTTCATTGTTACAAGTACATTAGTTAAATCTTTAATAATGCTAGTACCTATTATACATTTTCATGGAGGTATTATGATAACACAAAAAGTTTCATAAATGTCGCCGCTGGTACTCAATCTCCTATATATATATATATATATATATAGATCTATTGATTACAAAAAAACAAGTTTGAAATATTACCCTAGAAAAGCAAAATTATTGAGAATCATGAAAATGGTATCAGATATTGAAATGTAATCTCAAATCGTTTCATTTCTAATATAAACTAGATGAAACGTTTGTGCTATGCACGGGCTAGAGATGGGCTTACTAACAAATTGGTGACCATTATTCAATGGTACATATCTTTATATTATATAAAGTTGAATACAATGTAATAAATAGTAGTATAATAGTAAATATATATACAATTAGGATTAAATAGGATAAAATTATAAATGTATTTAAATTGAGAGTTTATAGATAAATTAATAATAGTTTGTGTATAAGTATAAATATATTTGGACGTGAAATATTTTAATTTAATATTTCCTCAAAACTTATAATAATTATAAGGGTAAATTGCATTGGTGGTCCAAAATGTTTTACAAATGTTTCATTATGGTCCAAAAAGTTTTTTTCGCTACATAATGGTACAACATGTTTCAAAGTTGTTTCATGATGGTACAAACCGTCAATTGGCCCTAACACCGTTAACATTTTGTTGACGTGGCGCGTCTTATGTGTCGCTTTTGTTACATGGAGCCAATCATAATGCGCCACATCATTTAAGAGAATAAAATTTTAAAAAGTCCAAAAAAATACAAAATATAATTAAAAAATACAAAAAAAGAGTAAAAATTTTGAAAAAAATATTAAAATTTTGAAAATTTAAAAAAATACAAAAAAGAGTAAAATTTAGAAAAAAAATAAAATAAAAAAATTATTTTAAAATTTTGAAAATTTTAAAATTATTTTTTTAACAAATTTAAATTTTTAAAATTTTTTAAAATTTTTTATTTTTAAAAATTTTATAAAAAATTTAATTTTTAATATTAAAATTATTTTTAATTTAAAATAATAAAAATTATTTTAAATTTTAAATTTAAATTTTAAATTAAAAGTTTAAAATTAGTTTTAAAAGTTTTTAAAATTTAAAATTATTTTTAAAAGTTTTAAAATTTTAAAATTTTTAGAATTATTTAAAATTTTTCGGCCACGTCAGCAAGGAGGTGACACTTAGTAGCCACGTCAGCGTCGGCTTGACGGCGTCAAACTCGAGTTGATTGTTTGTACCATCATGAAACAACTTTAAAACATTTTGTACCATCATGTAGCGAAAAAAAAATTTTGGACCATAATGAAACATTTGTAAAATATTTTGGATCACCAATGCAATTTACCCTAATTATAAAGTTATTCTCAAAATTTATGGCATACTAATTTTTGACCGAACTGAAGAAATGATAATTATAAAAAGCTACACCATTGCTCCTCCAAAGTCCAATATAGTAGTAATATATGAATTAATCATAGTTTCTTAAGATATTTTGATATAATTATTGAAAAAGGAAAAATTCTTTATGAAAAATTTTGAAATTTAACTAAAAATAATTAAAGTTTGAATTAGATAAATACAACTATATTTGTAGTAAAAATTTTGTGCTGGGCTAAAAAAACTAGTAACATAAAGTTCTTCCCGGAAAAAAAAAAGAAATAAAAAGAAGGGTAACATAAAGTTCTTCCCGGCTAAGATTTGTCCACAAGAATTAACTTTTCATTTTTCTCATTTGCAACCGTATATATGATTAAATTTTTTTTTTATTAATCATATTTTGATTCAAGTTCTTTTATTTTTCTCATGAAACCGAGAACCTCAACAAAAAAAAAAGTGAATTCATCATAGTTCATCAGGTAAAATAATATGTGTTGCCCATTCTATAGGCATATATATTTAATCAATTACCACAAAATGAGATTTTTTCTCTTTTCTTTAAATATATTATATCTCATTTTGACTTTCATAATTGAAGAAACTTTTGAAATTTAGAGTGGTGTGCTCCAATAATTGCATGTCACTTGTCATATTATAATTGGTGGTAACTCTAAAAGTCATTTAACCATGAACTACCTACATCTTACATAGTAACTTGATGAGATGATTCGATTTTTATAATTACATACGAATTATCCAGTACAATGTTTAACCTAATGAGTTGATCCGATTTTTATAATTATATACGGATTATCAAGTACAATGTTTAGCATACAGGAAATAAACGCGCGTCATGTGTTGCATGTGAGCATCTACTAAAGTTGAAAACGAATACACTTGCGAGCTTCATGGGGCAATATGCCACCTTATTTTCTTTAGTCTGAATATACTAGACATAACGTTTGCTTTCTGGTCGAAAATCAATGGCCATGGTAATTGGGTAATTGACCCAAAAATGAAGTATATCTCCAAATTCAATGTTTGTTTATCCATGTTGTCAATTGTCGGCAAGCTGAGATTTTCGTCTGTCATTGGCTGTGGTCTGGTATAAACAAATTGACCGGGAACCCCCACCCAACCACCCCAACTAGCCTTCGCCCGTTGCTTTCATCCCGCTGAAGTATTCCTTCTTGCAGTCCAAGGAAGTGATCTCTCACCAATCCCCTCTTACTTCGACGACAATTTCGACCATTTGTCCAGAACCAATTTCTACTTTACTTGCTGTAGACACCCACAAAACTGAGGGTTATCAGTTCTGAATACCCTGTATTTTTCGAACCCTATCCTGTAAAGAGCAAGTTCCAAAATTTTGAAACCGTATCCTACCATATTAAATCCTGAAATCGAAATTTACCGGGAACCTGTATTATACTACAGATTCCGAATATCCTGTTGAAACCCGTAAATTTTTTTCTCGCTAGATAAAATTAAAAATATCACATACATAATCAGTAATTACGCAAATAAAATATCAATAAAATTTAGATTAATTCACAATGATAAAAAAATAATATTTCATCAATTTATCGACAAAATTAAACATTTATAATACAATTTCACACAACAAAATACTTTTATCTCTGTTCTGACTTATTAAAGGAGACAATAAATCTACTCTTTTTCTCTTCTTTTTCTTAAATAAATAACCAGTTAGCAGGAACCGAAATCGGAACCAAAATCGAAACCAATTTTTCACCGGTTACTAATTTTAATATTCGAAACCTACCCTATTTTCAAAAGAAGCTACCTGAACCCTACCATAACGAATAGCTTCCGATCAGTTTCGAATATACCCGATATCCGTGCACACCCCTACACAAAACGAGACAGACAAGCAGTCATAAAATCCACCAAAACACAAAATCAAAACCCTTCATGACATGAAGCAAGTTAAATAGATTATAGAGTGAAGAGACAAATCAAATATTCAAGTGCAGCAAAATTTGATTGCAGCAGTTACAATATATATCTCACAACAGCCCCTCCTCCCGACTTTATTTCATCCCAGATATGGTGGGGTAAGGGTGACCAGGCCATGTCTCTTAACTCACCATCCCATCCCTCCTAAAGGCACACAAATAGAAAAAAAAAAAATCTGCTACAACAGAGTATAATCTGCTGCTCTACTTCAATAATAAAAAACAAAAGACCAAAAAGAAAGATCGAAAATCGCATGCAAACAATCGAGCTGTCCCAACAAATGGCCATCCCCCCCACCTTGGATTTCCAGACATGGCTCCCCTCTCCACTCAGTACCGGTAGTGGGCAGGCTTGTATGGACCCTCAACGGGCAAGCTGATGTAGTCAGCCTGGTCCTTGGTGAGCTTTGTGAGCTTAGCGCCAAGCTTCCCAAGGTGAAGGGCAGCCACCTTCTCGTCAAGGTGCTTGGGCAGCACGTACACCTTCTTCTCATACTTGCCGGAGTTCTTCTCCTTCCACAGCTCGAGCTGGGCAATCACCTGGTTGGTGAACGAGCACGACATCACAAAGCTTGGGTGGCCGGTGGCACAACCCAAGTTCATGAGCCTGCCCTCGGCCAGCACAATGATGCCCGAGTTGGTGTCCGGGAAGACCCACCTGTCGGTCTGGGGCTTGATGGTGATCCTCTTCACACCGGGGAAGTTCTCGAGCCCAAGCATGTCGATTTCATTATCGAAGTGGCCGATGTTGCAAACAATGGCATTGTTCTTCATCTTCCTCATGTGGTTGACCATGACGATGTCCTTGTTACCGGTGGTGGTGACGAAGATGTCAGCCTCGGAGACCACATCCTCAAGGGTGAGAACCTGAAGACCCTCCATGAGGGCCTGGAGGGCACAGATTGGATCAATCTCAGTCACAATCACACGGGCACCAGCCTGCTTGAGGGCAGCAGCACAGCCCTTGCCAACATCTCCGTATCCGCAAACCACAGCAACCTTTCCGGCAATCATGACATCAGTGGCCCTCATGAGACCATCGGGCAGAGAGTGGCGGCACCCATACAAGTTGTCAAACTGCGATTTTAGGAAAAAAGAAAAATCTACTAGTAAGTTCATAATGCAACAATCAAACCCACTACAATTAAAGATCATATTTTATAGTATCCAACTTGTCGGACAAATCTATTTGAATAATACAAGGTTGTCTTGCATGAGATCTTAGATTAGTGATTCAAAAGTAACCTCTTAACACAAAGCAGGACAACTAAACATCTCTAACTTTATTTTGTCGGGCAACCTTCAAAAGATGAAAGACAATTTTAATCAGATCCGAATTTCTCCACCAAGAAACATAAGATCCCACTTTCAATCCAATTGAAAACAAAGTACTAGGTACTAGTTTCACACTCTCAGATCTTTACTAGAACCCTAAAGAAACAGAACAAAGGAGACGCATTTAATTAACTGCCAAAAGAATGTGATTTAAAAGAAGGCGACTCAGATCTAAAGCTTCAGACACAATCAAACATCAAAGTTCAGATTTTTATGGCACTAAGTAGTCAGATCTAAGCTCAGTGACTTTGGAACATAATAAGATTAGCTGAAAGGGAGATAAAAATTGTTACCTTGCTCTTGGTGACAGAGTCATTGACATTGATGGCGGGGAACAAGAGGGTGCCGTTGGCTTGCATCTGGTAGAGCCTCTTCACACCGGTGGTGGTCTCCTCAGAAACCCCGACCAGCCTCTCCTTCATCTTGTGGTACTTCTTGGGGTTGGCCTTCAGCCCGTCCCTGATGATGGTGAGCACGATCTGGAACTCGGCATTGTCGGTGGAGGCCGGATCCGGTTGCTGGCCTGTCTTCTCGTAGATCTCCTCGGCCTTGACGCCCTCGTGGATGAGGAGGGTGGCGTCACCACCGTCGTCAACGATGAGGTCGGGGCCACCACCGGGGCCCCAGTCGAGGGCGCGCTCGGTGCACCACCAGTACTCCTGGAGGGTCTCACCCTTCCAGGCGAAGACGGAGGCAGAGTCGCGGGCGATGGCGGCGGCAGCGTGGTCCTGGGTGGAGAAGATGTTGCAGGAGCACCAGCGGACCTCGGCGCCGAGGGCTGTGAGGGTCTCGATGAGGACGGCGGTCTGGATGGTCATGTGGAGGGATCCGGTGATCCTAGCCCCCTTGAAGGGTTGGGAAGGGCCGAACTCGGCGCGGCAGGCCATGAGGCCGGGCATCTCGACCTCCGCGAGCTCGATCTCGAGGCGGCCGAAGTCGGCCTGGGACATGTCCTTGACCTTGTACTCGCGGCCGCTCGCGGCTTTGTCGACGGAGAGAGCCATGGCGACGGAGGGGCGGCGGCCGTTAGGGTTTCTAAGATCTGAGAATTGGACAGAGACAGAGAGGGACGGAGAGATTGGGCGGCCGTGAGCGAAGGAATTAGGAGGGAGGGAGGAGGGGATATATAGGTTTGAGGGGAAAAATCGACGGTCGCGATTGAATCAGGAGAATGGACGGTGAGGATTGGATCCTGTGGGGGGTTGGTGGATCTGGTAAACTGGTGCTTGCGTAGCGAACGGAAGATGTTGCGGGGCCTGCTTGGCTGATATTTTGTCTGATGAGAGGAGGTGGCGAGCTGAGCTTTCTCTTTTCTTTTCTCCACTTCTGACTCCGAGTAATAATTTTGGGTCATGATTTAATAAATGCAACTATTAATTGGACTTGATCCATTTCTAATTATCTTATTTATTTATTATACGATGTGCTTCATATTACAGCTCAATATGCATTCGAATTTTCGAAATCAGATACGCATTATAGAAGACTATGGAACAAGAATTTGACTTAATTAGATATTAAGTTTCTTATATTGCTATAATATAGTTTCTCTTAATTAAATATTATTTCTTATATTAGCTTGAGTCAGTAGTCTTAAGTTTTATATTTCAGATTATTACCTTACTCTATTTTAGGAAAGTAATTTAGAGGAGATTAGAGATCAGTTTCCTATTTTAGAGTCAATGGGGTGTCTTCCTTCTATATAAATATGCAATTATTGTAAGAGCAGATGGTAGACGAAATTGCCTCGAGCGTTTTCTCTATTTTCTTATCGAAACAAATCCCTTTGTTTAATGACGAAAACCTCGATTCTTATTTTTCATCCTTGAGCGTGGCGAATCAACTCTACTTTTCTTACTCGTGGCGAATTATCTTATCGAGTGAGTTTTGTTGGTTCTACCATCCACTTTTCTTTCTTACCTCGT
The DNA here is from genome assembly GCF_007655135.1 of Punica granatum. Taxonomy (NCBI): domain Eukaryota; kingdom Viridiplantae; phylum Streptophyta; class Magnoliopsida; order Myrtales; family Lythraceae; genus Punica; species Punica granatum. The sequence continues at coordinate 22,155,843 of NC_045128.1, forward strand.
TATGGTTCGTGAGTCTATCATTTGGTGAGCTAAAAAGAATCGAATCGCACACATGAAGACCAGGGGAACATCGACGAAGACTCGAGGTCGAATCATTTTCCAATCAAGAGGGGATGATGTGTTTCGGATTTCAGCCTATGTCCTTCTCAACAAGCCCATGCCCAAAGAAGCATATCTTGGACATATCAAGAAAATATTATCGTGATGTGGAAAAGAAAGATGATATGTCTTGATCTATAAAATTATGAATAATATAATCTTAATCGGGTAATATATTTTATTTAGGTAGAAAGATATTTAGAATTAGATATTACTTCTTATTTTAATTTGTGTCCAGAGTTCTTAAGTTTCATATTTTATATTGTTACCTTATTTTATTTTAGGAAAGTAATCTAAAAGAGATTAGATATCAGTTTCCTATTCTAGAGTCAATGGGGTGTCTTCCCTCTATATAAATATACACTTTATTGTAAGAGAACATCAGAGACTATGAATGAATATTTTTGAATGAAATTGCTTAGAGCGTTTCTTCTCTTTTCTTATCTAAACAAGTTTCTTATTTAGTGGCGAAAACCCCAATTCTTATCGTTCATCATTGAACGTGGCGAATCAAAATTACTTTTCTTACTCGTGGCAAGTTATCTTATCGAGTGAGTTTAATTGGTTCTACCTTCCACCCTTCTTTCTTATCAAGTTTTGGTTCGTGAGCTTATCATTATAATTAACCTTACTTGTCAAAATATATTATATGTATATTGTAATTGGATATTATCATATTTTTCATGAGGATCTTGCTGATAATTAAATAATGATGTTTTAATTTTTTTCCCTTATCACCAAAAAAAAAGTCATTAGTTAGGTAAGGTAAGTCCTAAAATTATTTCATACACATTTCTTAAGGCAAAAATAAGAAACTCATGAATGTGCTTGGTTTAAAATTAATTTTCTATTCTATAAAGTATTTTGGTTATTCAATTCGTTCTGTTAAATTTCTTTTTTTTTTTACAGGAAGTTAAATTTATTGATATTTTTCAAAGGAAAAAAAGTTCCTTGATATTTTATTGAATATAATTCACGTAGAAAAATTCAAATTAAAGTAAATTTAATTTAGATTAACAAACTTAAAAATAATTTCTTGCAATTACATATTCTAAATAGGCATATCTTATTGTAGAGATTAAAGAAATCTCGTTCTCGAATTTAGATTGGTCGGGGTCCACTAAACTTTTGAAAACGAAAGGTGCAGATCAATTAAAAAAAAAAAAGAATGCCCATCCCAGGTTTCTACTTTTTCTTTTTAAATTTATTTTTGGTTTTATCAATTGCTGTGGTTGTTGAAACCTAATTTACTGAAATAATAGTGGTGGAATTGCTTGGATGTAGTGCTATAGTCGTGATTGAGCATTAAGCTCGATATAATAATATTCTCCCCCACACCAACCCCTGAATGAGTGAATCCCTATAAAGGGAAAATTCAACTGCAAAAAAGAGTCTATGGTAGCTATCTTTCTACCTAAAGAACACCAAACAGAATGGGTTCCTATATTAGGCCATGTAGATCGAAGAAAACGGGGAAGATGATAGTGATCCGAAACTCCAATTTTAGTTTCTCACATTTGGCTAGAATTAGCAATATTATCCCTATCACGAGGAGTTTTTTGATGATTCTATATCATCATACGATGTGCAAAAGCACCAATAGAATTGCAATAAAAATGATAAATGTGTATACGCTCATTTGTCGCACTTGAACGGAATTATTGACTTGATTTGTGAACTTGATTGATATCGAATGCGGACCCGAGTCATTGAGTATTGGGTTTTTTGCTTTCAATAAGCCGAAGGAGTGGAGACAAGTCCGTTTGATTAGAAAAAAAAAACCCATGCACTTGCAGGAGAAAGATTTCTTGGACACACGTTCCAAGGAGTAAAATGGCTTGGACGACCAGATATACGTGAGGCCATATATATATCTTGAAAATCGAATAGAATATCATGTGTTATTTCGGGAGTTCATAATTTTAAAGATCTTGATCTGATTGGTATCGGAAGCGGCAGGGAAATGCCCAATGGACAGAAGACATATTTTAACTTTCCATATTCAGCTTTTCGTTGGCAAGGTATGTGGTTGTTTCTTTATATTGTCTTTCATATGTTTGGTCTATTTCTCTAGTGCTTTCCTTAGCATATTTCCGTTTCTATTTTGAATGAGGATTGCATCCACTTCTTGTATATTTGATGTAAAACGCCCATAAGTATTGGATTCGGTATTGTTTATAAATTCAATTGGAGGCATCTATCAATTTGCACATCTTTTTGAGTAGCTAGTCTTCGATGGGTCTTTCGTAAGCCATTGCCTGACTGGCTTTAGCAAGCCGTTCATAGAGGATTCACTCGGCTAGCCCCTCTCGGCCATTAAGGCCGAGCCTATTGTCTATCTTACTGTTTGTAATTGCATGCTTCCATCACGGGCTATCTTGGTCGTGATATCCATTGTGGATCATCTCAACGCACCCTTGACGAGCCATCTGAGCCGACTTTCGGTAGGCTCTTAAGCCACCACGTTTCATCTTATGCATTAGACATGAGAATAGTGGCAATATTCATAGCGGCTATATTCGGAGCCACGAGATCATCTCACACCCCACTCAACCCACACTCCACTCAACCCATCTATCTCGGCTGCTCCTAAATCCAATCGTCGTTCAGTAGTACGAACCATTGAAGACATGGTGCAACACACTGATTCGGTGAGGTTGGCGATGTTACATCAACGATCATCTCCTTGGAACTGCACTCTGATTACTTCAGACATGAAAGTCCATGTTTACATTAGGTCGTTTATTTTCCTTCATTTTTCTGTTTATTAGTTACTTTGGCATCTCTCACGAGAAGAGAAAAGGAAGGGATTATTTTTTTCTGGGTGAAATAAGGAGGGGATCTTAATCTTACATGCAAGTACCAAATATAATACATTAACTTCCAAAAATAGTAAATTTCTCCGACATAGATTAACATCAGGAGTGATCGAATACCCAATTTTTTATGATACTCGGACCCTACCTTGTAAGGGATCGGGTCCAAAATTTTGGAACCGGACCCTACTATGTTGAATCTTAGAACCAGAACTTATCCGGAACTTGTATTATACCATAGGTTCCGGTTATCCTGTTGCAACCTCTAAATTTTTTTGTTTCGCTAAATAAAACCGAAATCACAAGTAGATCCTATCTAACATCACAAGTAAATGGGATCACGACCACACTCCTTCAATCAGCTTATACAAACTCAAATCAGATGTTTTCAGGTACCTCTTCAATCTCCTTGATCACACGATCAGGTTCAGCCCCCCCAGGAGATCTATCTTGTTTAAAACCTGGGCCAATGGTATCTTTTCAGCTAATTCTGGTGAACAATCAGCGTAATATAAGATATAATGCCAATCAAAATAACAAAAAGCAGAATGAGCTAAAACAAGAAAAGGGTGGACAGAGAGAATATAAGAATAACCCACTTACAGGAATTATTTCCAAGTTGTTTTCCGAGGCTAAATAAACATTTGCCAGAGTTTGTGCTTCCAGTCCCTACAATAAGACAAATATGATTAAAAAACCGTACCTTTCAGTAGAGAATTTTAGTAAAATCCGCAGAGAACACATAATAACAATCTCATTTATTCATAACTATTTAAGGATTAAACATTAACAAAAAAAAACTGACCTGAGATGCATCTACTACAAGAAGAGCACCTTCACAAACAGCAAGAGAGCGAGAGACCTGTGCATTGAAAGATGTTTCAAAGGAGAGTCGGAGACGACAGGACGGAGAGGAGGCAGAATCTCACCGGGAAAGAGAGCTTGAAGGAGAGTCGGAGACAAGAGCGATGGAGAGGAGCCTCTGGAGTGGAGAGTCGGAGACGAGAGCGACGGAGAAGAGGCAAAATCTCACCGGGAAAGAGAGCTTGAAGGAGAGTCGGAGACGAGAGCGACGGAGATGAGCCGTAGTGGAGAGCCGAAGACGAGAGCGGCGGAGAAGAGGCATAAGCTCACCGGGAAAGAGAGCTTGAAGGAGAGTCGGAGACGGAGAATTGGAGACGAGAGGCGAGCGACGGAGAGGAGCTAGTGTACAAAGCCGATTTAGGTTACCAGCAGTCAAGAGGCTCAGAGCTGAGTTCCTGTCTTCCTGAGACTAACTTTACTCCTTTTTCTTTTTTTATTTGTAATTATCATCCGGTTCCAATTCTAGATACCCTGTACGTAGGAACCGAAATTGAAATCAGTTTTTACCAATTTCTTATTGGATCCTACCATATTTTCAATACGAGTTACCCAGATCTTACCATAATGGGTAGGTTCTGACTAATTTCGGATATACCCGATATCTGTGCACACTCCTAATTAACACTGACAGATATGTACGAGAGAAGTATGCTTCATTAATTGAAGTTGATATGAATAATACACAAAGTCTATGATTCAGAATTTGTAATTGTTCACGGCATACATAACTAATCTCGATCCTTAGACCTCTCAATTTAATTTGGACCATTCATTTTTATAAATTTTATAATTTCAAAAACACCCCTAAAAAATCACGATTTAGTTCATCTATTATATAAAATGTGATTTTCGTCCACAATTATTTTCATCAATCTGAGTCTTCGATCCGATCACAAACCCGGATTGATGATGTGGATTCATTTTATTGCGTCACGTGTAATATTGAACCAAACTGGTTAAGCAAATCAGTTTCAATTGAATCATCGAATCGACTTAGAAAATAAAACCGTTTAAAGCCTGCATCACCGTCGCACCGCATCATCAATAATATACCAGCAAATAATGGATGGCGATGTATTATGTAATGAATTTCTTACCCCACTTGTATTACTTAGACGTACGTCTCCCTCGAAGTCAATTAATTTTCCATGGTGAGATCATATGTTCTCTGAGACAATAATGAGATAGGATTGCTTCATTAAGATATCATGGAACGGGTGGGCCCTAATTATTCTGTATAAAATATGAGTAAAGTATAACTCTACTTTATTCTAACTTTAAATAATTATATTTATTTAGAATTATAATAATTGTTTTATTGAATTATAAGAAAAAATGAAAAAAAAGTAATGAATAGTTGAGAGAATTTAATATTAAAAATTGAATTGAATGTTTAAATTTTTTTTTTTAAAAAAAAATAATAATTGTGTTGTTGAATTGAAGATAAGTGAAGTAAAATTAAAAAAAAAAACTCTAAAACCATACTTTACCTAAGAAACTGCCATCAGAAATTCTAGTTTAGTTATTGCAAAAGTAGACATGGGAACATTTCAGAAGTCTTCGAAGGATAATCAACTCTCTTTTTTTTTTAAAACCATCATCTAAAGCAAGTTTTTTCAATCCAGTGATATTCTATTGTGTGGAACAACATTCTCATCATCAGATCATCGCTCTAACACAAATATATCTACTCTCCATTTTGTAAGACCGTTGAAAGCTTGTGACAGAAAAATTGAAAAATAAAAAATGGAAATACTTAAAAGAAATTATGTACAATGGATTGGTCATATTAAATGAGATGGATCTACTGGTTCATATTGATTTTATATGGTATGAAAAAATCCAAAATTCTTACCGCAGAAGCACCCTGAATAATATTATTGCGACTCCTACGAATTACTTATGTGGTATTTGGGCTTTCAAGTTAGGCCACTACCTCAAAATGCACTTGTAGGTGGGGCTACCCGGTATTCGGGTAAACCCAAAAAACCGAACCAAATGAAACTGAGTAAGCAATTAGGTTTGGTTTATTTAGACTTCGGTTCTGTTCCATAATTGTTGTAATATTTTATATAAAATGTTTTAGTTTTTTGAATTTTTGAATTTTTTAAGATATATTTGCATAATCATATGAAGTGTAGAAGTTTACGCTCTAAGTTTTTTTTTGTAATAAAAGTTTACACTATTAATTTGTTATAATATTTATGTAATATTTTCAAAATAAAAAACTCTATATGATAACTGATTAGTTATGCAAATATGTGTTGTTTCCAATTAAAAAATATAGAAGAATTACTTGGTAAAAGAACTGAAAGTAATTTTAGTAATTATGTCTTTTATACGTTACTATTAATACCTTAAGTTACATATATATATATATTTTTATCATTTTTCACTAAAGCTATTGTAGTAAGAATTTATAATAATAAAAAAAAACAAATGCTTCACTTATAGAATTATATTTTAGAAATATTCGAGTAAAATTTTATATAAAAGAAATATATGAAAGATACGTGCATCAGATGAGCAATGGGCTAGTTATTATCATATAGTAAATTTATCCTAGATATTCACATACTCCATTAATACAGGGCACGTGAAAGGATAACTTACCATAAGTTGAGGAATTTCTCAAGAAGTCTATGTGGAATCTTATTGAACGAATGGAAGCTTTTCATTGCACAACCGGAAAGTCTGAATCAATAACCTATATATAGATATGAATTTGTAGGATTATCCTTAATTAATCCCTAATTCAATCTTTAGTTAACCCCTAATTCAATGGTCTATAATTTGTTATTCTATTTCATAAATGACTTTTTTTGTGCATTATGATATTCGGAAATTTAACGGGATTTGACTAATCTAATTCAAATTAGATCGGCCCACAAAAGAGTAAATATCTCCCGCATGAAAGACTTATTTGAAAGAAGAAAAGATACAACAATTTCCTTCTTCTTTATAATAGTATATATAAATAAAACATAAATTATAATAGACAAAGAAAAGCAAATTTTATGCCGGCAACGAAAAAGGAACAGGAAAAGCAAAAATTCCCGCTTTATTTTAAAAAAATATTTTTATAATATACATAAGAAATAATAATCTAAATAGATCTTACTGGAAATGGAATTGGAAAGTGTTTTTTGGAAAACCATTTATTTGTCATAGATCTAGCGGAATACTTGGATCCTATTAAAAGACTAACCTAAGCACCATGTGTCGGTGTCGGTGGGTAGTGCATAAAGCACCGGCACGACATATCTGGTCAATAATGGGACGACAAAATGCATCTTACGGTAACGATGTTACAGCACGAGTCCTTATATAGTTGTTTCAAATCAGTTTCATCGACTGTTCTATTTATCGGGCAGTTGCCGTACTTATTAAATAAAAATTAATCAAGAAAAGGGATGTAAGATAGTGGTATTATATGTTCTAGCCAGGAGCCGAGATGTGTTGCTTCTTGCCACCGTTAAATTCACGGTCCGGATTTAATTCTTGAGTTTCCAACTTTCGACAGCCCTGCCAGTGAGGCTCTCTGACCAAGGCTGCGTTCTCATATTTTTTTTCTTGTATATTTTGAACTCACAAAGAGTAATGCTATTTCTTCCTGCCAATTGTGCCGAGCATTCTTCCGAGTGAAAAGACTTCGAGACACGCTTCAGTCATTTGTATGTTTTGACGCAGGAACATTACCAAAGTAATGAGAGAAAACAAAGCATATGTAGCGTTCCGTAACGGAATAGTTATGATTTAATTTGATTTTAAATTTTTAAAAATTGAAAATTGATTCATAATTTTTTTATTTTTTTTAAAACTGCCTAATCCCTTTCTCTCTTTCCACTCAACTCTCTCTCTCTCTCCTCACTATCTCTGTTGCTCTTCCTCCCATCACCACGAAGTCCGATTGAATCCCCATCTTAGCCTCTACTTTCCCATCTGGGTCGAGGAAGCTCACGGCCACCCCACTTGGGAGAGAGACAACCACAGGGATGGCGACTTGATGACGCCATAGGTGCCTTCCTGGAAGGAGGAGATCCTCGAGCCAGCGAGAAACGAGGTCCCCATGCGAAGAACATGAGAAGCAGTGGTTAGGTAACCGAGGACGGCCTGAGCTGCCGCTACGGCGCCAGGACCCGATAAGGTTGTCAAAGTCATTGAGGGTCCAATAGAGGAGGCAGAAGCAGACTTGGCTCTCCCGATTTTAGGGTTTCGTCAAATCAAAATTTGAGGCGAAATTTCGTTTAATTTCTTGGTCGAGGCTCGTCAAATCGAAATCTGAGATTCATCGTGGCTCGAGAACTATTACCGTGAGTTATAATTGGCTTGTCGTGGGTCGGACAACCATGGGAATGAGTTGGTCAATTAGAGAAGAGATAAGAAGGGCATGAAAAAGACGATGAATAGTGCGAAGAGAGAATGGGTGGGGCAAAATTGAAAAAATTTGAATTGTTTCGAAATTTTAAAAAGTTTGTAGTTAAACGAAGTGTAACTTCGTTACCAAATAAACTAATGTTTCAATCAAGAAACACGTAACTGATATGTGTCTCAATGTCTTTCACTCAGTGAGTCTGTTTGGCAATAGAGTTAAATTTCAAAATTTAACTATATTCCCATTGAAATAGGTGAATGACAAACAAGTATGTTGGTACTATATATATATATATATATGGATAATTTATGGACATCCAAGATCTATTACATACATCTTGCAGGGAAACACAGTGTGAGGCTTCTTCCGTCCATCCAGGTATGTCTTAGATCTTGATCTTGAGAGAAGCTGGGATTAGAGAATAGGTTCGGCTTATCATCTTCAAACCACTTAGCTATTGGTCTATAGATCTCTAGAAATTTCGTCTAGGAATAGTTAGTGTAATGAAAAGGTAAAGAACTGATATGCTGTTTGAATATCTTGATAAATATTTGAGAAGCTAGAAGATTTATTGTTTTGAAATATGGATTGATTTAAAGCAAGCTCTTCGAGTACATGTCCTTCTGAAAATAATTTCGATAATGATTCTGTTCTCAACAGAGAAGAGGTCAATTTGGAATGTTTTGATAAATCTATCGATGATTGGAAAATCCCAAGAATCGCTTCAAAACAGATTTATAAAAACTCAAAATTCCAACAAATATTTTCAAAAACCGATTACACCATAACCACTGAAGAGCGGGACATTCCCTTAAAAAACTCTTCACAAGCCATAAAACTCTTGAACCAAGAGTCACTGAAAAAACATAATGAAAAATACAATTTCATCCATATAGGGCTAGTCCAAGTGGGCATAAACCCCTAACCAGATAAGGCTTAGATACCTCAGTACTCTCAGTGCTTAGGGATGCTAGGCTTTTCAAATACCATGAATCCATCCTTAGAACAGTCGAGACTAGTCTGTGCGACGGACCAGTCCATTTCAACTGTTTCCCAAATTTCACCATGTCCCTTAAAGACCAAAACATAACTCATGGCTTAACCTTGCAAATTAAAACGCATAATTACAAGATTGCTTTAGGCTCCATTCCTTTAGCCCTTGTATGCAGAGTCCATTACAAAATGATGGTCTTAGCGTTCGCAACCAAAGCCTTCAAACATAGTCCCAAAGGAGAAACCCTCCTTTTCCAAACGGACATTGTTAGGTCAAACACTGTAGTTTCCAGACCAATTAGGTGGAATGAGGTAACTCTTCCTGATGAATGGGTCTTAGAAGACGCAGTTGCCCCTGAAAAAATTCAAAATGAGGAACCCAGTCAAGTGAGCCAGTTCCAAGATGGTAGAGTTTTCATAAGCTTTCGCCATAGGAGATCAGTCAACATGCAATCAACCTCAAACCCTTCGATAAGTTCTTCCTTTAGAAGCCCTGAGCTAAGAAGGATATCATTCAGTGTTGCCCCGTCGGCAAATACTTTCCAAACAGCTACTGAAACCCCTCCTAGGTCTGCCAATCTTAGAGGACTAAGTAGTATCACCACCGATATCCCTAGGCCAATATACTCTGTCCCAAATACAGATGAAACTGAGTCTTCACCCCCTTCACCCACATTTTCATCTATAACCGATTCTACCAGAATCAATCCTAACCCTGAGATCTATGTGATTGAGAAGCCCTTCACATTAACATCCAACAGCCTTAGGAACGATTTCTGCTCCAAAGAAAATGAAAATAGGAGGAATTGGTTGCATGAAGTCTTCACGAAAAAATACGTTGAGACTATAATGCAAAATCAATGGATAAAATACATGAAGAATAACAAGAAAAACATCCTTTTCTGGGACTGGTTTAGCCAAGTCTACATGGAAGAAAAGGCCATCAAATTCACTGAGAGAACCATAACCTGGAAACTACCCTTCAACAAAACCATAGTTTCCTCGAAATCTCCTCCAAAATATGTTGAGCCAAAAGAACCTGAGCAAGCCAAAAACCTTAGGTTACTCAACATGATGATCAAAAATACCCGCGCCTTAGAGCACGAAAACCGGGAAAGAGAAAGAAAACAAATTGAGTCGGAACTTCGCCAAAAACTCCATGAGTTACAAAAAGAGGTAAAAACTCTGAAAAAAGATGAAAAGATGGTTCAGACCTTGGACGATGCTGAACCCAAACCTGAGTGTAAAAGCCAGGAATTCACACATCAAAAATACCTCTTGAAACCTACAATAAGTGTACATGACTTCCAAATGGAAGCAACTGCCTTGTTTGATACAGGTGCAGACGCAAATTGTGTGAGGGAGGGATTAATTCCTCTAAAATACTGTGAAAAAACCCAGGAATCATTATGATCTGCTAGCAATAACAAATTGAAAATTTCATACAAAATTGCAGAAGCAGAAGTAAAAAATGAAGATTCCACATACAAAACTGAATTCCTAGTTATCTAAGACTTAAAAAATGAAGTCATACTAGGAACCCCATTCATCCAGCTCATCAAACCCTTCCTTTTCACAAACTCTGGCATAAAGACGGTGTACTTAGGAAGCAAGACCATTTTCCCCTTCATCACAAAACCTATAACTAGGAATTTGGACATAATACAGGCAACTGAGAGGCAAATTGGTTGGGTAAAAGATGAGATTTCACACCATAATGTTGAAAATCTGCTCCAAAAATCAGATTTGAAACAAAAAATTGATAATCTCAACAGTCTGATCCAAAAATCAGTTTGTGGAGAAACCCCAAATGCTTTCTGGGATAGGAAGCAACATATCATTGAACTACCTCATGAAAAGGATTTCGATGAGAAAAATATCCCAACAAAAGCCAGACCCATTCAGATGAACCAAGAGTTGGAAAAACAATGTAAAATGTAAATATAGGAACTCTTGAACAAAAAATTGATTAGACCTAGCAGGTCTCTCTGGAGTTGTTCAGCCTTCTAGGTGAACAAAAACGCTGAACTTGAGAGAGGAATCCCCAGGTTAGTAATCAATTACAAACCATTGAACCAAGCCTTAGCATGGATTAGGTACCCAATACCTAACAAAAAAGATTTGCTACGAAAACTTCATGATTCAAAAATATTTTCAAAATTCGACAGAAAGTCAGGTTTTTGGCAAATTCAAATCACCGAAAAGACAAATACAAAACTGCATTCACAGTTCTGTTTGGCCAGTACGAATGGAATGTAATGCCTTTTGGACTCAAAAATGCCCCATCTGAATTTCAGAAAATCATGAATGACATCTTTGGTGCGTACTCCGATTTCATAATTGTATACATCGATGATGTCCTCATATTTTCCAAAATCATTGATTCTCATTTTAAACATGTGAACCATTTTATGAGAATCACATCAAAAAAAGGCTTGACTGTGTCTCCGACTAAAGTCTGCCTTTTTCAAACAAAAATTCGATTTTTAGGGCATAACATCAGCAGGGGCACCATAATCCCCATCAACAGGTCCATCTAGTTTGCTGATAAATTCCCTGACCAGATCCATGATAAAAAACAACTACAAAGGTTCTTAGGAAGTCTCAACTACGTTGTAGATTTTTTCCCTGGCCTAAGTAGACTCTGCAAACCGCTCCATAATAGGTTAAAGAATTCTCCTCCACCATGGACAGATGAACAAACCAATATTGTGAGGCAAATCAAGCTTCAAATCAAAACTCTGCCTTGTTTGCACTTGGTAGACCCATCTGCAAAAAAGATTGTTGAAACAGACGCCTCTGAAGAAGGATACGGATGAATCTTGAAACAATCCAAAAATGAACGTGAATAGGTTGTTCAGTTCACATCAAAACATTGGAACCCAACCCAGAAGAATTACTTAACCATTAAAAAAGAAATTCTTTCTGTGGTCCTTTGCATTTCGAAATTTCAATTTGATCTTCTAAACCAAAGGTTTTTACTTCGGATTGATTGTAAATCTGCAAAAGAGGTTCTTCATAAAGATGTTCAAAACATTGCATCAAAACAGATTTCTGCCAGATGGCAAGCGATCTTGAGTGTCTTTGATTTTAACATCGAATTCATAAAAGGTGAGGCTAACAGTCTCCCTGATTTCCTGACAAGAGAATTCCTGCAGGTACCGCCATGAGCATGAGGACTCGTTCCTCTAAAAAAGAGGCTTCGGCCTCAAAACAGCTGGCTTCCAGCCAGTCGATAAAAAAAGAGGAGAAATCCTCGAAATAGGTGGCTTCCAGCCAACCCTCCTTTGGGCAGATCATCGTTGATAGCCAGATTAAAACCTATCGACAGACTCTCCAACAGGAGATCGATAAGCAGGGCTGCATGCAAACCCTGCCAGGTAAAATTCCTAAACCTAAAAAGGAGAAACAAACTCTTGAAAAACAGAGTGCATCTCCTCAAAATCTCGATAATAATGCCGTAGTCCAGCAGTGGATTACTGTATTAAAAGATAAACCAGAATTAGCACAAATGCTATCTGGGATATCTCCTCCTATGCTGGAGACTAGCAAAGGAGAGAGCTCTAGGCAAATCACCAAAAGAGCAGAAAAAAGTCTCACAACATTTTCCGATAAGGAAACCAGCTCTTCAAAAACAGCACAATGGTTTCCAAAATCATTATTTCAAACTGTTTTGATTATGGAAGAAAGTTTTTACCATGAAAACCCCTTCTTCGCAGCATCAAAATTGTTTCCTGAAAACTGGTGTTTTCGACCAATGGATATTTCAAAAACCCGGGAATACTATGAGAAAATTTTGAGTGAAACAGGTTCAGTTGAGTTCAAACACCACCTTGTCCCTGGATCCTCAAACACCATATCCCACTCTACTGCCAAAATACAAAGAGTGATCCACCCGAGAGAATGGAATGAGGGAAAACCATACCAAATCCATAAATTCCAAGGCAGATTCTCGTCCGACCTCCCCCATAATGCCATGTATTCCTACTGGGATTACTGGGATTACCAACAGGCCTGGTACAATGCATTTTTGTACCAAAACCATGAGTTCAGACACACCTGGCTGATCTTTTTCCATTTCAAAACACCAGCCATATTCCCCTATTGGTTTGCCCATTGGTGGTCGCTCTGGGGTCTAATTCCAGAAATACTACCTCCCATAATTCTTGAAGCATACACTACTTTTGCTTCTCGTTTTAAACCACATGGGAATCAAACCATATTTCCCGTGCTTCTCCAATTCTACCAAATCTTTGGATTATCATGGGTTCATAACTGGACTTTCGGATACAAGCCATATCAACAGACAGGCTTGCAGACACTGACCAGAAATTTCAAATGCAAATTGTGGGTTAAGTTGAAGGTAGACCATCTTGACCACCAGTTTGTTCTCGATTGGTTCCGGAAAAATGCTTTTGTTTCAGACAAAGCACAAGTGGACCACCAAAGCTTTCTCCAGGTCAAAGCCCGTGCTTCCTCCTTTCTCTCAGCAGCAAAAACTGATGAGGACTACATAGGACGGCTAAGTCAGGTTCTCCTGGAGTTAAAAGATCTGAATACTACTGCCTCGTCTGCATCAGAATCCCACAGGGAAGACGATGGTAGTGACCTATCTTCAAATTAACTGTGCTAGCCTCAGCACCCGAGAGCGTCTGCCCACTGTTTTGACACGTGGATCAGTACAAGACAAAAAACCTTTCGGCACACAGGCTATGCCCCACATTCAGCGCAATCTCCGGAAGCGTCCCACCACTACTCCAGTGGTACCATAATGGACAAAAAACCTTTCGGCGAGCGTGCCCGACATAAAGCAGCAATCTGTCACTATTTGCGACAAAAAATGCACTGTAGCTACAGTTTTCCCACTGGGCTCGACAGTACCCCGCATGTGAGTGCATAGTCTAAGACTGCACATCGACAAGGCATCTCCTATCGCCTATAAGAAGGGCCTTCCTCCAGCATCGAGGGGGGGACTTCATCCGCCATAATAATCTCTTTCTTTCTTCTTCTTCTTCTTCAGTTCATATGTAAACATCCGGCATCCAAAACCCGGATCCTCTACCTCCCATTCTGTGTGTAAGTTCCAGTGTAAGCATGGGTTGAATTCTTTCAGATTCTTCCCCTTTTCTTTTCTTCTCTCATGTTTTCTTTTGTTTTCTTAATCATCATGTACTCCCTCCAGCCCGCCATGGGCTAAGTTTTTGAATAAATTTTCCTTGTTGATCATATATTTATGTTGATATTCCCTTATATCAGATTCTTGTTCTTTCAGTACTCTATGGTTATCCCTTAGTCGATAGATCTTGGGTGCAAATGGTATCAGAGCCAAGTGGGGATAGGATGTATAGTCCGTTTTGATTCTCAGATCCCGTAGCTCGTATAGGTCATACCATCTAGGACCGCCTTCATGGCTGGTAGAACTTCATCATGTATACTTTCCTTAAGTGTCTAGTTGCATGCCTATACAATGAATTGAAGCTGGTAAACGTAGTAATATACGATCATAGCGTAGGTCTCTCTAAGTGTCCATCCGGCAGCTTTAATGGACCCTACACATTCTAATCCTTAAGTACTGTACTCCAAGCCCACCGAACCCAGTTGTAAGTCCCGACGATTAGGACAGTTTTTGGGTAAAACCAGGAGAAGTAATGGTGTAAGGATATGGTCTAAGTAGATGAAGGTTATCTGCGTAACTCGGAGTAGAGTTATTCTCGTGCATTATCGTTCGTCTAGGTACAGCAGTTGGGGTAGGGTTTAGGTCCGAAGAGAGTCACACTGAGTTTGTCCGTCTACTATTATTGTTAAATCTAGGTACAGCAGTTGGGTAAGGTATGTAATAGATCTTGCAGGGAAACACAGTGTGACGCTTCTTCCATCCATCCAAGTATGTCTTAGATCTTGATCTTGAGAGAAGCTGGGATTAGAGAATAGGTTCGGCTTATCATCTTCAAACCACTTAGCTATTGGTCTATAGATCTCTAGAAATTTCGTCTAGGAATAGTTAGTGTACTGAAAAGGTAAGGAACTGATATGCTATTTGAATATCTTGATAAATATTTGAGAAGTTTAAAGATTTATTGGTTTTGAAATATGGGTTTATTTAAAGTCAATCCTTCATATGCATGTATTAGTTCCAACCATAAAACCGATAAGAAATCCTTTCACTAGAGGATTTCAGAAAAAAAAAATATCTGAATTAAATTCCCATAAAACATTACCTGTGTTAGAACAACGCATTCTGAACACGGTAGTCAAGGAATTTAAGTTGGATTCCGAAAATCTTAGGAGTGATTTCCTAGGACCTTATAATGAAGTCAAAAGGAGGTGGCTCTACGAGTCCTTCTCTGAAAAATATACCAAATCTCACATTCAGGATAGTTGGACATCATTCATGCTAAAAAACTCCACAAATATCATATTCTGGGATTGGTTTGAAAAACATTTCGTACCAGAAAGAATGGTATGTGTAACTCAGAAAACCATAAAGTGGGATCTTGCTAACGTAGACCCGGTTGAGTCAACACACCCACCTTTAGGTACCCTCAAAATAATTCATCAAAATGAGGAGATCAAAGCTTCTCCCTTCAAAAAGAAAGTGGACGATTCACTGGCCCCCAAAGATATTAAAAACATCTTTGAACAAAATAATTTCACAAATCAGTGTCTCTCCACCATAGGTTCCCAGTTGACTAGGATAGAACAAGAAGTCACCAAACCTGTAGCCAACCAGGTAGAGACCTCTAGTCATCTAAGCCAACCAAGACTTGTACCCATAGAATCTCTCAGAAAACCTCCCTTTAAGCCCCATGAGATTCCTATCTCTAGGAAAAAAAGAGTTTAATCAGAAGCCCGAGAGAAAAATAAAAAACATAAATCTCCAGGAAGAATCCACATCCACGAGTCTGCCCAAAATGATTGTCCTAGACACTCCCCTGTCAAGAATAGAGCCTGGAACCCCATTAAAAGCAGCAAAACTAAAGGCACAAGAGTCTCAAGACTCGAATGTCAACGCCATCGATAAAACTAGAGAGTTGAACAAATTAGTGTGGCAAGAACCCCCAAAACCCTACTACACTAATATATCTGCACCAGACCTAGTGCTAGAAGAGAAACCTAGCATTGTCCAAAATAGGTATAGTGCAAATGCCATCTATGAGTGGAACATAGAAGGGTAATCAGAATATAACATACTGAGCGTCTTGCAGCAAATGACGATGGTGTCTAATGCTTACAAGACTCAGACACGATTGTCTGACCCAGCCATAGCACACATGCTCATAGCAGGGTTCACTGGTCAATTGAAAGGATGGTGGGATAACTACCTATCGCCCTTTCTCCAAAATGAAATCCTGACCAGCGTCAAGACAGATGAAACTGGTGAGATCATATGGGATGAAAACAATGAAGATATCCCTGATGCCGTAGCAACCCTAGTCTTTGCCATCAACCAACACTTCGTAGGAGATCCCTCTCACCTCAAAGATAAAAACCTAGAGTTGCTGTCAAACCTAAAATGCAAAAGACTATCTGATTTCAGACAGTACAAAGATACCTTCCTCACTAGGGTCATGTCTAGGGAGGATTGTAACCAGCCATTTTGGAAAGAAAAATTCTTAGCAGGTCTGCCAACCTTGTTAGGAGAACAAGTCCGAAACGAAATCAAATCCATAAATCATGGCCAGATACCTTACAAAGATCTGAGTTATGGAGTGCTCATCAGCTTCATCCATAAAGAAGGTATCCGAATGTGTACTCAGCACAAACTCCAAAAACAATTGAAAAAAGAAAGGGCCTAGACTAGGAAAGAGTTTGGCAATTTCTGCCAACAATTCGATCCCTCTTTTCAAGTCGACAAAAAGGTCGAAAAATCCAAAACCTGCAGTGGGGACTGCAGTAGAAAACATAAGCCCAAACATTTTCGCCATAAGTCTAGATTTCCCTCCAAAAATCAAGCCTCTGAAAAGAGTGAGAGAAAATTTAACTCCTCTTACAAATGCTTCAAATGTGGGAAAACTGGCCATACCCAGAGGTACTGCTACCTCAACAAAAAGATTCATCAACTGGAAATTGATGAAGAAACAAAAAATCAGGTCTGCAATCTGTTGATAGAGTCCTCAGACTCTGACACAGAATCCTCAATTGCTAGTGAGGAGGGCCTACAAATGGACGAACTTGATTGGTCGTCCGAAGAAAAATCGATAAATGTCTTAACCAAGGATCACGAATTCTTGCTAGAGATAGCGAACCAAATCCAAAACCCTTTGTTAAGAAAACAATATCTTGAGAAGTTAAAACAGGGCACTCTCTCATCAGAGACCAAAACCCCTAATTACAACCTCTCTGAAATCCTTAAAAGGCATGATAAAAGACGAGCTCATAAAACCTCGTTTGATACCCAAAAGGAATTTGAAATCTTAAAGAATGAAGTTGATTGCCTCAAGTTTGAACAACAACAACATTCTTCGATAATTGGTCGATTGGAAGAGCTACTCACTGAGGCCACAAAACCCTCAGCCAGCTCTGAACAAAACCTCATGAACCAGGATAAAAAACCCAGAAGAAACTCTGGCCTTGGACCAAAAAGAAAATGACCAGCATGAAACCCTAACCATGATAGGAGAACCCTCTCCTAACAGATGGTTGATCAAAATCACGCTAGTCATAAACCATAATCTGTTGATTAATGCAACCGCTCTGTTTGATACAGGTGCGGACGAAAATTGCATTAATGAAAAAATCATCCCTACCAGATTCTATGAAAAAACAACTGAATCACTTTCTTCGGTTAGTGGTACCAAACTTGACATCAAATACAAGTTGAGTAAGGTAGAAGTTGAACATGATAGGATCCGGTACAAAACAACATTCTTGCTGGTACAAAACCTCAGCCATAAGGTCATACTAGGCACCCCATTCATCCACCTTTTAAAACCGTTCCTTGTCACCTCATCTGGCATAGAAACGCACAAGCTTGGAAACAAAATAAAATTTCATTTCATCCCTGATAAATGTATTTACAAGACAGACTAATACATTTTGCGCAGGAAATGGCCGTGGAATCTGCTCAAGAGTGGTTACACAAATGTCTATTAGAACTGTGGCAAGATGACAGTCTTGAGAAAATACAAATGATATACAGGACGGAGAAACAGAAGCAATGGACCGTATCTTCACTGCATACATCCACAATATCTGTGCCCTCATCGATCATCCTGTATCTAATATGTTATGTGCTTTCTTCGACAGGCATTGCAAGGAGATCCCTCCCTGCGATTCAAAACCCTGTTTTCAGCACATTAACTCCACTTTAAAAACCCGAGAGGACTATGAGTTGGTCATAGAACACTTGACTTTACAAGCTCCTGTAAGGGTAAATTTAAATATAAATCTGCAATAACATTTTCATGTCTTGCAGGAAAATGGATTTCCCCTGGTTCAACCAGGATGCTAAAAACTCCTCTTTGGAGACCCATAAAAGAAGGAATCTGCCTCCAAAAAAGCGGTTCCGGATAACCTCTAGCCTCACGACTTGGAAGCCTGATCCCAGGCAACAACTCATCTTGGATAATTTATGGACATCCATAAAAGATCCTCAAAAGGATGAGGAAACCATAAATGCATTGGTCCTTCATCTGGAGGAACTATGCAACAGCATAACATCCTTGCAGCAGGAATTCTGCTTCAAAATCAATTCGCTGCAACAAGAGCTATCCCTCCAAAAAGCTCAGACTCAAAATTTCCTCCAAAACATGTTAGTTGAGTTCGATAAATTCACAGAGCACTTTGCAAAAATGCAGAGAGAAAACAATGCTCTGAGAAAGAAAATTAAAAAGAGTGAAAAAAGGAGAGATATTCTAAAAAAAGAGAACGAGTACTTCAAAAAAGAAATCCAAAGTCTCGTTTCAGAAAGAATAGAAGTCTTAGAGTTTTCTGAGTCCTGCCTCAGAGAAAAAGACGCTCTTGAAAAAGAAAATATAAAATTCAGGCAGGAATTGGAGCCCTCATCAACTCCATCGATAATTCGGTCTCAAGATCTCTTGAAACCTCTGACTGAAAAAATATTTTCCAAAAAACCCATTGAGGTTACTCTCAGTGGCATTTTTCCACAGGCAGGAGAAATCCTGTTCTTGTCAAAACTTCCTGAGGACATTGTCTCAAAAATTTCTGAGATAAGCCTCCAGGAATTTTCCTCAAACATAATTTCCTTTTTTACCAGGATCCTTCAGTTCTGTGCTAGCACACCAAAAGGGACTGACGGATGGTTCTGGAACTGGGAAAGGAAAAACTTTTTTCAAAATGATTTTAAAAAACCCTGCGATTTACATGGTGAAGATGAAAACTACAAAAAGGTTGACATCTTAATGATGGAAAGTTGCAGGCATAGTTTGGAGTTCTCCATACCTAGATTAAGTTTTTATGTTTTCCCTTTAAAAAACCGTTTTAATAAACACCATTTTGATTTCTGTGATCTTCTGAAATTTGGGATTCTCAAATCAATAATCCTCAGATCAGAAGAGGCACACCGGTCAGAACTCCAATCCCTCTTTGGGAACAATGCCTGGAATCTAATCACCAAATCATTGAGGCGCTCTGCCAGCTTCTCCATCCATATTGAATCCTCTCATCCGGAGTGGATTTCCCCCATAAAGGTTCAACCTGCTATCCATTACATCTTCATTTCTCCAGTAGACTCCGAGGACATTCTACCACCGGAAGTAAGATACTGGCCAAGTGAAGGTCAAATCATATCACAGATCAGCAAGTGGTGTGCTTGGGTTTAGATAAATGAATGGCACTGGCGCAAATATCCAGGGCACATTCTTCAGTTCTCAAGTAAATGCCAAAGGGTCTTTCTCCATTTATCTCTAATCGACAAGCCATTGCAGCCAGGGTTTAGCACCCGTCATGACTAGTGGCTACAAAAGTTCGCTGAAGAGATTAAGATGGGACCCGACATTTCCGACGAGCAATTCTGATCTAATTGCTAGCTTCAGCACCCGAGAGCGTCCGCCCACTGCTTCGACACATGGATCATTACCGGACAAAAAACCTTTCGGCACACAGGCTATGCCCCACATTCTGCGCAATCTCCAGAAGCGTCCCACCACTACTCTAGTGGCAACATAACGGACAAAAAACCTTTCGGCGAGCGTGCCCCGACAAAAAAGGCACTGTAGCTACAGTTTTCCCACTGAGCACGACAATACCCCGCATGTGAGTGCACAGTCCAAGACTGCACATCGACAAGGCATCTCCCATCGCCTATAAGAAGGGCCTTCCTCCAACATCGAAGGAGGACTTCATCCGCCATAATAATCTGTTTCTTTCTTCTTCTTCTTCAGTTCATATGTAAACATCCGGCATCCAAAACCCGGATCCTCTACCTCCCATTCTGTGTGTAAGTTCCAGTGTAAGCATGGGTTGAATTCTATCAGATTCTTCCCCTTTTCTTTTCTTCTCTCATGTTTTCTTTTGTTTTCTTAATCATCATGTACTCCCTCCAGCCCGCCATGGGCTAAGTTTCTGAATAAATCTTCCATGTTGATCATATATTTATGTTGATATTCCCTTATATCAGATTCTTGTTCTTTCAGTACTCTATGGTTATCCCTTAGTCGATAGATCATGGGTGCAAATGGTATCAGAGCCAAGTGGGGATAGGATTTATAGTCCGTTTTGATTCTCAGATCCCGTAGCTCGTATAGGTCATCCTATCTCGTAGCTACGGGATCTGAGAATCAAAACGGACTATAAATCCTATCCCCACTTGGCTCTGATACCATTTGCACCCAAGATCTATCGACTAAGGGATAACCATAGAGTACTGAAAGAACAAGAATATGATATAAGGGAATATCAACATAAATATATGATCAACATGGAAGATTTATTCAGAAACTTAGCCCATGGCGGGCTGGAGGGAGTACATGATGATTAAGAAAACAAAAGAAAACATGAGAGAAGAAAAGAAAAGGGGAAGAATCTGAAAGAATTCAACCCATGCTTACACTGGAACTTACACACAGAATGAGACGTAGAGGATCCGAGTTTTGGATGCCGGATGTTTACATATGAACTGAAGAAGAAGAAGAAAGAAATAGATTATTATGGCGGATGAAGTCCTCCCTCGATGTTGGAGGAAGGCCCTTCTTATAGGCGATGGGAGATGCCTTGTCGATGTGCAGTCTTGGACTGTGCACTCACATGCGGGGTATTGTCGTGGGAAAAACTGTAGCTACAGTGCCTTTTTTGTCGGGGCACGCTCGCCGAAAGGTTTTTTGTCCGTTATGTTGCCACTAGAGTAGTGGTGGGACGCTTCTGGAGATTGCGCAGAATGTGGGGCATAGCCTGTGTGCCGAAAGGTTTTTTGTCCGGTAATGATCCATGTGTCGAAGCAGTGGGCGGACGCTCTCGGGTGCTGAAGCTAGCAATTAGATCAGAATTGCTCGTCGGAAATGTCGGGTCCCATCTTAATCTCTTTAGCGAACTTTTGTAGTCACTAGTCATGATGGGTGCTAAACCCTGGCTGCAATGGCTTGTCGATTAGAGATAAATGGAGAAAGACCCTTTGGCATTTACCTGAGAACTGAAGAATGTGCCCTAGATATTTGTGCCAGTGCCATTCATTTATCTAAACCCAAGCACACCACTTGCTGATCTGTGATATGATTTGACCTTCACTTGGCCAGTATCTTACTTCCGGTGGTAGAATGTCCTCGGAGTCTACTGGAGAAATGAAGATGTAATGGATAGCAGGTTGAACCTTTATGGGGGAAATCCACTCCGGAGGAGAGGATTCAATATGGATGGAGAGGCTGGCAGAGCGCCTCAATGATTTGGTGATCTGATTCCAGGCATTGTTCCCAAAGAGGGATTGGAGTTCTGACCGGTGTGCCTCTTCTGGTCTGAGGATTATTGATTTGAGAATCCCAAATTTCAGAAGATCACAGAAATCAAAATGGTGTTTATTAAAACGGTTTTTTAAAGGGAAAACATAAAAACTTAATCTAGGTATGGAGAACTCCAGACTATGCCTGCAACTTTCCATCATTAAGATGTCAACCTTTTTGTAGTTTTCATCTTCACCATGTAAATCGCAGGGTTTTTTAAAATCATTTTGAAAAAAGTTTTTCCTTTCCCAGTTCCAGAACCATCCGTCAGTCCCTTTTGGTGTGCTAGCACAGAACTGAAGGATCCTGGTAAAAAAGGAAATTATGTTTGAGGAAAATTCCTGGAGGCTTATCTCAGAAATTTTTGAGACAATGTCCTCAGGAAGTTTTGACAAGAACAGGATTTCTCCTGCCTGTGGAAAAATGCCACTGAGAGTAACCTCAATGGGTTTTTGGAAAATATTTTTTCAGTCAGAGGTTTCAAGAGATCTTGAGACCGAATTATCGATGGAGTTGATGAGGGCTCCAATTCCTGCCTGAATTTTATATTTTCTTTTTCAAGAGCGTCTTTTTCTCTGAGGCAGGACTCAGAAAACTCTAAGACTTCTATTCTTTCTGAAACGAGACTTTGGATTTCTTTTTTGAAGTACTCGTTCTCTTTTTTCAGAACATCTCTCCTTTTCTCACTCTTTTTAATTTTCTTTCTCAGAGCATTGTTTTCTCTCTGCATTTCTGCAAAGTGCTCTGTGAATTTATCGAACTCAACTAACATGTTTTGGAGGAAATTTTGAGTCTGAGTTTTTTGGAGGGATAGCTCTTGTTACAGCGAATTGATTTTGAAGCAGAATTCCTGCTGCAAGGATGTTATGTTGTTGCATAGTTCCTCCAGATGAAGGACCAATGTATTTATGGTTTCCTCATCCTTTTGAGGATCTTTTATGGATGTCCATATATATATATATATATAGATATATATTTAATTGAGGTCGAGGAAGAAGAAAAAAAAATAATGATTGTGTTATTGAATTATGAAAAAAAAGTAATGAATAGTAATAAATACTAAGAGAATTTAATATTAAAAAATTGAATTAAATAGTAGTTAAGATAAAAAAAATGAAGAAAAAGGGAAAAATAATGATTATATTGTTGAATTGAAGAAAAAGTAAAGTAGAGTGAAGTGGAATAGAGCAGAAAATAAACGAACAAATGTTCTTGAGCCAAAATATAGAAATGACTGCCGCGTGTCTCAAAGTCTTTCACTCGAAAGAGTGCTCGGCACAATTGGAACTTCAAAAGGTGTTATAGATGTAAAATATGCCTTCTATTACGAGCCGTTCATGTGCAGTCATTAATGTTGACTAGTTCTCGTACTCGTGCATTGTACGAGCAATTTTATGCTATTTTTTTCAAATTCTTCTAAGTGAATAAATTTTTAGGTTTTGGATATGAATTTCAAAATGACTTATCAAAAGTATATGTTTCGTATATAAGTTAAATAGTATTTTCATTTATTTACTAAAATTTAATAATTATTCATAGTATGTGTAATTCATCAGTGTATTGAACAAAATTATTAGAGTGTTGTGTAAAAGAAATAAATTATTTATTAAGAAAAGTTAGTTGTAAATGACAATTAATTAAAGCTTTTGATATAATTTTTAAATTTCATCAACAATATAATCTTTCTAAATATACATTTTACAGAATAAAATATTTCTATTTGAATTTAGTGGCCATTAATTATAATATAAACAAAGTTAAAATTGGATAAGAAATGTAAATTCATACGCTCCGTTTGTTTTCAAAGTCATGATTTAAGATTTTAACTTTAACTTTAACTCAAAACACTACACAACAAAACACACATTTCAAAAGTCAAATTGGTGGGCCCCATATATTATTAAAATACAATCCCATTATAATTAATTATCTATACCTTCCATTCATTTTATATTTCAAAAGTCAAACTGGTGGGCCCATATATTTTTGTCTTCTTCTACAATCACAATCACAATCACAAATTCGTGACTTTAACTCTGAAAACAAACGCATTGATAATGTTTCTGGCAATTTGATAAAATTAATTTTTTTCGTTTAATTAAGTTTGTATTTTTTGCCATGAGTACATTTCATATTAAAATTAAAGCAATTGTTTTGGCCCTATAATTCTACCAATTTGAATGTTAAATTCGATCGAATTCATGTAATTAAAGTTATACATTTATATTCGTATCAAAATTAAAGCAATTGTTTTGGTGCTATAATTATACCAATTCGAAAGTTAAATTTTATTGAAATTATTTTTTTCATTGAATCTTTTATGACTTTGTCACTTGTGTTTTTTCGTATTAAAATTACTACAGTTCTACCCATTCGAAAGTTAAATTCAACTGAAATTATTTTTTATTAAAAAGTTAATAACAAAAGAAGGGTAAACTGTTCACATTTTAACAATCCTAGTACAAACTTTTTTCTTTAATCTAAAAATGCACAAACTTTCGATTTGATAATAATTCTAATACAGCGTCAAATTGTTTGTTAGTTTAGATGAAATTGAGGTCACGGAGGGCGCCGAAGGCCCAATGAGGGGGGAGGGCGCCAATGACCCAAATCGGAGGGGTGGTGGCTCGAATCGAGGCCCCCATCCCCCGAAATCGGGAGAACCATCAAATTGGGGATTCTCCTGATTCCGGCGGGTGGAGCCACGACCCCGGCCATCACTCCCCATCCCCCTCGATTGGGGTCGCCGGCGCCCTCTATGGCCTCTGTCACATGGTAGAACCGGAAGAAGTTTTCCTGCCATTGTATATTATGTGTTTATTCGAATGTTAAATTCGATTGAAATAAATTTTTTCATTTAATTAAAGTTATACATATATATTCGTATTAAAATTAAAGTAATTGTTTTGGTACTACAATAATACCAATTCAAAAGTTAAATTTGATAGAATTTTTTTTATTGCAATAACTTTTTCCGTTTAATTTTATATAACTTTTCCACGTGTATTTTTTCGTATTAAAATTACTACAATTCTACCAATTCGAAAGTTAAATTGATTGAAAATTTTTTTTATTAAAATAATTTTCCTGTTTAATCTAATATGAATTTCAATGTACAGCGCAATTCTACTAATTCGATTAAATTATTATTTTTTGTTTAATTAAGTTTATAAGTTTTTGCCATGTGTATTTTTCGCATTAAAATTAAAGCAATTGTTTTGGCCCTATAATTAATCTATCAATGTGTCAAAAAAATAATTTTCAACAATTGTATATAATCTTTTTTATAATATTAGTAATTTATTATAAAAAATCTATTATTAATTTATTTGTAATTTTAATATGTCAATGTATCAAGAGTTTGATTGTAATTTGTTAATATGTCTTTGCGTTGATAATAGATGGCATGTAGTTGACACATGGTAGGGGTTGATACATGGAAAATACTGATGGAGTAATGTGTCAAGACTATGAAAGCCTCAAATGCCACATGTTAAGCATAGGAAAAGGCTTGAGTGTCACATGGCAGAACCTAGCGAAGTGTTCTTATCATTATATATTATATATTGATTCAAAAGTTAAATTTGAATTGAAATTATTTTTTATTGAAATAAAAGTTTCCGTTTAATTTGATAGAACTTTGCCACGTGTACTTTTTCGTATTAAAATTACTACATCTATATCATTTCGAAAGTTAAATTCGACTAAAATTATTTTTCATTAAAATATTTTTTTCCATTTAATCTAATATGAATTTCAATATACTGTGCAATTCTACCAATTCGATTTTTTTCGTTTAATTAACTTTATATGTTTTTGCCATGTGTATTTTTCCTATTAAAATTAAAGCAATTGTTTTGACCCTGTAATTATTCTATCAATGTGTCAAAAAAATAATTTTCAACAATTGTATATAATCTTTTTTATAATATTAGTAATTTATTATTTTTTATAAAACAATCTATTAGTAATTTATTTGTAATTTTAATATGTCAATGTATTAAGAGTTTAATGGTAATTTGTTAATATGTCAATGTGTTGAGAGTATGCGAAGTCCGGGATAGCATGTACTTGACACATGGTGGAGGTTGACACATAGCATATACTTTTGGAGTAATGTCTCAAGAATAGTCTCAAGTGTCACGTGTCAAGTATAGGAGAAGGCTTGAATGCCACATGACAGAACCTGATAAAGTGTTCATGTCTTTATATGTTATATATTGATGTGTCAAAATAATAATTTTCAACAATCATATATAATCTTTTTATATTATTAGTAATTTTAATATGTCTATGTATCAAGATTTTAATTGTAATTTGTTAATATGTCAAGTGTTAAGAATATAAGAAGTTTTGGATGCCACGTAATCGACAAATGGTGGAGGTGGTAGAGAGTGGTGGAGTAATGTGTCAGGGATATGAGCGCCTCCAATGCCACATGTCAAACATGGGAAAAAGTTTGAGTACCACATGGCGGAACCTAGCAAAGTGTTTCTGCGATTATATATTATATATTGATTCTCCTCATATTTCAAGAGATTCTTAGGATATTGCGTGTATCGGTGAATTGGGAAACAAATCTAGCCCGACATCCGGTCAGCAGTGGGCTGGACCGCGTCACAAACCTTCTGGGCCCCATGCACCTCTCTCAGCTTCGCTAAAACTAGCTGGGCTTCACCAGGGCCTACGTCTTGGACCTAACCTGTCAAAAGTGTTAATGGGTTTTCCTAACTCAGGCCCATTAGACCGTCCCCGAACAAAAAGCATTATTAATTTGAAGGTCGATTGTCAAAATACGCTCATATATTTCTGATCTTATTCAAGCTAGCTAACAGATTGGAGAAATAGTTGTTAAGCTGAGGAATGGTTGGTTTTCAACTGAAGCATTTCCTTTCCAAGTGAAAATTTGAGCACGATGAAAATGGTTGTAGCAAAATGCGGGCTTATGACTGGTTAACGAAAAAATCAAGATGCAACAGTTAATTTACTAGTATTTGCCACAATAAATGATAAATAATAAAACAAGAAAAATGATTTAGCGTAAAATGAGTCTAAAAACAATTACAAGAAAGTGACCCAATAATAAACTGAGTTATCAGTTGTTGGACTTAACCTATAATGTAGGAATTTGAAATTCATTAAAGTATCTTGTGGATAAGGTCAAGTCGACACTCAATCATGATTTAATTTCAGCCAATAAGTGAAGAATACTTTTGCAATTTCATCGAAAATTTAAAATGAGTCTAAATATCTTTCTAATGCTAGCAGATAATGAATGTTTTTCAGTGTTCAAGTTACGCCGGGGATCCTCTATTTTATTAGGGATAAAATTCCGAAATCGAACGTCCTATGAACTAAGGGAGATTTAGGCGGTGCTTGTCTCCACTTAAGTTTAGGTGGTCCTTGTCCCAACTTAAAATCAATTGTTGAAAATTAAAGTTAATAATTTATGTTCTAAATGAAATAAATGCTTATTTAATTAAGTTAATCTTGTTTGGTGAATAAGTGCTAAAAATTTGAAATTCTTTGATATATATTATTTGATAACCCAATATTTTTCGTTTTCTTTTCACTTTTGACACAATCTTCTAATAATTTTATTAATTTTTTAAAAATAAAAGAATTAATAAAAAATAAACTAGAATAAAAAAGGGAAAGCATTGTCCCGATAAATCGGAGATGGAGGGGCTGTGGAGGCTTCAACTCCAGCCACTGTTTTCCCAGACAAGGTTGCTTCCCTGAAGAGAGAGAGGGAAGAGATTTTGGGTGGTGGGTGATTTGATCCCAGCCATCGTAGACCCAAACGAGGTCGCTGGAGACTCCTGAGAAAACTAATGACCTCGTCTAAGCCGGTGGTGATTGGGATGAGGGCCTCCACCACCTTGAATCTCATCACTCTCTCTCTTCGACCAGTCTTGCCGGCGGTTGACCGATACAGACGACGACCTGAGAGGCTCTCGCAGGCCTTTTCCCGTTCGGTGTCTCTTTGTTTTTCATTTGTAGGTTCCTCCACTCCCTAGAGGGCTCCTTGAGGGTTCGGACCAACCTTTATCAGCCCCGTTCAACTGCTGGTCCTCCCTTTTCTGGCACCAAGAAGGTGGTTCGAGGACGTTGGAGGTTGCCCGTGATTCCTTTTTTCCTTAGGCCGGGTCTTAACTTGGTTTTCCCGCGTTTCCCTTTGACACTAGCTCGAAGGAGGTACAATCTTCAAAATAGGAGAATGTTAAGGGTCTTTAAATGCTTGCCCTTTTTTTTTTTTTTTTTTAAATTCGGTTCAACTTTTGCTCAAGCCAAAGATACATTTCATGTTAGAACTGGTTAGTTTAGCTATTCGAACAAAAAAGGAAAGTGTATTTATCGCATTTGAATCAGTAGCTCTCCCATAGGACACATAGTCTGCTCATTTTATATCAATGCTCAATCCGTAGGAACTAGAGTCGCTTAATCACATATGTACCATCACACCTAGGAGCCTATACCTCAGCCTGTTTGATGTCCCCTTCGGTTTTATAGATGGATTTAACCATCGGTGACTGGTCTTCCAAACTCCATTTTGCTTTTGGACTTTATATTTACATTTAACTGTGAACAATTTTGAAGTTTTAATAAAGCTAACTCGCACTAACCGAAATATATTTATAGATATTTGTTTAATTCTGCGAGTTACATACGCATCCCTTACATACAACAGGTTATACTGACCTACGGAAACTCTGCCAATCCCATACAAAAACCCTGGGCTTTTCTCCTCCTGATCCCGGAAACCTCAGTCGAATATCTCCTGCGCTTCGATTATGCTATGCTGACTGAAACAGAAATTGCATTTAAGCTAAAGCACTTCAAAAACATGGTGGTAGTACGATTTGCTTAATTCAGAATGGAGAGACTCACTGATCATCCTTGGAGACCCGATAATATTTTTCTGCGTGCTGTCTCTGACCGATAAGTTGAGCAAAACGCTCATCGTGAGTTATGACTATCAGCTGAAAATTCTCCTGTCCTTTTCTGTCCTCCATAATTCTGACGAAGTCAAGAAAGTTGAAAAAGATGAGACAATGGGAAGCATGAATGTTCCCATATGCTTAGCAAAAGCTGTCTTCAGTTTGGTAAACATTTTTATCACAAATACTTTCCTACGATATACAGTCTCAGAAGTACATTATTTCGGGTGATGTGTACAAAGTTCATGTTCCTCTACTAGAAGAAAAGGTAGATAAGATTTATTTAAGCAATAATAGGAACTGTAAATGCAAAATGGAGATGAATCCCGAGATTTTTGTACCTCAGAAGAGCTCCAGCAAGACTTTCAGCATTGGGACCATCCAAGTTTGTCGTTGGTTCATCCAGCGCTAGTATTCCACAATTAAGGCAAAAGGTCTCGGCCAAAGCCAAGCGTATAATAAGAGAAGCTAGAACCTGGAACCCAAGAGCATCAACATTCAATTTTCTCTTCAAATTTTAAAACTGAAAAGGCATATTTTCCCCTAGATGGTTATATCAAAAAAAAAAAAAATTTCACCAGAAGCATGGTAACTTCAAAAATTATATATATATATATATATATATATAATAGACAGTTCGGAAATAGTTGCCCTTGTGTTCCAAAAAGAATCAACATGCCAGACTGGAAAATGAGTGAAACCAAAACAGAGACAAAGTTTGAGAAACACAGGATTATAGCAGCATACCTTCTGACCGGCACTACACCGTCCTCTCATTTCTAGCTCTGTATCACCAGTCTGCATGAGAACCTGTACAAATTTGAAAACAGTTCTCTATCAAATATCATACCTCGCAGAAAGAGGAAAGTAAGAAAAAAAACCGTTACTATACCTTGTAACTGTATGAACGAGTCCCAGCACCTTCAGAGTCTGAATGGATTCTGATGTAGTCTATGTCTTGTCCTCTATAAGTTTGCTGCCACAGCTCTCTTATGATTTTATTGATTTCTTCCATCTTCATCGTGTGGAAGCGCATGAGCGCCCTAAAGAGAAGTACTCTTAGCTCTTTTAAGTTCGAAGAGATTATAATATCAATTATTACATGTTGAGCCAATAGGTGTGAACAATGTTATATGATATCAAAACTTACGGAAAAATTATTCTCTTCGTTTACAACTAAATATGTGATGTACAAAATATTTTCTACATAGCTTGTTCTATCAAGAGAGGGAGGCCAGAGAAAATTTAAGACCGCTGAGTAGTCACTGGAGATTAAGGTGGTGTCACTGGATATGGCAACCAGATCGGGACCGCCATGAGGTGCCAACATTGCCACGTCCAGCCACTGGATTGTGAAACAAATGACTGCCATTGCACATGGGAAGTTTCTCTCCTGGGTTTTATTCTTCTAGTTTTGGGATAAAAGAAATCCCATTACGAAGAGCAATTATCCTTGAATTTTTCGTGTCATTTAATAACTTAATCTGATGGTGCAACAATGATAACTAATTTAACACCTAGTCAACTATAAAAGAAACGCCACATCTGAAAAAAATGGGGGTACTTGGGGTGAAGGTATCTCCTGAACAAACTGGAGGGGGTGTCAATGAAATTGACTTATTTCACAGATTGAGGGCTTTTGAAGGTTAAATGAAAAAAGCATGACGAGGCAGCTAAACATCATTTCAGCAAATAGACTAAGAAGATAGGAGTTGGGGGGTTGGAAATAATGTTAAACCATCATATAAGAAGAATCTGAAAGGTAAATGAAGAATGATGGATTCCTAAAGCAACAATGCAAACCCTCTTTGTAATGGCCCAAACTTTAGTTTGAAACTTAAAAGCTTAGGCCATTGGAAGGATTATAGAGTAGTATCTCACACTCTTAGAATCCCTAGTACAAAATTTTACTCAGACATTAGATTCAAAAGGAAGAGAGACTAAAAGGAGGTTTAAAAGCTGGAAATCTATACATTATGTTCAAACACAGATCGAAATTAACTCTGTTGGCAATTGGCCTATTAAAACACTTCCTATAACAAAAATAAGTGAAAAGCTTACTTGTCTAGTGCATTGTAGTATCTGTCCAAGTCCTTATTTGCCATCTCAGTGGTCTGCCAGAAAATATGCCATTACGTATTCTGAAGAAGGGTGTGGATGATGTCGAATATGTTCAATTAACAGAAATGACATCATACATACCTTAAGTTGGATTAGCTGGTCAAAATACCGCTTGTCGATATCCTTATATTGAGCCTGCTTGAGATCTAATTTGTTCTTCGAAATGTTGCTTTGATAGACAGACATTGTTCCATGAGACCTGTTAACCTATGATAAAGAAAGTTCGGAAATAAAACAGGAATTAATATTGCCGAACATGACCCGACAACTTCCAAATTCAACACTAATAACAAACCTAAGAGGTTATAAACAGTTTTAAGGCAATTACCATCATGTAATAAAAAGCCTGTACTTAGTCCCCACCCAAAAAGAAAATTACAGATCAATAAATTCATTACATGAACAGCAAGAGTTTTGGAAGTGTTCCCTTTTTCCCTTAATGCATTCAGTACACCTTAATATGTAAAGTTCAGTTTGATTCTCTAGAATGATCGATTAATTAATCATTAAAACGGATCAATTTGAAGAATGGCTCAACTTTCGGGCCCATCCTTGGAAATTGCTTGTTTACTAAAAAAAATCTTAACTCTTATCACATTATGGCACTGCAGAGTTAAATTCCAGTATCTTATGTCTTTTTATTCCAGCAGCAATACAAATTTCAGAAGTCCGGGCTCAATTGTCCACAAATATGAATGAAGCTGCGGCTAAACAAACATAATGCCAATAAAGATGCAAAATATAATGTGCAAACTAACTGGCAAGCTGCATCTCGGATTCAATCCTTGTGCTATTGAAGACTCGCTAGGATGATTACTTGAACTAAACTGATAGGTCGACAGGGACTAGAAATGTAGCCAGTCCAGCTCTTCAACCTCAATTCATATGCACTAGTACATAGAGATCTGCCTGGTTGTCTCATGGACTGAGCATGAACCAACCTGTTATCTCTGATAAAAAACTTTCAATTTGTTGACCAATAAAACGGATCCGAGAGCCTATGGCTTGATTACTGCAATGTCCAATGGGGTACTAATAACTATGCCCATAAGTCCTTCAAGAATATACTATCAGTTCAAACCCACATAGAATGTGTCATTTCAGGTGTGTGCCCTCCATTGAAAAGCTTTACTCACCTCAGAGAGAAGCCTCTCTCTTTCCTGTAAAAGTTTCGCAAGTTCTGCTTCAAAGGTAGAAATTCCACCAGTCTTGAGTATTCTGTCCTCCAAGGATTCTATTTCAAAGGTGAGCTCATCTACTTCAGCTTTTGTCTTCCTGTAGTTCAAATTGTCCTCAATATTTCGTCTCAGTTGATCTTGATTCCTCATAAGGTCCTTACTCTTGTTTAGTTCCTCCAAAATCTCCTGCTTCCTCGTATCACAGCTCTGAAGTTGAGACTCTGATGTGGATTGTTTTTCTTGTAATTCTTTCAGCCTCTCTCCTTTCTTTAGATCATGGTACCTGAAAGGAACCCAAACTGATGAGCACAACTATGGCAGAGTAAGAGTTTCAGAGCAGTCATTACCATTAACAAGAACATACTCCTTAATTTTGGAATTTATTTTGTGTACTGCATCAACTTCCTGCTGGTAGTTTCTTTTCTGCTCCATCTGTTCTTCATACTCATGGTCAAGTTTGGCCTTTAAATCATTGTATACGCCCAGTAGTCTATCCTTCTCTTTGACTAAATGGCCAATATCCTCTGTCAAGTGCTGAAAGTATCATAAAAAACAAGGCACAAAGAAGAAATATGAGTCAAAAACGCCACCCTAGCTGAGGATCACTAGTATGCTGGGCCTGATATATTTCTTTTTCCTTTTGCTGGGAGTAAATACTAGTACACTGCGATGCAAACAGCACAAAGAATATAAGGGATAGGTTATTCAATGCAGTTGGCTTAATCTTAATTTCCTTTTCCAGAGATACATCCATTTGTGCATGTTCTAATTCCCTATCATCATTCTTCTTATAAGCCTAGACAGCTAGAGAACACTTTCCTGGACCAGAGAACCATTTTCACCAGATCAAGTTAAAATCAATTAATTGACTGCAGTAGTAAAGCAGAGTTAAAGACTACGAGAACAGTGAAACACCTTCTCATCGAGATCAAGCTGACTCTTCTCCTCAGCTAAACGATCCAGCTCTTCCTCCACCTTTTTGACATCCCGCAGTGTATTAGCTGCTTTTACCTTTTCCTCCCGTAGCGTGTGCCAGCGAATTTGAATGTTTGATAAATCATTCTCCATGTACCTTTGCTCTTCCCTCAGTTTCTCCAATTCATTGTGCAAACTGTCCCTGCACAAGCAGAGAGACAGACGTAAGTTATAGGAAAATGAGCTTGCTCAAAACTGTATCACTGACAGGACTGAGAAGGATTTATATATATCCATGAATTTGATCAGAATAATCATATCTATCAAATCGAAATCCCAGATTAATTATTATCACCTATAATTCCTTAAATTTGTGGCTATAGTTAGTGTAGCTGAATAAAGGAAAACAGCAATAAAAATAAAACTGTCAAAGTGTGGTTGATATTGCTATTAGCGCATTATACTGAACCAGAATAAAATTCTGAAGTGCTAGTTACTTATTGCGGTGTTAAGAGTACAGGATTTTGATCCAACATGTTGGGCAGCCCCTCCTCTATGCTATTGGTTCAGTCTATTTCTATGCTATACCATTCTAGTCTTGTTTTGGACGCATCTACACGTGATGTGGAACATTAATTGCACAAATATCCCAGGTTGTCCTTCATGTGCAGCCATACCAACTAAAGATTTTCTCTGGTAAAACCGTTAGGATAAGAAGATGATAAGTCGAATATGTTTTACTTTACGCCCTGCAAGGTATTCAGCTCAGATTGAATTTCTTCCATAGTTCTGACACCTTGCCCACGAAAATCAAGCTTGTACTCCAAATCATCAACTTGCTTCTGCAAAGTCTGAGTTTCTTGGAAAAGTCTGTCTGCAGTATCAACAGGTTGTACCAATGCCTCAACCGAGTCTTTTTGGGTCTGTATCTCAGCAAGAATAACCAATACCTACAAAAGAAGCATTGTCTACATTGTTTGTCAGTGAAACAAAGAGGAAACAACGATGAAAATTGGCACAGTAAGTCAAGCAGTTTTACACAAGCATAAAGATGACAAGAAACAAACAATTTCATTGAACTTTCGCTATTTCAGGTAAACAGGTGTTCCTAGGACTAAAAGGGCACTGATTATCATGAACATCTAGATTAGGGTTTGGTCTGCTCAGAATCTGCATGGAAAGTTACAGTTAAGAACTGATTACAAATAAATAAACATGCAAATAGCATGCATGAAATAAATGCTGAAATTCTCAAAGAAATCCATTACTCCAGACACTTTCCTTTCCACTCGCTTTCTCTCTCTTTAGGATTAAAGTTTTTCAGGTAAATGTCACTAAATTCATAAGAATGGGACTAGACTTCAGAATTGCATTAATCATCCACAAGCATCAATGCTGATTGTCATTCATAGCAAGCTCAAAGATATGTGCATAATTTTCACCAGAAGATCCAGATAAAAAGGCATTATGGGAATAGACATACATACAAAAGTGTCTCCCTCCCAGTCAAGGAAGGACATTTCAGCAGCTCAGCACAAGAATAGTAGCAGTAGTAGCAGCAGTAACAATTATCAGGGAAAAAAAAAACGAAAGACAAATAGAGAGAATAGCATGGAAAAGGATCTACAGAACAAGTCACAAAATCGATCAGAAAACAGAACAAGTTCACAACATAGTAAACAACATTGTAAATGAGCCAAATTCTACAGATGCAGATGATTACATCATCAAGAGCCGCAGATTTCTGATCCAGCTCTTCCTTAAGATCACGTAAGCTTCTTTCAGCATGAGGAATCGTCTCCTTCTCTATCTTCACACATTCATCGTATGTAGTACGAAGCTTATCTAACTGGTGAAATTGAGATTCTGCCTCCGAGGATTCCACTGCCAACATTTTCATGCGTTCAGCAGAACTAGCAGCCTTCACTCTTTGCTGTAATTCACAAACACTTATCAAGTTTACAAATTCCAAGACAACAGGGAAAGCAAAGGCACCCAAAAAAAGAGGCATTCATAAAAAACTCAGGTAATGCTTGGTTTCAGGTATCTAAAAATTTCAAAGGCCTAGGGACTCAGATTGCTTAGAGTATTTCTTATGGTTTGATAAATGTTTCAGGTTCCAAGAGTCTGGCTCTCCCAGAATCTCAAATACCCTCATTAGGGTGGAATCTCATCATGAAGTTCCAAGTCAAACAATTAGTTTCCTGTCTCTTAGGAGTCTAAAAAGACCAGGGACATAACACACCAACGATTTACCTTCCCAAGTAAAATTAAAGCTCCTCCCACCACCCCCCCCCCAACCAGTGGTAGAAATTAACACACTCGAAAGAATATTAACAATTCTTAAAACCCAAGCCTGCTTGCTTCACATTTCTAACACTGGCAAAAAACAATAACTCCATAATCATACTTTCTACACATTCTGCGTTGATAGTTTGAAAATTTTCATTTGTAAACTTATCTTGCATTTTGAAGCTTAAGTGATTGTAAAAAAAATTCTTTTAAATAAAAGTTTATGTGTATGTTGTGTATTTTACGCAAATAAGTTGTGGATAACCATGAATATTCGAAATATGGCAAAGACAGATTCCAAGGGATGTCCACAATCAACATCAAAAGATACTTCCTCAGGAATCACTTTCTCCTTTCTCGGGGAATCACTTCCCATGAAAGTAACTTCTACAAGAATCTCAGATGCCACAAACTGAACGCAAATATAGGGGGATGGACAAGCTATGCACAGACAAGTTAATGACATCAATCCAACCAAGAATTCCCACCTTCTTAACGAATGCATCTTCCTCCTCAGATGAGAAAGGACGCTCACAGCAGGGACAAATATGATTAGCGCGGGCTACTCGTTCAAACGGATCAAACATTTGGCGCATTCCATCTGCGATGTTATATTTACTGCAAACATTGAGATACCGTTGTTAGTGCTGCAGCAACCCTAAACTAGTTCACTAGTCATGCTGCTTAATTGATGTCCATGAATAAACTTTATTTGTAAATGAATAACCTTTTCTGGACATCCCTTTTTTGCTTAGCATTCTCTACTGCTTGATGATAAGTGTCAATGGTGGAAGACTGCAGCTCCAGGACTTGGAGTTTGGATTCAATGTACCTCTTTTTTGCTGCATGTAAAAATTAACAAGGTAAATGAGATATGAGGCACTTAGCAAGAAATGAATCTAAAACATGGTACAAGAAGAAACGGTCGATAAGCCTTAGAAAGAAGGCAGTCAGATGAAAAAGTATGTATGAATCCATAACAGTTTGGGCCTCAAGAAAATCAATAGAGATGGGAAAAGGCTATTCTTCAAGATACCATGGCACATCATTGAAAATAGGTACATTCTCTAGAAAGTGAGACATCCTTGGAACTTCATAGAATAATTGGTCTTAAGTATCAAAATATATTTCTTCCATATGAGAAAAAAGGATTTCATTTTATCATTACATGGTTTTAACTGGAGTAGAGAAATCAACAAGAATGTGTTAACTCATATAGAAGTATGGGAGAAAGAAAAATAGAATGGGCAAAAGATCAATGGGATGAGAAAGAGTGCTATAAGGAACTTAATCCTTCAAACAGTTCTATAAAAATCTAGGATGCCAAACATAAAATGTCCATACCAGAAGCAGGGACATTCTCAATTAAGAATAATACAATGGAAGCCGGTTGCTCTCTTTACCCTACCCATTTAGGTGAGCTGAGCTCTTCCAGACATAACAGGTTCATAAAAGTAACAGCACATCATTATCGTAGGAGCAGGTTTTCAGTAATTAAGACAAACACACAGAAGCAGTGAAAGCGCCAATTGCTATGATTAAGCGGGAATATATAGAAGGATGAAAAGATGTACATTCCAAATCCTTCCGATGTTTGGACAAGTTATCAGTAACTTCCTGAATTTTCATCTGCAACACATTCACTTCCTTCTCAGCTTCACGAGATTTTGAGCTCAAATCATCAAATTCTTGATTAAGAGCCCTATGGCAAGAATATTCTCAAAATTAGAATAAATCATCCAACTTTAAATGAGCATTCAGCATCAATACATTAATTATGCGAAACAATTGTAAAGAATTTCACCATTCAAACTTAATTTATTCTAAACAACATTTTGACCTCTATATCTCAAGTATCTCTTGGCAGAAGAGATAATGGACATGATGTCTAGATATGCTGATGTCATCAGGCAATTGCACGATAATGCGTCAACATCAATAATTTCCACTATCTAATATCATCTGTGAAAAACAAATCCAAAGGGCCAACCTCAACGCCTGAGTAATTTCCTTTTTCATATCCTTGTCAAAAGGAAGCCTCCCTTTCAGCACTTTTCTGATTTTGTCCTTGAAGTCATCAATTCTGAGAAATGAAGAAAATACAGTAAGGATCCAAGGGAAACCAAAATCAAGTTAGACAGATATTCAAACACAAAAAGACACATTACCCACAATTAAGAAACTTAGAAAACATTAAGCATTTAGGACTGATTAGTTACAACATGCAAAGAAGTTCTAGAAGAATGTTACTAACATCTTTCTATGCTTCTTCTTGTGATTTTCTAGCTCTGCCTTCTTAATAGCCAGCTTTACTCTGTCCTCAGAATCACCTGCCATGATGTCTTTCTCTCGATTGAGAGCCTTAATATTTTGCTCGAGGCTGTATAGCTCGCTTTGCTTTTGTCGTATGACAGATTCAAATTCTCTTTCAGCAAGCTGGTTCGTCTTCCTCTCAACCTCAATTCGCTGATAGGACAGCAGGAGTTAATGTAGTTATATGAACATTCTTTGCCGAAACTACAGGCAAAACTCGTAAGCACCTGACAGTTTCTAATTTTCTTTTATTGGATAAGTAGCTCTTTTTTTTTAAATAATAACCAGAAAATGTCTCTTTTTATGGGAATTTGAGTACTCAGCCCCTCAAACCTTCAAGAGAAATCTGTTTCTTTATGTTGGCTTATTGATCCTTCAAATAACATTTGATGGATACATATACATGCAATGAGGTGATATCCAACCCAAAATAGAATATGCTTCTGATCTGCAGAACTCAATATGCAGAAACCAAAAAGAAAAGGGCAAAATAGAACCTGAATGGAATGATCTTACCATGCTCTTTTCCCTTTCATCAATGTGGGAGAGATCAACGTTAGAAATTTGGAGCTCAAAGGTATCGCGTTCAATTTCCTTCTCTTGAATGCGCCTCAATATGCCAACCTACAGGAGAGAAATGGATTTTTGAAAGAACTCCAAAATTGCCAAAAGTTTTGAAAGTACAGATGCTATGATGCTTGTTGACAGACCTTGATCTCTGCTTTGGCCTGCCTTTGTGCATCCATATTTTTCCAAAGATCATTCAAATCCATATACTGATCCCATGCAGTCTTGTGCTCTACTTCATTTGACCTCTGAAACAGTTTTCCTAATCAGAGCTCTTTAAGATACATATATATTATACACACAAATGTACAAATATCTGAAAAGTATAAATTCCATAAAATGTAAAAGAATGCTGTTCTATGTATTTCTTTTTTTCAACTACAAGCAGTTTCTCTATTGAAATCTACAAATTCAACAGGTCAACGAATAAACCAGGAGATTACCTTTTTATCTTGCAAATCCTGCTCAATATCCAACAACCGTGACTTTACTCGATTTGTAAGGCTCAATACAACCTCATTGCTGAAGGGAGCAGCCGGAAGTGAACCCAAATTATGCCGAGAAAAGAGCTTCTGAATCATAGCATCCCTTTCATTCTTCAAAGAGTTATGAGCCTGGAGTAGAAATTTCAGAAAAACAGTAAGAAAAAGTTCTTCCCACTTCAGCAGTGCAAGAAACCGAAAACTTGCAACATATATAGGGCAATAAGGCATTACTTCAGCTTCAGTTTGTAGCCTGCTTATTTCCCATATATATTCATTTATGGACCGCTTAAGGAAAGAACTCTTGGTCTCTGTGTCATTCATCTCCCTCTCCAACTTGCTAATCTTTGATTCTAAGAGAGCGATTTTCTGATCAAACTTACTCTTCCATTCCATCAGTTCCTCATCAGTATCTAATCATCGAGAAAAGCAATAGTGACTTTAAGCTGATGTCAATATACATCCAGCAAAATAAAATAATGAAGAACATCTCTTGCATGTACAAACCCTCATTCTCCTCCGCAAGAGCTGCATATTGTTTCTGCTGCTCCTTAAATAAAGTTCCTCTTTCAGCAGTCTTAGTTGCAATCTGCTCTTGCATTTTCCTCAAGTCTTTAAGAGTCACTTCAGTATGATGGATTCTGGTATCGACATTTTGGATACTTGCTTCCAGCTCTTGCAATTGACTCTTCAGAGATTCTGTTTTTTCCTGGTCCTGAGAAATGCTCTCTCGCAGCTGCAGAACCCCAAATGTCTCAATAATAATAGCAAAGAAGCAGTTAAAGTGGTAAGTATAATAACCAAAAGCAGCATACAAATGCTTTGTGTATGTCCGTACTTCAAACAGGAATTAAAAAAAGACACAAACTGCAAGCATTGCTGAGGAACACAATCCCATGATTTACGATAACACATGTACTAAAGATCCTAATCAGTTGACAAACAAAGATGATTCATGTCATCAATGACCAAAGAGAAATAAACAATGGTATATGTGCTAGAAGATACAGAACCTTACGGCCTCCTAAGAAAAGAAAAATAGATTTGCATGACATTTTTCTTTGCATGACATATCCCACACCATGATCACCACTTCTCACAATATCTATTATCCTTGAAACTACCATGCTATCACCTGTATGAGCTTCTCTGCCATTGATAAATTATTCAACAAACAATACCATTAGAAAAGGGAATCTTCATAACTACCAGAATGCCAAAGAAGAGACAACCTTATAGGCAGCATCTTTAAGTGTCTGAAGGTTCTCTAACTTCAACTTGTAGGTCTTTATCTCTTGAGCCTGATCTTTGTGTAATTTCTTTATGGCTTCCAAGGCTTTTGTGTATCTGTTGGCAGTCAATAAGCAATTACAGATAGTAGATCCAACCATTGTAAGTGTTCAATAAAAATCTCTGTTGCATGAAACATGTAACATGGAGTGCTGCTGAGGAAGAAAATTATAAC
The DNA here is from genome assembly GCF_007655135.1 of Punica granatum. Lineage (NCBI taxonomy): Eukaryota > Viridiplantae > Streptophyta > Magnoliopsida > Myrtales > Lythraceae > Punica > Punica granatum. The sequence continues at coordinate 22,196,154 of NC_045128.1, forward strand.
ATGCATATATATTAATCATCCAGAAGGTTGCTGGAGGGACTAAATCCGGTTCTGGAATAGGAGGACCAAAGTCCAGGGCAGAGGGTAAAGCGAGTGAGCAACTGAAATTTAAGGAGTGCAGCAAAAAAAGGGAAAAAGAAAATTAATTCATTCTTTCAAGATTAGGAGTTCCAGAGAACAGTATTCAGATTTGACCCAGTAGAAAACTGGTCACAGACTCACAGGATTCTAGTATCTTTTAAAATTCTGGAACCACAGCCAACTTGGGGCCAGAATAATGATAATGTCCCCACCTTGAAAAATTGTTAGCACTGGAGGGAAATGCACAAGCATGGGACTCAAATTGAGACCTAATAACATGTGAAATTTTTTAAGAACCACAACCAGATGATCTAAATGTTTAAGATTGTCAAACAAAGGTGTGGCTTTCTATTATATAATTTCAAAAACCTAAAGTTACCCTATCGCATAATAATAGAATCTATATCTATCTATCTATCTATCTATCTATCTATCTATCTATATATACAATAACAAACTTTTGAGCTAGTGTCTCACGCCACCACCTTATCAAAAATAAAACTGTCTTATCTCACGCTTCCATCTCATCGGAATTCTAAGGCCTCTCATGCCACATCAACATGTTATATGAAAAGATTTTTTAGAATTTTGTTTTGTATTATATACTTTCAATATATAGTTTCCCATTAAAATAAAGCTTTCCACTAATAATATATGCAGTATATTTTACACGACATCTTAAATAATCTACTAGTGAAAAGTTCCTCATAAGATTGTTAATATTTAAGTAGGCAAGTATATGATTTAATTGTGAATATAATCTATTATTATACACTGTATATAGTTCATGGAATGTCTCGATATTTTTATAGATATAGTATGGTAGTGTATTTGATATCCATTATATTATCGCGCAAGTATCTTCACAGAAAATTTATATTATCACATATAGATGAAGGTCCTCTACTTTTTCTTTTTGCTGCAAAGATGGAGGTGCTTCCTATTCAGAGGAATGTGCATTTTCTATATATTTCCAGATGATATATGTTAAGACAGGATTTTATATGCCTATAGGAATTACAATAATTCAAACATTAGTTGCTTCTTTAAAAATAAAAAAATTATCCTTGTAATCACCCACAGAGAGCGTTGAGATTTCACCTTCTATAGAACAGTACCAGATAATAGGTTAAGGGTACTAATTTGGAACCTGAAAGTTAATTATTCCTTTCATGACCAACAATAAAAGATCCAACCTCAAATAGAAACAAGAAACCAAAATGCATATTGAGCTCAATTGAGAAGAAAGACTGCACCTCAATGAATCCATATGTCGCATCTTCCCCTTTTCTCATAACGCATGCATTTAAAATAAAATAAAAAAGCATTGGAAGGAAAAGTAAATAAACACCAAAAGGAAATCATAAACAAACCTTAAAGTTCCGAATTGAAGGATAAGAAAACAGAGTATACCATGGTTATAGTATATAGTGAATAAACATAGCAAGAAATCGCAGAGCATGTGATTCAGGACCTGAACTGGAAGTTATCAGTTTCTGGCTTTGGAACTAGAACTGACCCACCCTCCAAAGGAACAAGATGACTAGGTTCCAACAAGTTCCGGACTTATATTACAGCTGCGCAAACTAACACTCGTGAATTAAGAATTTAGTGGTAATATTAGTCTCCTCCAGGATCAATCTTGGATGTGCTATTTACCTTGAGGATCTTATAGATCAAAAAATGGAAAACATCCTTTAAGTCGAATAGTGCTATGAAGTGTGAACTATAGCAATACAACCCCTCGACAAGAAGAAGATTATAGATGGAAAAACTACAGTGCTGAATTTCATGAATAATAAAATAACAGAAAGATAAATTCAACAGGACAAATTAGAAAATCACTGAATAAGCAAAAGAGTCCTATATCTTCCTCTTTCATTGATATTATTCGTGATTGAGAAAAAAATTACATATTCATAGTTGAAATGTTGAGCACTAGAGGTAGGAAAGGGAAACAAGCATAAATTATTAGCAAACTTTTCAGAGCTCTATCAGAAATCCAAAGTCTGATTCGAGGTTCACACTGGGGAAAAAATGGGTTATGCCTCATGATTTCCAAATCCACAAACATATGCAGATACACGTAATCTTGACATTAATATGATAATGATAAGTAAAAAGAAGAATGTGGAATAAACTGTCTCTTTATTCGCCAATTCATGCCAATAATAGAAATCCATTTATAAAATTGATGGCAGCACATTCTACTGCCTATAAAAACACAATTCAATCTGTAAACGTAGTTATAAAAATAATAATAAATCAATAAATATATATATATATATTTAAAAAAAAAGGCTGAAGCTGTCCATGAATATACCTAGTTGCAGAGAAGATATCATCAAATTTCTTCTTCAATGTAGAAGGATCCTGCAATGGCCAGTTAGCTTCATCTTGATGGACAAATATAACATTTTCCAGAATAGCCTTTGAAACGCCCATTAAAGCTGGAATTTCCCGGTCCATGTCAGCACAACGATAGCTAAGGCAAACTTTCTGTAACAAAAGAATTGAAGTATAAAAGATCAAACAAGGAGACACCAAACCTCACTTGTGAAACTCCCAGACAAGCCTCTTGTTTTCACAGACAAATAGCTCCCTCACTGAGACTAAAGTCCAATTTACAATAAAATTATAACTGGCACTGACGTTGCAGATACAGTAACAAAGAGCTCCTATAAACATAGTTGCGCCTAAACAAACAAAAATTCCAGGATTATAAGTTATTCTAATAGCACAAATAATTTGTTCATGCACAACAAGAAGGTTGGTTGAAAAGATTTTACAACACAAGCAAAGCAACCAAGCCCTACTATACTGTATGAGTCCAACGATACAATTGACGCAGAACTTTTGCTTCATCAATAATCACATACTGATGAAGACTCATAAAGTGAGATTTTTCCTAAAGGTTTCAAACCATGTCTCGGGTATGACATAGTTGTTTAATCTAAATAATAGTTGTCTCCATAAAAGCTGTAACAGAGTCTCGGAACTATCCAAGACAGTTACCAAGCATGGCAGGTACCGTTCTCCAAGAAGAGAAATGCACTTAGAAGGGTAAACTAGGTCACCACCTCACTCAAACTATAACGAAATGGACATAAATGACAACATACCACCCTCAACAAGTTGAAATCCCAAACAACCAAATAAGGCATGGGCCAAAGAGGATTGGACAGAAGCAGTTACAAATTGCATCAAATGCTCAAACAACAGAAATCTCTGGACAAAAGAAACAAAGCTCTCTTATTATTCTATAGCTGACAAATTGGTAACATCCTAGGAGAAGTTTTTATGTAGATATTCCAACTTTAGCTTAAATAAATGAACTGAAAAAAGACAGTGCATCACAATAGATGGAGTAATAATAAAGAAGTAACAGACAGAAAATATTCGAGTACAGTCATTTATACTGGAATTTTAACAGGACAAACAATCCTGCCTAACCCATGCTATTAGAGAAAAGGAAAAAATCAATTTTACCTCTCCCGTATGAGGATTAATTGTTTGAAGTACACTTTCAATTGCCTTGAACTCCATCTTCGATGCCTTCTGAGTCAACTGAAAGGACCTAATGCAAACCACATCCTTACAGGCAGCTGTCTTGAACCGTAGTTTAATTTGTCCCTTTGTCTCCGTCTCCCCAGCTACCTTCAGGCACAAAAAACGAACACTATTAGAAACATAGTCAAAAAGCTCCACCAGGGTTGCAAGCAAATAAGAGATCAAATAACTGAAGAGTTTTTTCCAGCTGCATCAAGTTCATACCAACTACCAATGACTATTAAAAGTAAACCACCAAAAGAGAAAGTGTTCAGCATGCTCAGTGTTAGGCTCTTTAACCACTGTTATAGCTAAACATATGCATTCCATGCCTGCTTATCCATATCTAGCTGGTACCGCTCGTTATCAATAATATCGAAGAGCGGGGCTACCCAAAATTTGAATTTAAGCAGAAGCTTGGTCCGTGGGGTCGGCAACAGGGCAAAAGTCTTGGACTTAGATTTGAACTCAGGACATGTGGTTTTGATTATTTGGCTATGTAGGTCCCAGACGGCATACACTAAACTAAGAAAGATTTTTTGACAATAAAAATGGAGCATAACTCCGGACAAAACTAGAACAAGGTAAAGAGAACAGACCTTCGGATCATGAATGAAACTATGACCAGACCTCGCATTGGGGGGCAACTCCCCGGTGCAAGAGAGCTTCAAACACTCAATTATTGTCTGCAAGGTCGGATACAATTACCCTCTTCGAAAATAAGAACACATTATACGATTAATTGACGCATATTACAAGATAAAATAAGTTAAAATCCACCAAAAAATCTAGAAGAGAGCAAATTATCACGGATGATCAACAAGTGTTCACTGAAATTCCCAAGCGAAACTTCTTATTTCTTACAACCTTAGCCTCTGCTAAAAGATTTCAAAAGCAATGTCCCGCGTGTCAGCATTCCAGTTATCCATCCGCTACCGCAATGGATTATGAAAAATGAGAAGGAACTGATCGGTTGATGCCCGACGATTATTTTCTTCCCCCACAAAAAAAAAAAAAAAATTTGCCCAAATTTCTCTAGAGTGGCATATGAAGGCGAAAGGGGCAGAAGATTATTAAGAGGACGAATAGTGGGTGGGTACTGTTTTCCCGGCGCCGTTGGGGCCGACGATGAGGGTCAAGGGCTTGAAGAAAGTGATGACGTTCTTGTTCTCGGGGTCGAAGCTCCGGATCCCCTTTATCAGCATCTTGTCCACTGTACTCATCTTTGCTTTTCCCTCTGTGCTTTCCCCCTTTACACTACAGTCCTTAGCTCATGAAAGCATGAAGCTATGTGTGGGTCTATGTCAGTGAAGCTGGGAGCCAAGACTACGATGAAGACGACGAAGAGAGAGAAGCCGACTCCGACGAGGGAAATGGGAGGCAAAGGGGGAAAACGCGGGTACATAAAATATATAATTTTGGGATTTCAGAGAAAATTTTGCTTTTTTCATATTTTGACCCCATGGATTTTGCCTTCTATCAAAAAAAAAAATCGAATTGAAACCAGTGCGAAATACCAAAAACCCAAAAAAATGATTTTATATTTTTATTTTTGAAATATTTGGATTAGATTTCGATTTCATTTTCGAAGGTTTGAAAAAAAAAATAGCATGCACTAGAGGCGAAGCCCGCACTTCGCTGCGAGACTTTGTGAGAATACCCAAACAATTATTGAAGAAATTAGACAAAAGTCCTGGTTAACTAGGGGCTCGTAGCGCCATCTTCGGTGGCCATCCACCCCCTCCGGGTCGACAGTGGCCTCTGGCGACCCGGAGGGGGTTGGTGGCCATTGAACATGACACCCCAAGTCTTATTTTAACTCTAACTTTAACTCTACTTACTACACAATAAAAGTCAACAATACAATTATTACTTTTTCATTTTTCGTCAATTTTTTTAACCATTCAATTCAATTTTTAATAATAAATTCTCTCAACTATTCGTTATTTTTTCTCATCAACATCACAATCATTACAAATCAATTAAAATCAAAATTCAACTTAACTGAACTCTGAAACCAAACACACTATATTCCCTACTAGTTGGAGTTTGCTGACGACCTGGAGGCCATGGGTTCTAACTGGTGATATCACCCCAACCCTAATGATCTCCTCTTCGTTTTATTTATTTATTTTTGTGAGTGGCTCTTTTTTTCTTTTTTCTTTTTTTTTCCTTTTTGCAACTAATGGTCCGAGAGTTCGTTCTCGGTTGCATGGCCAAAGAGAGAGAGAGAAAAAAAATCCTTTTCCTAATATCATTACAAACGCTCGAAAATAAGTTACTTTTTTTTCGGTGTGAACCTTGGTATCCGGAAGTCCAATTGGATTTCGATTAATCTAGTCGAGCCGAGTCGGGCCACTAAGTGGTAAAACTCTCCCATCATGAATTTATAAATTAATTTTTTGAAAAATACTCTTCTGATGAATGATTTATCTGCCTGAAAACCATTTACCCTAAATAAGCAGAACGACTATATATTCAATGAGTGTTACTCATCTTGAGTGGATGGGTAACAACCAATCAAAATATATGCAAGTGAGACCATTGTGGGACTACTGTGTGCCATGTTTACCAATTACATGCGTTTTATTTGATGTTACAGAGCCACTCAACTAAGTAATACTCACCGAATATTTACGCAAGTAGAATATCAATTTTTATCCACTGGGAGGGCCACTTATCGAATCTCTTACATTAAAGTTCTCGCTCATCAAACTACTTTTTCTCATATAGAGAAATCACTTCAAAGGGAAGAGAGTTCAAGACATTAGAATTACATATTCTCTAGGCACGCCAGCCCCTATAGACTACTCCTCTCCTTCATTGTTCATTGAAGCATTGAAAATTTTAGATTGCAAAATCTTCGAACCCTCATGAGGAGTGGAGAACATAAAAAATAAATGGAGAGCATCGTGATTTAATGATTACATAAAAATTCATATAGTCATTTGTGATGGTGCCTAAGCCCTGATACAGCGAACATAGAGGTGGTTGGGGTGGTTAATGCTTGGAGAGACAAATTATCCGGTGATCGGAAGTGGAGATAAAGAAATGGAAAGAACCGTATCAGGGAAGCCAAGAGATAGAGGGATTTGGTGCGGTTTTGTCCCCAGTTATGAAAAATTGGGAAAACGCCTCATTTATATTCAGTCAGCTAGGGCTTTTCTGTGGTCTCTCAAGTCCTTAACGAGCTGGACCGATGCTTCTAGAATATTGAGCTTTAGACCTGTCTTAGACCCGGTCCACATCAAATTGCACTGTGCATGTGACTTGACGATAAATGAAAAAATTAACAGTAAAAAGCCCGAAATTGATATTTGCTTTTTTAAACTAACGTGGTTTGATTCAAGCGGTTCAACGTTTGTTCCGCTTAACCAAGGTCTTGGATTCGAGTCCTTGTAAATGCAGAAAATCCACGATGGGAGAGCTTTACCCCTTCGTGGGCCCGGCTCAATTGGATTAGTCGGGCTCCACTAGGATTTCCATATTAACACCGAAAAAAAGTACACGCCTGCGCAACGAAGGAGCTGGACAACTAGTTATATATAATAATAGGTTTGAGCCATTCGAATTTGGTAAGCTCCATAGGGTGAATATTAAATGTATTAAAATTTTCTCTATATATGCCGAAATATATACATTTCCAAAATGTATTAACTACAACTACATTAAATGTATTAATTTTTCTCTGTATATGCCGGGATGCAAATATGGTCCAAGGGTGCATATTGCTTGTAGAATATTGAGCTTTAGACCTGTCTTAGACCTGGTCCACATTAATTCGCATTGTGCATGTGACTTGACGATAAGTGAAAAAATTAACAGTAAAAAGCCCGAAATTTTCTTAACTAACGTGGCTTGGTTCAAGTTGTTTGATGCTTGTTCCGCTTAAGCAGTGTCTCAAGTTCGAATCCTTGTGAATGCAGAAAATTCACGCTGAGAGAGTTTTACCCCTTAGTGACCGACCTGACTCGATTGGATTAGTTGGGCCCCAATTGGACTTCCACATATTAGAGTTTACACTGAAAAAAAGTACATGGACAACTAGTTATATATAATAATAGGTTTGAGCTGTTTAAATTTGGTAAGCTCCATCGGGTGCATATTAAATGTATTAATTTCTTCTCTATATATGCCGAAATATATACATTTCCAAATGTATTAACTGCAACTATATTAAATGTATTATTTTTTTCCCTATATATGCCAAGATGCAAATTGGTCCAAGGGGTGTGCATAATCATTTTAGTAATTAATTTTTTCTTTCGATACTCATGAAATACACGGTCTCGAGGGAGTATATATAACATTACCACCCTACACAACCTTGCTTCTCGATTCCATCAAATTAATTGAGGATATAGTTAGGATATAAGTGATCAAGTGAAGATATGGAAGCTTTCAACCTAAGATTTATGGCCATATTCATGTTAATCCTCGTAGCGTCCTATCCAAGAGTTTATGGTGATGATGCACGGCCCAATTCAGCGGCCAAGACTTGATGGTAGGGGTGTGCACGGATACCGGGTATATCCGGAACCGGTCGGAACCTACCCTTTAGGGTAGGGTCCGGGTAACTCGTATTGAAAATAGGGTAGGGTCCGGGTACTAAAATCAAGAATCGGTAAAAATCAGTTCCGGTTCCTACATATAGGGTACCCAGAACCGGTTTCCGGATCCTATTAACAGTTATTAACTTAAAAAAAAGAGAGAGAGAGAGAGAGGTAAAGTTACTGAGCTGCTCCCACCTCCTGCCCTCCTCTTCGTTTTTCCCTTCCTCCTCTCTTCTTTCCCCCACATGCTCCGTCTCCAGAGGAACTCCGATCACGATCTCAACCATCCACGCTATCCTCCGATCATCATCTTCTTCTCCTCCTTCTTCTTCTCCTTCTTCTATCTGTAGATTAGGTCATCGATCTCTTCTCTTTTTCCATTTTCACGGTGATTGTACATAACCCTAACTTCATCTAACCTACCATCCGTCAATCCCCATGGCTGCTACTGTCCCTTACTCCAACGGAGACCACCTGCTCGTCGACGGTCTCCGCGATCTCTCCATCTCAGATCAGGTACGCGCTCTTCTGCTTCTCCTTTTGTATCAAGTCCGATCTTTTCTTACCTTCGACGTATTGGAATTGGTTAGTCTGTGACTGTTAGGTTGAGCTGGTTGGCTGTCGATGTCGGTTGCCGTTTTGTTTCATTGGTAAAATGGCTCTGTTTTGGTCGAATTTTGTTGAGGTTCTCCCAACTTTTCCACCACGACTTGCTTATGCTTCTCCTCAATCTTATATACTATGAACCTGTAAGTTTTTTTTGCTTTCAGTTCTAAAAACTTCAGCTTGCAGTCATCTTGTATTGCCATCCACGAGGCCGCATTTGCCTACATGTTTGAAAGAGAAGTGAAGGTCTACCCTCAATAGATGCTCAAAAAGATGCCACCCCACATACATAATAAGGTTCTCTACTTGATACAATTATATGTATCATAGATTTTGAAGGTGATTGGATTCCAAAGCTTCAAACTTTTGACCCCAAAAACAATGTTCAAGGGAAAAGATAGAATGTTGGAACAGATTCCTCAAAGCAGGGCACATTTCATCCAGTATTCCGAACTGACCAGTGATAATCAACCCAAGCATTCATCATTCTAGTTCAAAGAGGAAAACAAGATTTCAGAACATCACAAAGTCTTCTGCAAGCTTTTCTGCTTAGTCTCCCAACAAAGAGCAATTCAACATCATTGTAGAAGCATCTGAAGCCACACACTGAGCTCAACCACAAACACACTCATAAGACATAAAGTAGCTAACTTCGACGCTAAAAACACTGGGATATCAACTCTTCAATGACTAAAAAATTACCATTCCGACTCTGCTTAATTGACAGAGTGCAAAATTACATGTTATAGCTACAATGACATTTCTTGGCTCTGTAGACCGACCAGCAAGCATTAGGTACTTGGAACCAAAAAAAAAAATTACAGGTTCCACCGGGTACCCGGAACCTGTGGTATAATACAGGTTCCGGGTAGGTTCCGGTTTCATGGTTCAACAGGGTAGGGTCCGGGTCCAAAATCTTGAAACCTGTCCCTTACAGGGTAGGGTACGGGTATCGTGAAAAAAACAGGGTACTCGGAACCGATCACCCCTACTTGGTGGTGCAGGATGACTCGCAAGTTGAAGTGCTTTCCAGATGCCTTCAAGTGTCGCGCACTGATTTGTTATGACAAATGTATGAGGCATTGTCTTGGAATCCCAACCACCATCAGCCATTCCAACGTTCGGACCAAACCGGGTATTATGATTTAACTTATTAATTTATGAATTTATGAAATTTCAGATGGTTTTTTTTAATAAACTAACAATATTCCGATTATGATTTAGAAATTAATTAATGAAAAAACTTCTTTTCCACCCCCTAAACTATAACAGAAAAATTGCATTTGCCCCATAAAGTATTTTCCCGACACATGTTGGTCCACTGAATTATGAGGAGAGGAAACTGTGTCCGACCTCGACAATATCCGTCAAAGTGGACCTACAACCTTGACATCAAAAAAAATTAAAACCATAAATCATGGTCTGGGTTCACGTTTTTAACTTACTAAATTAATATATATATATATATATATATATCATTAGAAAATATAAATTTATATCTTCAATATAAATCTCAAAAGCTGCAAAATAATTTACATAAAACAACACTGAATATTCGATCGTTTTATAACTATAAAGGGAAAATTGCACTATATAACATAAGTTTTTCTCTATTTTCACCGTCTAATACGTGTTAGAGCATGTTATAACATCGATTTTGAGCCCAATGATGTGTTAGATTTGACCAAGAAATCGCGATTTGTCTTAAAGCATGCTAAATTGTAAAATAGTGTTAGGCGATGAAAATAGAGAAAAACCTATGATATTTGATGTCATTTTCCCAATCATAAAATATATTTAATTCCACATGCTGCGTAGATCATGTTCTTGTTTTGTAAATGAGGGATAATAGGCAAGACTATATTTATACTCCTTTTTAAGACTGAAATTGCTTCCAACAAATGTACTAGAATCACGGGCTTTCTCTACAAAAAAAAATTGCAACATATTTGTGGTGCTATCTAGAGTTGACTTTTACTTGCTTTCTCCAACATTGTGCAGGAACCAGGAATGCTGATGGTACAATTAAAAGTCAACATTGAGTTTTCATGGATATATAATGATTCTTCTGTGGATTAGGTTAGGTTGCTAGCCTAATTGGTTCATGTGAAAAGCACGCATCCGAAAGGATCAATGAGTGGCTCACTCTAATTCTGATGATAGCCAAGGTAGATGTCTATCAAATAGTCGCTACTTATGAGCTGTGTGGGGCGACTTTAGTCGGTAATGCTCAAAAATTTTAGAAAAGCTTGTTGGAGCATACCGAGATAAAGGAGCACATTGGTTGAGAACTCACTTTCGATGGAGTTATGGCTATTATAGCTGATGCCTTGAAAAGAGAGTTCTGGGGATTCTCTCTTTCTATTGTAATGGTAGAAGTAGAGCAATTCTTGAATGCTTTGATGAAGATACTGTTAGGAATTGGTGTATGCCTTAGAGGCAATCAGTCATCAGTTCTGTGATATGACATGTATTTTATTATAATACGAGACATTTCTGTTATTGTATGGATCGCGTTAAATATTAAATTTACACAATAACGTTCTTGGAATAGTAGGTTTAATAGACATCAAGTGTGACTTGATTGTGAGATCCTATAATTACTTAACACTATTCTTAAACGTCCTTAGTCAGAGTATTATCGTTAATTAGGACAACGATAATGCGGTTAGACTAGTGTGGGTGTTGACTGATGACCAAGTCTTACAGGTCATGGATGTGAAGACATCAAGTCACACTATATGTATACATTAGGAGTAACGTATACTGGACTGACCTGTCATGAGACTGTTACATGGATTGTTACGTGATTGTCATTAGCAGATCTCATAGTGACTATGGTGCAGTGGTCCTTTAACTTGAGGTCATCATGGATTCCTACATGTAATGTCATATACTTTGATGCTGTCAAACACCATCGTAACAGGCTGGTTATAAAGACAATTATTGGGTATTGCCATAGAGCATGGAGAGGAATGTGAGTGACCAAGATAGGATTTGTCCCTCCTATGTAACATGAGCGATATCTCCCGGCCGCTTGGTGGGAAGAGTCTAAAAGTGTGTGCATACCCAAATGAGTCGATATAGGGATATTGAGCTCATTTGTTCTGATAGACTTACCGGTAAACCAAGAAAGAGAGATTGAGCCATACAAGATGTCATCGACCATGCCTTGGGCTCAATTGAGATATAGAGGACAAGGGGATTATATTGCACAGTAACATAGGTCACAAGGTTCGTCGAGAAATTGATGCATTGCTAGATGCCGCTCACTGTTTGTAATATTGAAATAGAGATTTTGATATTACTGTCAACGTAATTAGGAACCTACAAGGTCACACACTATGACTAAATTGACGAGATATTTTGAAACAATAAAATCGTCTAATTGAGATTAGATGATTTATAGTGCGACCGATTAATCAGATATTTAATGAGATTAAATTTATCGATTAATTAGATCCGATTTATTAGATTAAATGGACCACATTGATACACGATGCATATGGTGACACATAGCTTTTATGTGGATGGACATGTGTACGGACACATGTCATTTGGGACCTTTAATTCCCTTAATCCCACGCCGGTTATGGATTAGCAAATGCATTCCCCAAATGCCTATAAATAAGGCTAAGGATTTGCTTATATATATATATATATATATATATCAGCAGAAACATATATGTGTGCTGCATATATATGCTAATATATATATATATACATGCGTATGCATGTGTATGCATATAAGTATATATATAATTTGGATTGAATTGTTCAAACCCAAATTAGGTTCATTAGTCTAATAATTTCGGGTGTCGCACCGGTGTTTCATTCGAGTATTGGCGACTAGCACTGTTGATCTCGAAGACTCGTCGACAAAGTCAGTGTGGATACTTGTAGAGGTGTCACGCATGAGGCGCTCGATCAACAATTTTAAAATTATAGGTACGCTTTATTTACTCTTATTCTTCTAGTAGGTCTTGGGATTAGTTTCACGGAGAACAAAATTTTGAATTTATCCTCCTTTTACGCTTCCATTGGTCTCGTGAAACTAGCAATTGGTATCAGAGCCTAGCTAGTTAGAATCTGAGTAGATAAAAGCATGAAATATGATTTTATACTTGGTACTTGTACGATTATGCTTGGTATTTCCGGTACATGACTATTAGACATGGACAAGGTCCTAGTTGTGTTAGTATAATAGTTATACGTATGAACTATTATGTAATTGTTACATAATAGTGTATGGTGGGATCGATTAAATGTTGATAAAATCCCTCAAAATATTAAGTCCATAGCCTTCCACCGAGTAACACTCGTCAAGACCAAGATCGATGAATGTGTAGGCCTTGCCCTCATCTATCCTAGTAAGACATGGTGTTTACCGGTGGGTCGGACTTAACTGAGAAAGCCTAATAGGATTAGGAGTTCAGAAGCATAGAGTTGGGCATCGATCTACAAGATAGATTTGAATAAAGAGTTATTCACCCAACTAGTCAAGAGTTGCAGGTGATGCAATTGAGAAAGTGAGTTCCCTACCTAAATAGCCAGTTCTGTATGAATCAGCCCTTGCTAACTCAGAACTTGATGAGATATGAATCTTAAACCACTATGAGAATGAGATTCTCTGAATTAGTAGCGAGGGTCATTGATTTGATAAAAATAGTGGGAGCAATATGTAATAAAGTCCTCATTAAATATTGTTGTGTCATAATACTTATTTTGCATATTTCTGTGGTAGTTACCATGGCGACGAACACTTCTAGTACTTTCTGTTTGCGATCAGTCCTTGAGAATGACAAACTGTCAAGGAATAATTTCCTGGGTTAGTATCGGAACTTGAGAATTGTTCTTACTCAGAAGAAAAAGTTATATGTCTTGGAACAACCTTTTCCTACACCACCACCTGACGATGCCCCCAAGCAGAGAAAGATGCTTATAGTAGGCATCATGATAATGCCGTGAACGTCGGATGTCTCATGTTAGTCACCATGGATTCGGAGCTTCAGAAGCAACATGTGAACATAGAGGCGTACGATATGATCGTGCATCTCAGGCAGCTCTATCAAGAGTAGGCCCGACATGAGAGATTCGAAATCTCTAAAGCACTTTTTCAGGCAAGGTTGACTGATGGTAGCTCGATAGGTCCTCATGTACTCAAGATGATTGGGTACATCGAGACTCTAGGACGATTGAGATTTCCTCTGGGTCAAATGTTGGCCACAAATTTAGTTTTACAGTCGTTGTCCAGCTGTTACAGTCAGTTCGTCATGAACTATAACATGAGCGAGCACAACAAACCACTGCCTGAACTGCTTAACATGTTGAGAACAACTGAGCAGGATATCAGCAAAGGGATGCTTGTTCTGATGGTCTAGGGGACCAAGAAAAAAGGGCAAGGGCAAGAGTTAAGGCAAGAAGGCTAAAGGCGCATCTAAGTATGACTTGGGTGCAATGAAGCCCAAAGCCAAGGTGGCAAAGGATGACTACTGCTTCCACTGTGGCAACACTGGACATTGGAAGCGGAATTGTAAGGTATACTTAAAGGAATTGAGGAAGAAGAAGGGAAGTGAGACTTTCACTTTAGGTATCCATGTTATAGAGATCAATGTATCTACTACTTCTACATCTTGGGTATTAGATACCGGTTGTGGTGCTCATATTTGTGGAAATATGCAGGATCTAAGGGGCAATAGATCGTTGGCAAAGGGTGAGGTGGACCTATGAGTTAGAAATGGAGCAAGGGTTGCTGCATTAACTGTGGGGACTTATCACCTGTCTTTGTCTGCTGGGCTTGTACTAGATCTTAACAATTGTTATTATATACCTGCTATAAGAAGAAACATAATATTTGTTTCTTGTTTGAACAAGAAGGGATTTTGTTTCACTATCAAGAACAAGTGTTGTTCTATGTACATGAATGATGTATATTATGGCCGTGCACATTTAAGTAATGGTCTGTATGTTCTTGATCTAGATACGCCCGTTTAGGCTATATTAGCAAGAGTCGCATTTCTAGATTCCATAAGGATGGATTACTGAACTCGTTTGATTTAGAATCAATTGAGACATGTGAACCTTATTTAATGGAGAAAATGACTAAGGCCCCCTTTATTGAAAAGGGTGAGCGAGCTAGTGATTTTATGGCTCTCATACATACTGATGTATGTGGACCAATAAACAAGCTTGCTAGGGGTGGGTATTTATACTTCATTACATTTACTGATGATTTCAGTAGATTTGGATATGTGTATTTGATGAAACACAAATTCGAATCCTTTGAAAAGTTCAAAGAATTTAAAAATGAAGTGGAGAATCAGTTGGGTAAGGCATTAAAGTTCTTCGATCAGATCGAGGAGGTGAGTATTTGAGCTATGAGTTTGCTGACTATCTTAGATAGTGTGAGATTTTATCTCAACTGACTCCGCCCGGAACACCACAGTGGAATGGTGCAGCTGAGAGGAGGAATCAAACTTTATCAGATATGGTTCGATCTTTGATGAGTCATGCGGACTTACCTGACTCATTCTGGGGATATGCTCTACAGACAGTCGCTCTCATATTAAACAATGCTTCATCGAAATCAGTTGAAAAGACACCATATGAGATATGGTATGGGAAGCGTCCCAATATGTCTTTTCTAAAGATATGGGGTTGCGAAGCTTATGTGAAGAGATTGTCTTCGAATAAACTTGGCCCTAAGTCGGACAAATGTTATTTTGTGGGGTATCCTAAGGAGACTCGAGGATACTATTTCTATAATTCCATTGATGGCAAAGTGTTTGTCGCTCGAATTACAGTATTCCTTGAGAAAGTGTTTCTCTTCAAAGGAACTAGTAGGAGGAAATTAGAACTTGGGGAAGTTCTACCACAAAATGACATTGACTAATCGATGGGTGAAGTTGCAGAACAAGTATCACAAGGTGTTGTGGCACAATCTTCTGCACAAGTGACACATGAGCCTCGTAGGTCTGGTAGGATCATCATGAGCCCAAGAGATATGGATTTCTTGTGACTCAAGATAATGACATATTGCTTGTCGATAATGATGAGCCTACAACCTGTGCGAAAGCCGTGATAGGCCTAGACTCCGAGAAATGGCTGGAGGCCATGAAATCTGAGATGGAGTCCATGTATACTAACCAAGCATGGACTTTGGTTGATCCACCTGAAGGGGTAAAGCCCATTGGGTGTAAGTGGGTCTTCAAGAAGAAGACTGACATGGACGGTAATGTGATTACCTTTAAGGGCGGACTTGTGGCAAAATGTTTCAGACAAGTTCATGGTGTTAACTATGACGAAACTTTTTCCCCGGTGGCTATACTTAAATCCATTAGGATCTTGCTTGCAATTGTAGCTTATTATGATTATGAGATCTGACAAATGGATGTTAAAACTGCTTTCCTGAATGGAAAGCTCATCGAGGATGTATACATGACACAACCTGAGGGTTTTGTTGATCCACAAAGTGCCAGAAAGGTTTGTAAGCTGTAACGGTCTATTTATGGACTAAAGCAAGCTTCTAGGAGCTGAAATCTTCATTTTGATGATGCAGTCAAAGAGTTTGGCTTCATTAAGAATGAAGATGAACCATGTGTTTACAAAAAGGTTAGTGGGAGCGCAGTGATCTTCCTGGTATTGTATGTAGACGACATACTTCTGGTCGGGAATGATATTCCTTCTCTACAGTCTGTGAAGACCTAGTTGGGAAGGTGTTTCTCCATGAAGGACTTGGGCAAAGCTACCGACGTGTTGGGTATCAGGGTCTATATAGATAGATCCAAGAGATTGTTTGGCCTAAGTCAGAGTGCATACATAGATAAAGTGCTTCGGCGCTTTAGCATGCGGAATTCTAAAATAGGATCGCTGCCTATGTTACATGGCATAAGCCTTTCAAAAGCTCAGAGTCCCTCTACTCAGGAGGAGAGGGATCGTATGAGTAGGATTCCATATGCATCAGCTATTGGATCCATTATGTATGCCATGTTATGCACTCAACCCAATGTCTCGTATACTTTGAGCATGACGAGTCGGTACTAGTCAGATCTAGGTGAAAGACACTGGATCGCAGTAAATAATATCCTTAAGTACTTATGAAGGACTAAGAAGATGTTCTTGGTATATGGAAGCGAAGAAGAGCTCGTTGTAAGAGGTTACACCGATGCTAGCTTCTAGTCCGATAAGGACGATAGTAGATTGCAGTCAGGGTATGTGTTTTGCTTGAATGAAGGTGCTGTGAGTTGGAAGAGTTCCAAGCAGGAGACAGTAGCTGACTCTACCACAGAGGCCGAGTATATCGCTACCTCTAATGCTGCAAAAGAGGCAGTTTGGATCAAGAAGTTCGTAACAGAACTTGCTGTGGTTCCTAGCATCGCGAACCTATTGGATCTCTATTATGACAACAATGGAGCCATTGCACAAGCTAAGGAACCTAGGTCTCACCAACGATCTAAACATATATTCAGGCGCTTCCATCTCATTCGCGAGATTATCGACAGATGAGATGTGAAGATATGCAGAATACCAATAGATGAGAATCTCGCAGATCCACTTACAAAGCCTCTTGTGCAACGCAAGCACGAGGCTCACACTAGATCCTTAGGCATTAGGGAGATGCCAAATTGGCTCTAGTGCAAATGGGAGATTATTGGGAATTGGTGTATGCCCTAGAGGCAATTATAATACGAGGTATTTCTGTTATTGTATGGATTGCGCTAAATATTAAATTTACACAATAACGTTCTTGGAATAGTAGGTTCAATAGGCATCAAGTGTGACTTGATTGTGAGATCCTATAATTACTGAACACTATTCTTAAACGTCCTTAGTTAGAGCATTATCATTAATTAGGACAACGATAATGCGGTTAGACTAGTGCGGGTGTTGACTGATGACCAAGTCTTACAGGTCATGGATGTGAAGACATCAAGTTACACTATAGGTATACATCTCCTAATGTATACTGGACTGACCTATCATGAGACTGTTACATGGATTGTTACGTGATTGTCATTAGCAGATCTCATAGTGACTATGGTGCAGTGGTCCTTTAACTTGAGGTCATCATGGATTCCTACATGTAATGTTGTATACTTTGATGCTATCAAACACCACCGTAACATGCTGGTTATAAAGACAATTATTGGGTATTGCCACAGAGCATGGAGAGGAATGTGAGTGAATAAGATAGAATTTGTCCCTCCTATGTAATATGAGCGATATCTCCTAGCCGCTTGGTGGGAAGAGTCTAAAAGTGTATGCATACCCAAATGAGTCAATATGGGGATATCGAGCTCATTTGTTCTAATAGACTTACCGGTAAACCAAGAAAGAGAGATTGAGCCATACAATATGTCATCGACCATGCCTTGGGCTCAATTGAGATATAGAGGACAAATGGATTATACTGCACAGTAACATAGGACACAAGGTTCGTCAAGAAATTGACTTTCCGATTACTTGAGTAACAGTGATGCATTTCTAGATGCCGCTCACTGTTTGTAATATTGAAATAGAGATTTCGATATTACTGTTAACGTAATTAGGAACTTACAGGGTCACATACTACGACTAAATTGACGAGATATTTAGAAACAATAAAATCGTGTAATTGAGATTAGATGATTTATAGTGCGACCGATTAATCGGATATTTAATGAGATTAAATTTATCGATTAATTAGATCCGATTTATTAGATTAAATGGACCGCATTGATACATGATGCATATGGTAACACATGGCTTTTACGTGGATGGACATGTGTATGCATATGTGTATGCATATAAGTATATATATAATTTGGGTTGAATTGTTCGAACTCAAATTAGGTCCATTAGTCTAATAATTTCGGGTGTCGCACCAGTGTTTCCTTCGAGTGTTGGCAACTAGCACTGCCGATCTCGAAGACTCGTCGACAAAGTCAGTGTGGATACTTGTAGAGGCATCACGCGTGGGGCGCTCGATCAACAATTTTAAAATTACAGGTACTCTTTATTTACTCTTATTCTTCTAGTAGGTCTTGGGATTAGTTTCACGGATAACAAAATTTTGAATTTGTGCTCTTACGCTTCCGTTGGCCCTGTGAAACTAGCAAATACAAATATGTTATATGTGTTGGTTTGACAACTATGCATGTGAATTTCAGTCGTACTACTACAATCTGGATGTAGCATCACAAAGGTTCATCTCTAAACTATTTTTTGCTAAGCTACCAGGACCATGACCAGAAGTAGCAAAAAAGGCCTTTGATCATCTCCTCAACGAGGACAAGATAGTTGATGGCCTTGGGGGAAGAATTCAAGCGATCAAATACTCTATGCGTAAAGCATACACAGAATTGCAGGTGAAAGAAGCTGTCAAGAAACTCTCCTACTTGAACAAAGGTTGTTGTTCCCATAATGAATACGTTCCAAGAAGGTACTGTTGCGACACTCATAACATATCTAGGAAGTCTGAACATCGTCCTCGTAGGACCAAAAGAAGGTTCGTATGATATAACAGGAGGAAGACGTTTTAACCCAAAAGGGAAAGGTCATACAAGTCTGATAAACCCTCGAGGTTTATAAGAAAAAAGACCAACCTAAAGGACAAAGAGTATATCGAAGCATTCAAGAAGAAGCATGGAAGAGAACCAAAATGTCCCAAGAAAAAAAAAACATTGAGTAGCTATTTTTGCTGCTGGATTTGTGGATCAAAAGCCCACAAAGCTGATACCTATCCTTAAAGGAATCAGAGCTGAAAAAAATCTTCGCAGAATCTTTCTTCGAGATCAGGATCTAGTCTATGAACCCGTTGAAAAAGACGAGATCTATGACCTAGATTCTGAAGTTGAATCTATCTATGAAGTAGTCTCTGAATACGGGACTGACTCCGAGAAAGATTCAAATTTGTGAAATGCATCAATGTTTATGATGCACACAGATGAAGAGTTGGTTCCAATCAACTCTACTCTAGTAATGGAGGAATCATTCCAATACAAAGATCCATCTGAATCTATATTGGAATGGGAGTTGCCAGATATAGATATCAAATTTGTCTATAAGAGTTCGAGGTTTCACTTTAAGTCTGTAGTGGATATCTCACAATTGGAAGCATCTTCGCAGGTTTTCAGTACTGAACTAGAAACACTGGATGTACCTTTGATTAATATGGCTAAAATAAAAATAAAAAACTATGAGAAAAACAAAAGGAGTATTTAGCTAAATCCATATTGGGTTAATCTAGGTAGGACTAGTGCCTTTCCGTTATTTCACCTACCAGCAGACAGTCCTGTGATAGCAACTGCTTTAGATAAAAGATGAAATGATTTGAAAAACCAGCTGATATCAAGAATACAGGCCAATCTAGCTCGTGGTTTTGTATGGTTTCAAGCCCATCCAAATTATTTGATGACCTTGAGCGACAATTGTTTGGGAAATTCTTTAACCTTAAGGATTAAATCCTTAAAGATGGACAGGATGAATTCCCAAGTTAAGTTTCTGGCTTATCACACTCGGATTATCTATAGATTGGTTAATATAACTAATCCAGGTGTGAAGCACATCACGAAGATGACATAGTTGTTTGAAAAAGGTTCCAATAACTACAAACAGTTCCATAGGAAGGAGGTAAATCCACTAGAGTTGACATGGCCGAGAAACTAGGTAATGATAGGGCCTAGCGTTTCCTCTTGTGCAATCACTACATCTCAAATTCACCAAAATGGGGGAAGGATTACGCTCAACCTAGGTTAGGGCCCTAGGTTAGATCCAATCTCTTCTTTAAGAAATTTGAGAAATTCTAATCAACTGTGTGCCAGTATGCATAGAGTTGCAAGCCTACACAGAGGGTACAACTCAGAAGACACTTCACCAATATCTAGCAATGATCCTGGAGAAGAGTCAGCTAGACACTCTATGAACTCACGAGCCACAAACAGAACGATCATTGGTTACATACAGTTAAGTTTACCTGTATATGCAGAAGAAGATAAAGAAGCAAAGCTGAGCAAATCCTTATGCTTAGACATATTGCTAAGGCGATAAAGGTGATTGAAGAGATTGCAAAGAAAAGCTCGATACCTATTGACGAAATTTGGGAGTTAGTGGAACCACCTCAGATGGCATCTAAACCAACTATATATAGTACTTGGGTAGTTGGAGTAAGTACATATGTGCCAATGGAGTTCAAATTTCCCTAATATTATCCACACGCTCTAGATGCATTAGCTGACACTAGGTTAACGATCAGTAGTTCAAGACCAAGTGCACTACCTGATGAATGGTGGAAATCATTGCCCAAGCCGATTGTCATCACAATGGCTAGAGGAGAAGCTAACATTGTAACCCATGAGGCCACTGATGTTCTAGTTTTTATTGACAAAGAAAAATTTGTCATTAAAAAGCTTCTGACATTCCTTATATTAGAATCTGATCTAATTCTTGGCAATGAGCTTCTCAAAGGATAAAGGGAAAATCTTCCTTTTGAACAATGCGACACTTATACCAAAATTACAGGTGCTAGTTGTTAGTACCCCGTTTTGGTCCACTAGCACTTGAGAGCAACCAACATACTAACCAGCCGCAACCTTCCGGTACTCTATCAGAAATTGGCCTGGCAAGTCTCGAATCATTATTCATAGCCGGGTCAACAAGGTCAACCAGATGACACTAGAGCGCAACCATGCAGAGAGTCTCATGAATTCCCCACAAATCCCAGAAAGCAACCGGAGAGTCCGAACGACGTGTGATCTCGGGCTCGTAGACGGCTTCCAACAGCACTATTCACTGCCAGCTCATCGGGCTATCAAAATGTATCTAATATGGGACTCTAAAAATCTCTCATAGTACCAAACTGATGAAGAGCACCTCCAAGCAAAATTTTGCAAATCATCTACTTGAGACGAAGCAGTCTTGAGTAATGGTAGACGGTTTCCAATGATGCTCCCATGTCACCGACTAGTTAGGCGAATCGTGAACGCCCGAGGTCAGGTCCAACCAGACCCAGGGGTTCTCAGGACCATGGAACACTCTTCAGACTGCTCTCTGGATATCATCTCCACCTCATGAGAAACTCATGAATGGGAAAATGGGCCTTTCCAATGAGGTTCCTTAGCCGTTGGCTCATCAGGTTGAATGTTGACATCTGAGGTCAGGCCCAGCTGGTCTTAGTGACCCCAAAGACTAGGGAGGACATTTTAGATCAGATTGCATAAATCATTTAGACTTCCCGAGTAGCTCCGAAAGGGTCCCAAATGCTGCCCTGACAAACTTTCGGGATCAGATTTCAACAAATGGAGAATACAATGAATTGCGGACACCTCGAGACACTTAGGAAATAGTCAGAGAAGTCTGATTGCATGTTCCATGGTCGTCTTCAAATTGCCATTTGTAGCAGAGGTCGCGGAGTCAACTATTCTGCCCGACAACAAAACATATCAAAACGACCGGCAGAGAGGGCTGACACGCAGGGAGTCGACAAAAACAGTTAACTTCGCTTAGATCATCTAAATAGATCAAGAGTGACTCCTGGGCCTTCGAAGCTCCGGTTTATCAGGATAAGCAAAGCACATCGACATTGGACTTAGCGGAATCCTCTCTTCGCTTACGTCGATAATGCGCCGTCCATTCTAGTAAAAAAAATCGAACGCGCAACCGACCGAGACCTAAACTTCCCTCGACTCCCCATGACCACCGTGGGACTCACGACTCCAAGGAATGGCCGACCTTCCTTCCCCTTCTCTTCTTTTTCTTTTCCTCAATTCATGGAGCCTTGTCTCATATCAAGAGCACCTAGGACACCATCCCATCTATCTCTCATTCTCCTTTTCCATGAGAAGTGGATCTTGCCTCCCCTTTCTTCTCCAAGGATTCAGTAGACACTCCATCCCCCCTCTCTTCACTTGATCTTTCTTTGCTTCTTGAAAGATAGATAAAAGGAAAAAGGCAAGAAGAACACTTGTCACTCTCTAGAATTCACTATCTCTCTATGCCTCAAACTCTCCAAGATCCTCTCAAGTTCTTTTTCTCCCTCTCAACCCCAAGAATTCGGCAGCCATCCTCCAAGAACCAGTTTTGCTTTACTGGGAAACAACCCGGTTTTCCAGTGACCGCCTCTTAACTCGACTCAGATTCAAAGCGAACTTCATATCCCATATGTATTCGACCTCCCGAGTCTATTGGTGACATTATTTTCTCCATTTGAAGCC
Organism: Punica granatum; assembly: GCF_007655135.1. NCBI lineage: Eukaryota > Viridiplantae > Streptophyta > Magnoliopsida > Myrtales > Lythraceae > Punica > Punica granatum. The sequence goes on from NC_045128.1 coordinate 22,219,132, forward strand.
TCCAAGACAGTGAACCAGCACTGACCATCCTCGACATTCCATGCTTCCTTCCTTTTCCAATGAGCTTCCTTCCTCCACTATGGCGAGTCATGCCTACATCCTTGGACAGGCCATCCACAACCCTCTCTCTCTCTCCCCCTTGAGAATGAGGTCATGGTCCAAGAGCCTTCCACCTAGCTCAGCCGCCGCTTGTGCTTCCCTCCTCTTCTCAGGTCTCTCTTTCTCTTCCGGTTTTCTTTTTCTTCTTGGGTCAGCCCAAGGACCAGCTACTTGTGCCCCACCTCCAGCCTTCGCGACGGTCTTCCCAGCTCCCATGAGGCACTGAGCACAGCCATCACAACTATGCCCTCCTTCTCGTCCAGCCAGGTCCCCCTCTCGGCTAGACCGAGTTACCCGCGGCTTCCTTGGACCTCTATTGAACCATCGAGCCTCCTCTCATACCCCGAGGTGTAGGCATTATACTCACGACCCTTAGAGGAGCTAGGACTTTTAAGTTCATCATACTTATGGAGAGATAAGATGGAGATCGGACTCGAGAAGTGATGTAAACCTCAACGAACCTGCTGCGAGACCCAGCAAATAAAATGAGATCAAACCCGAGATCGTTTGATGAAAGGTTTCGATGATAGCGAATATTGACCTGATGACTATAAAGAGTCACAAACCAATATTATAAACGGAATATTGACCCGCTAGCTATAAAGAGCTAGAAACCAATATTATAAATGTCGGGAATCACAAGTCATCACACTTGCAATATCCTCAAAGTTGCTGAAGAACAGCTCAGAGAAAATCTCTCTTACAAAGTTGAATGAAAACTAATCTATCTTTCTCTATGGAGGCCACATGCCTATTTATAGAGAGATACTAGCTACTAACCTAAATAGGCTAATGGTCTTGGCTAAAATAAATCATGAGTTTAACAAGCCCAAAATGAAAAAGGTCCAACTTATTGAAAGCAACTAATTATGTCTTACAAAAATAGCCCAAATTCAGCTCTTTGAACTTAGATCATCTTTTGGATAGACTTCTAGGATATTAATGGTCATGACTTCATGTTCTACATGTATCTCGCCCAAGAGGTCGACTTCTCCTCCAAGGACGTGCAATATTCTGAATGACTTGTTCGATTCGCTTGACTCGAACTCTTGTACTTGGTCTAGCTAGCACATGCATGTCCCAATGCTCGACTTCATGCCACACCCCGTTATCCTAGGATCCTTCCTCATGCTCGTGCAAAGGGTTCCCTAGCTAGATCATATCAAAGAGTTCATTCAAACCTGATTTGAGTCAAGAGGGGTCTTGCCCCAACCCAAATGGGTTCTATCCAGCATTCTCCTGACCCGACTCAAGTTCAAGACAAACCCCTTGACCCCAATCCGACTCTATTTCATGTTTATTGTATTTACGACTTACATCGTTTTTTGTGCTAGTATCGTTTTATCAATTCCCGTTTAATATCGTGTTATCCATGTATTTATGTGTATGTGGTATGCGAAACAAGTCAAGGAGACCGTCTCGGACCCGATATAGGTAGGAGAGGTCTCAGCCATACCCATGAGGGAGTGATCGAGACCTCTTCCACCTGATTCGAGTCCATAACGTTACCTTCGATTTTGTTTCGGTTTTGTTGCATGTTTTGGTGCGTTCCTCATTTATCATGGCGGTACCAGTCTCTTGTATATTTATTTAATATTGTGTTTGATGGGTGGTACATGCGGGAAACAAATCGAATTGGGACAAGGAAACCATTTTCAGCTCGAGTCAGGCCATGGGGCCTCTCGGTCATATGCTTGGAGTTGTGGCCGAGAGCCTCTTGGCCTATCTCGGGTCAAGTGGCAAGCTCCCCTCCTCGATTAGGCCTCGTTTCTCGATTTTTTATGTAATCTCATTTCCGTGCCAACACCATTTTAATGATTAATTGCTTATTGTAACACATTACATATAGAATTTGCATGGATTCGGGTCATGAAGACCATCGTGGGCCCACTGGGCCCAAGGGGCTCTCGGCCATCCTGGACCGAGCCTCCTTGGCCCGTGAGGACCTGTTACAGTTTCGTGTCGCGAGTCGTTTTCGAAAAGGAGACGATCAGAGATTAAAATTCCATTCAAATGGTTCTTCAATGAACGATTCGACGAGTCAAAATCCATAAAATCAAGAGCATTCGGTAAATTCACCAAAATTATTTAATTCCACACGCTTAGATACTGGATGAACCACTCGACTAAATAATTCATTGGACTCTTAAATAAGTTGCACAAATCAACCACTAATTTGTAATCGAGTTGATAAATCACGAATCGGTAATCATGCTCTTTTCAAAACCCAAAATTTTTAATAGATCATTGAGACACGTGGTACGCATAGCATGAATATCTAGGAAGGACGAGTGCTTCCTAACTTGAATTCGGACCCGACTTGAGGCGGCTCGAGTCGGAACGTGGGAGCTTTTCTTGGACTGTTTTCGGGTGGAACAACCTATCTCTCAACTCCTTCGGGGTCCACATGACTCCAATGGGCTCGAGAGATCAGTTGACACGGCTACTAACCTCGACGGTCCGTATCACACAGTCTTAGCTTTCTCTTTACACAAACACATTTTTTCAACTCAAGGGCACGACTATCAATTTACGATTTACCGACAACTCTAGGGTTAGAGTAATTGAAACACTCCGAGCCATGGGTAAAGACGAGCAGCGCCTGCCCGTGCAGGCGCAGGTCTTATCTGCATAGCCCTTTTTATCTGACAAAAGTGTTTCTATCATTCTAACATAGATTCGGACGCTTAGGAAAGTGGACTAGAGATGCGAGCGAGGAAGGCCCATGAAAGGCTGCCCAGTTCCTTCGAGATCCAAAGCAAGGGTCTTGGCACGCTCGTGGTGTTTTGCATTCCCACCTTTCTTAGTTTATATTTAGATCGGGTTAAAACACTAAAACTGATTAATCTCGAATGCGACGTAATCAAACACGGGAAAACGGGTGGGACAAAACCCTAGGTTTTAGGATACCAGTAAAATAATCTCAATCATAATCTATTAATATGTCAGTATCATAAAACAAGTAAACTTAAAATGAACTCACACACCCAGGGCTTGACGACAGACGTTATGTTTGTCGCATCCTATCTAAGTAAAGTCGAATGCTACATGTCTTTCAGGGTGGCCTATGGCCAGTTTTCATCACGTGTGACCATTCTGTTTTTGTCTGTTTATGATAGAAATATGTCTGTTAAGCAACCCTGGATCAATAAACTAATAATCATGTAAACACACCGACTAATTCAGACATTGTCTCTTTCTTCTATTTTTATATGTTTCCTATCGATCATTGTCTGTTTTCTTGCGGTTCGGGCCCAAACCCTTAGGGCATGATCAACATGGGATCCAACGCTCCAGCCATCGATCACAGGATCCGGACACACCAAGTGTGCGCGACTCGAGAGCGGTATGGGGTCTAGTCTAAGTCACCGTTCAACTCGAGTAGTATCTAAGCGAAGGATGACTTGGGTCGGATGTTCGAAACGAGGTTAGACAACCACCCGGGAGCTCGACCGATCCCGTGGACATCTCGAGGACTATTCAATCCTCTCGGGACCTGCTGGTTCAGTCAGACCTGACCCCCGACTCTCACGAGCCCGTGTTGTATTAATTTCAGTTTCGGTCTTCTAAACTCACAGTGAGCACGACCGGAATATTGGCTGAACGTGAACCGGTTGGGATCCAATTAATGTAATTTATATTTATTGAGAATATATTGTGAGGAATTTATTTGCATATTTATTCATGTAATAATCCTAATCGGTGAGCAAACGGTTCGAGTACTGAACCAATTGAGCTGGTCTATGTCCTCTAGGGATGAGTAAGCTTTACGTTTCTTGGTTTCGGTCCGCATGAGGAACCGGTCATCATGGCCTGGCGAACCAAGACGCGAGGACGATGGGTCGAACCCTCGATACAAGGGTTTACCCCTCCTTCGAGCTCTTAGTCTGAATTGATAGCTTCTCAACGAATTTACGATGTCAAACCGACCGAGATGAGATAAACCTAATTCAAGTGGTAAAGAAACTAAAAATGGCAAACCCTAGACAAACTATAGTACTGACAGCGCATGCATGATATAGGCCCGTACGTAACAGAACCCTCTGAACTCGGAACTTATGATTCTGTGAGATCATATACCTTAGCAAACTAGGTGTATTTCTTACCCTTAGACCCTTGGTCGTAAACAGGTAGTTACGACTCCTTCTCACGCATGTCCGTCATGTGTCCCTAGGAAAAGTGGATACTCTCACGCCGTGCGATCGTGCGCACGCATGTAGGTCCCCACGAGATGAAATTCAGGTCCACACACCAGTATACAAACTGTAGAAAATCCCCAAATAAGACTCGAATTTGGGTATTACCCAATGAAGGTTTCTTAGTTTTTTGGTGATTCTCCATGTGAACAAGCTTATAGAGTGGGAGCTCAGTGTGGTGAAATATGGGAAAACCATTTATTTGGAGAGAAAAATTTACTTGAAAAATCTCCAAATGATACCTTATGGTATGATGATTTGGTCAAACCTGTTTCTATCATAAGGAATGTCAACTTCCCAAGAACTAGATAGGATAAGTTTCTTGTAAAACCGGCAGAAACTTTAGTGAGGATCCACTGAAGTTATGGAGTCTGAACCATCTTAAAGCCAGACTCGAGTAGAAAGATCCAGGAACCATAATTAGATCAAGAAATATCAACTACACAGAGGAGATGGTCGAGGAATTTGTTTCAAATTCCTAAATTGTTCTCGAAAGGCTTGATAAGGGATAACTTCAGTCCTTATTCAAGTCCAACCTTTATGGTGATAAACCATGCAGAGCATGTCAGAGGAAAAGCTCGAATGGTTATAGACTATTGTCAGCTCAACAAAGCAACCAAGGACGATGGCTATAAGATTCCAACTACGGGAGATCTCGTTGATAGGATAAGTTCAAACAACCTTCCATTTTCTCTAAATTTGATTTAAAGAGTGGTTATTGGCATGTTAAAATGGAAGAAGAGTCTATCACATTAACAACGTTCAACACACCACAAGGAAGGTATGAATGAATGATCTAGCCATTCGATTGAAGAATGCTCCGAGTATTTTCCAGCGCAAGATGGATGATGCGTTCAAACATCTCAAGAAGTTTTGCGTGGTCTACATAGACGATGTGTTAGTGATGCAGCAAAAGACATGGCAAATCGGTACCTAGAGGAAAATATGTTCTCACGACCCTGTTTCGAGGGAAACGGCCTCAGGAGCACAACTCATTGCCTTTGGCTGTGAAATGACGAGATTTAAGGCGAATTTCATCGTTTAGGGTCTCAAACGGGCATTTTATTGTTATTTGGGTGTTTTTGCAATTTTAAAAGTTTATTTCTTTTTGTGCAATTTAGGTTTTTTTAAACCCTATTTAAGTTTTATAAGCCCTAGGGCTAAAGATAGTTTTTTTTTATCAATTAATAAAAATTGGAGCTTTCGTGCTCTTTGTCCAATTTTTGAATTTGATTCGAGTTGGATGTCAATTTCCTAGGAATTCGAAGAATTAATAGGGATTGAAGGTCGTAGTTCCAGTATTCTGCGAAATCAACGGTTCTGTGACAGGTTCTGTGCATGTACGCTGAGTCAATTAGTCTTCAATTATAGCGGAGAATAGCACATGAGTCACTTAGAATAGGTGATTGATGTATTAAAAAATGAAGGCATGATTCTATCTGAGAGAAAGATATAATGGTTTAAGGAAAAATGGTGAACTTTCTTGGTATGGAAGTAGAGAAAAGAAAATTTTGTCTACAGAGCCATATTGCTGAAAGTATTATAAACTTTCCCGATGAACTTCAGAATATGAAGCAGGTTCAACGATTTTGTGGAACTGCTAACTGTGCTAGAAAGTTCATGAAAAATCTTTCTGAAGATCCCACTAGATTGTCTAAAAAGACGTCTAGCAAGGTAAGTTGGTTTTGGAAAGATGATGATACTCAATAAAAAAGGTAAAAGAAAAGGTGAAAAACCTACCGCATTTAGCTTTACCCTCAAATATTGATGAGTTAGTCCTGGAGGTCGATGCTTCAAACGAGTTTTCGGTTACGGTCTTAAAAATAAAACAGAGAAATCCCGAACTTGTTTGTAAGTATATTGGGCTGGAACTTCTAAAGGGTACGAGTTAAATTATCCAATCCATGAAAAGGAAGAGCTAGCTTTGAAAAATGGCATAAAAGCTTTCTTTATATTCCTTGCCCCTAAGAAGTTCGAGGTAAGAACTGACTCGTTATATGTCAAAAGATTCATGAACCTGAATCTAAAAGAAGCCATACGAACTAGGGTTTTAAGATTGCAGGAATGGTTTAGCTATTGCAAATTTGGTATTGAATATATCCCTTGTGAGAAAAATGTAATAGTTGATTCTCTCTCTCGTGAATTATCTTACCTTGCAGATGGATCCCAAAACCAACCCGAGAAAAAGCTTGTTGGGAGTGCAAGAAGGTGAGACTCTCCCACCTAGAATGTCCTAAGAAGAGAAAAGAATCGAGGACTCTGAGGGCCCTGGTCCTTAGGAAGGGACGCTTGGAGTAATGTGCTAGAAATGCCTTAAGCTAGGACATTACACAGCATATCACCCAAGGAGAAAGAACCATGTTGGAAGAAACAAGAAGGTTGTCCAAGACAAAGAAGCCAAAAGGGCTAGGAAGGACATAGTCAAGTAAATTCCAATTCCTGAACCTTCAAAAGGAGAAAATCCTTGGTGTCCTCAGGGACATGAACGAGAGACCTGTGCCAATATCATTAGGAAAAACGATGACCGCACCTCTAGTCATCAGGTTAATCCTTTGAAAGAGGAGATTGAGGAAGAAATTCCTGAAAAGGAGTTTAGTCTCCTTGATGAGCTAGTGGCTCACCCTATGATGCCCAAGGTTGAGGAAAACCGGGCTTTGCTGGGAGAACTATATGGAAAGTTTGACTACAAAGTCAAATATTACGCTCCTCCTAGTTTCTACATGAATGAACCCATAGTTTCAACATAATGGGGATATGAGGGTGAAAGCCCTGAAAAACCAAAAATGGTTGATGATGAAAGCCATGAAGAGCCTAGAGGGTTGATGGCCAAGGCCATGAAGAAGAAGAAATTCCAAGAGATTATAAAGGGTATTATTTAGACCCCAATCCTGACCTTAGAAAATTCGGAGTTTCTAAAGATTAAACACTGATTTTTTCTGGATTAGAAAGAGGGATAATTAAAAAAGACTTCAATTAAATTGAATACTTTATGAATGAAGCATTTTGCAGGATTAGACTACTGGAATGGCGCCTTCATATCCGTGAATTGGATAAGGAAGGGTTGCTTAAGAAATATTCTCAGAGGCAATGCATCCTACAAGAAGTTAAACATCTTGTTCCCCCGAAAATCCAATGGTTAGATCAAGAAAAAGAAGTGGATTCTGTGGATTTAAAATTCAAGAAACTCTCTTCCAGGAGCTGGTGATTACCTAGGAAGAGGTAAGGGAATGGTCAAGATTAAGGTTCGGTAGCCTCTCGGTGAATTAGGGTATCCCTTTCACAGAGGAAGGCCCGGCATACATAGTTCAAATCGATAGGTCAGACTATGAACTGCATGCACAGTTGCCTACTCCAATCAGGAGTGTATTGTGTTGCTTGGGATACGCCCCAAGGTATGTGCGGCTCCAATCTGCAACAACAACAACAAAGAAAAAGCAGAAGGACAAATTTATGATTCCTATCAATACTAGGATATCAATCCCATGCAAGGTATAGAATTGTTCATACAACAACTCCATCCAGATTCAGAAGTCATGGAGGACACATACTGGAATTCCTATCAAGTCCACAAGCTCAAACAGAAAGCAATGCGAATGGAGTATCTAAAGACTGTCTTAGAAGACCTGCTCTTCAAACAACAAGAGTACTTAGTTTTCTGTGACGAACGTATTATAGTCTCAATTCCCACCAAATCAATGGCATACTCAGATGAGAGAGTGGCCAAAACCCACTAGAACAACGTAGAAGATTTGCTCCTAAAATTATGGGATTGAAGCTCAAAATTGAAAATCAGGCCCAATACTTTCAAGATATGGAAGCAAATCAGAAAAGCCCAAGACAAACATTTCGATAGGATCCAGGCCCAAGGCCCAAGCCTTGATGGCTCGAAGAAACGTCAGCCATGATATCATCGAATAACGTGCAGTAAAAGAGGGACTATATTGCCTGATAGTGGACGGCAACAATAATGAAGCCCTGTCGGGCAATAATAGCTAAGTGTGTGCTCTATAATAAGCAAAAGAGAATCCAATGCTCTAGTGCGCTTCATAATTGTACTAGCGTGCCTTTTTCTTTTGTCACAATGTAATCAGTAGATTGTAAGGCGTGTCGTGTTATGATAATTAAGAATGAGCTGGAAAACAGTGCAAAGGGCACCAGCGATGTATAAATGTATGTTCTTTCTTCTTAGTTCAGGGAGGCAGAGCGAGATTGCAAGAGCTTTAATAACATTAGTGTTCAAAAATCCTCTCGTCTCCCATGTACCTTTCTTATCTCAAAACGGTTTGATATTGTGATGAATGCTAGTAAGTCCTTTTGAGGCAATTGTGGCATAGAAGAACCTCCAATGCCGGTGACAAGCTTGAGGAAGAAGCAGAAGCTTAGTGCACCTTGAAGCTTCAAACCAAGGTATATGATTATAAACGACTACATCGTTTATGCCTTCTAACCGTAACTGGCTGAAGGGAATTTCTCTTGAGATAAGTTTTAGAGAGGATTTGAGTGGTATCTTAGCACAGTGTGGCCAAAAATATATAAAAATTTTGTTGAGCAGAAGTTGAACTTAAAGATTTTATCAGAAGAGCGGAACATTTGAATAATCGAGGATTATTCCTGTTTCAATTATCTCTTGAGCCAATTAGGTTCAAAAAACTCGAAAGAGTTGGTGCTTGGGCACGGTACTTTGAAAATTCAGAAGAAGAAATTTTGACGGGTTATGTCAGAATACTGTCCTAATCCTAAGTGTCTACACCTAGACCATGGAGAAGGCATGGATCCAATTATAGGATTTCTTAATTCTATATCAGATCGATTAATTTCTTTAATCGCTAAGGTAGATAAGCTATCTAAAAAGGTATACCGTCTCCCTTTGAATTTAGAGGAATTGACTCTGAAACAGAGTGAATTTGAAGAATTCTTCCTCAAAGGCAAATCCAATCTGGGATTTGTGGCCTCATCCTTCTACTCAAACGAATTTGAAAAGGTAAGAAAGATAAGGCAAGGAAGAAAAGAAAACACAATCTCAACGAGATTCATAGCTCATTGAATAATGTTTGGGTCTATGAATTTCAGTGTTGAAAACGTGATAGATTCTTTAAATGAGTTTTATTACAGCAACTTAAGAATCATAATTGAACTGAAAAAATGAAATATTGTCCATGAAAAACAGTCTCACACTTGAGTTAGAACAATTTACACAAAATAACATGCAACTCGAGTTAGGGCAAGGTAACATACAAGATTTGATGGATATAGAATTGTTTGAAAACAAAATACGGTTTTGAGAATTGTTCGCTACAATGATCAATACCTTTGCTTATGAACTATAAACTCCATGTTTCTATAAAATTGGTATAAGAGCATCTGAACATAATTTCATCAAGTTTCTTGTTCTTGTTTTTCGCGTCTTTGGATTTGGCATGAGAACCTAGAAGACAGTTCTTTCACGCAGTCTACAGACAGTTGACTTGGTAACAAGTGCAGTCAGCTGCAGAAATGAGCAAAAGATTGGAGGACTTGATTGAAAGTTAGGGGCTAGTTTCAAAAAATAAAATTGCATAAAGGCCTTGACTGAAATATCCATTGACTGGACCTAAGAATCACCGTCCAGGTTCAGTCTATATCCTTACTCTGGTTAGTTTTTCCTTTTCTTTGAGTCAAAAAATAGGCAGCAGTTGCGACAACTTTATTGCCCCCATAACACAATATTCGAATTCTCGTGTTCAACCTTAAATATATCAGACAAACTGAACAATCAACACAAGCACTAATAGCATCACCAAATGCCTATTATAGTCACAAAAGTCGGTGTTCCCAAGCCCAAGCCAAAGAACATAGTTCTAGGCTTCTAACAAATATTTTGATACAGATACATAAAGGTAATTTAAACTTGAGATCTCCAAGTTACCAAATCACTTGAAAATAAAATTGAAAGCACTAGACCATCGCCTTACTCCCATTAAATGGTGATTAAAAAGGGATCCAGTGGTGAGCTTAGCACTGATAATCTGAACTTTTTGTATTTTATTACTTGCCTTTATTTTACGTTTCATGATGACGAAACATTCTTTACTTATTCATGAAACTAATCTACATCCGGGAATTAGAAAGCCACATTAACCTAAAGGGCCAATGCAAAACGAATCCCAGAGTGATTAGCAACTCTCTTGAAAGGGTAAAAGGAGTTACCCAGAAACTTCGGTGGCAACAGAAGCATGACAGCGGAAAATCCCAATGACAGATTAGTAGAATCAAATACTGATTAGCCTAGAGAAGAACACCAATTCATATTAGAAACTTGGCCTGCAATATATACGATATGCGTTGATCACAAGGCCAGTAGAAATCCAACACTTCCAACAATTTCCAGAAAGAAGGCAATCAAAGAAAGCACAAAAAACCTCCAAAACAGAGTGACCTGAAAGGCCATAACTAAAAGCAAAGACTGCTCAGAAACTCTCCCCCCCGGCAGCTCTGCCACTATAACCCCCACCAAATCCGCCAGAGCCAAAAGCACCACCACTTCTAGGTTGTCTCTCATTTGCATAACTCACACGAATATTTCGCCCTTGAAGCTCCTGTCGAGTTAGAAGGCAAATATGCCAGGAAGAATTTAGCACTCGTACGAGAAGCAGATCAGTAAAAGCTTATGCGACATTCTACGAATTTCACAGTTTTCAGAAGCATTTTGGACTTACCTGACCATCCATGGCCTGCAATGCTGAGCTGGCAGATTCATCGCTGGAAAAGTCAACAAATCCAAATCCCCTAGATCTTCCAGTATCCCGATCTAGGATCACTCTAGCTGCATATCACAGTATCAAATAAAAATCTTAGTAGCCATTCATTAAGTACCTCGATAATTAGGAGAAAACCCCATATTCAGCACAAAGAAACCAATATATTCAAAGGTTGGATTGCAGAAGCAAGTACAAGCAAACACAGTATCATGATCAACGAATCATGAATGTAAAACATCAGCCCAAAAACATTAACCAGCTCTAATGAATTGACTTGGCAGCATCCAATAGCAGGCACTGAAGAATTACCTGAAATCCTTTTAGGTACAACCTCCATCTACTGCAGGGTGAATTTCACCCTGCTGACAGTGTTAAGATACCAGACTAAAGAGTTAATCAAATTCGTTTTTACATGCACTCTGCCCACTGGGAGGCGAATGTCACACTGCATAGTCAATTGCATGTCAAACCATGATGAGACATACTGTCTAAACCTTGTCAGGTTCTGTAAAGTTAAAATAGCTAAAGCTCATAAACATAGTGCAAGCGAAATTCATTTGGAGCGGTAGGGAATATATTATCATTCTCAATACAAAAGTGAACAAGCAGCAGAGAGATATACACATATAACAATAGCAGTAGCATAAACTGGATAATTTACCTTCAACCACCTCGCCATAGCTAGAAAATGCATCCTTCAGAGAGTGGTCATCAGTTCCATAAGAGAGACCTGAAACGCATTTTTTAATATAATATCAGCGCTATTTGGTTTTACTTTCATTACTGAAAATAATAACATCAAAGCCATTTGAACCGCATTCAACAATACCTCCAATAAAAAGCTTCGTTGATGATGCCATGCTGCGGATAGAGTTAAGCATGGAACCTTGCCCATTTGCAGAAAGGCTCTGCTTCAAGATGCTTCCAAACTTATTGTACAATGCCATGCTGATCTTGTTGGATATCCAAGAAGCTTCAAGTATCAAATCAAGGGTGAAATAACAACAGTAAAACGACTTGTGTTAATGACTGCGTCTTCAAGAAAAACAGCACCTAATCTATCTGACCTATAAAAAGATGGGGGGGGGGGGGGGGGGGGGGGGGGGGGGGGGGGGCAGATGAGAAACACAGAGGAAACAGGTTGCAGAAGAATCCTCTACTCTCATTCCCATATACAGAAAATTAACTATAAACTATAAATTCAATAAACCCTGTTCAAGATTTCATCTGGTCTGCCAGTAGAATGTTTACTACTTCTGCTTCTTTGGTTTCGTCGTGTTACAAAATATGTCAGAAAAAAAAAAAGACAATGGTAGCCAAATATAATCCTCAACACCAGAACCAGTTCCTAACAAGGCAAAGACTCAAACTTCTTTCCCAACTTTGATCAGATGAAAGCAAGCTCTGGCATATATATGCTACTGATTATGGACAAGGAAATCAGCAACAAGCCGTTACAGCAATCATTTGGTCTACTTCCACGGGAAATCAAAAAAGCAATTTACTTGCCGAAATTGATGTCAAGCTTCTCGGCAAAGAACGAGGAGCAGAATAAAACCAAACACCTCATGGCAGATCAACATCCATGCAGCGAAACACGCGATACCACCATAATGAACCGCCGAGAGTTTCATTTCTTGGGAACGGACAGGGAACCTTCTCAGTACTCAGAAAACAAGAAACATTGAGGAAACGAAGTTTCACTCAACAGAAGGCATGAACAAGGAAGAATCTCACAGAAGACTCCGACTGCTATAAATTGAATAAGAAAACCTCGCAAACACAGTTCTCAGCAAGCACAAAACAGTCTGTGAATGCGCGGGCAAAGTAGAGACACGACGTTAGGAGTTTACCTGCGCAGAGGAGGAGGAAGAGAACGAGAGAAAAGATATGAGAGGAGAGGAGATTAGGGTTTAAGAGCGGCTGCTGGAGAAATGAGCTCTGAACAGAGTCGGAAGGTAACCTCTGCAAAAATATCTCTACTTCTTATAGGTTGGTTAGGGCAGACCTCGCGGAGGGGTTTAAGCGAGTTTTGATTCCCTGTATCGTGTTCACCGTGAAACTTGAGGTGGGGTTTGATCTACGATGATTTGATCGACTTTTTCCAACATCTGGACGATTCTCTGAGGTCCAAATTTGTACGGGGACGAAAGAGTGAGAACAGTGGATTTGCTTTCCACCATTGTCCTCCGCCGGGCGGGGGGGTAGGAATCCTCTAGAGTCATGAGGGGTTTTGGTCTCTGAAATATCCCGGAGTTATGGGTTTGGTTCCTCAAAATTTTTTGCCATTGTTTTCGTCCCTCAATTTTCATTTCTTCTGATGTTTTAGTCCTACCGTCATTTTATGTGTGTGAACCGTAACGAAAATCTCACGTGACAGATGAGTTGAACGTAACGCCATTAAAATGTGAATTTTTTAATTGAGACCAAGTTGACCAGCTTTCCTCCTCGAGTTGACCAGCTTTCCTTCTTTCTTTTCTTTCTTCTGCTCGACTTAACTTCTAGGATTTTCTGCAGCTTGCAACCTGTTTTCTCTGCTTCCTTCCTGCAACCAGCTTTGCTCAGCTTCCTACCTTTCTTTTCTATTTATTTTCTTCTCGGCTCCTTCTTCTGCAGGAGGTCTCTACTGGGCACCCGTACTCTGCAGCCACCATGCAACCGAAGCTCACGCCCATACCCTGAATCTGCGGCATCTTCCTCAACCTCATATTCAACACGCAACAGCGATATCATTTGAGAACAGATCACCATCCATTAATCACTTGGCACCATCTTCTTCTTCAGATCTCTGTATCATCTCTCTCTTTCTCTCTCGTTCTCTTTTTCTGGTTTGGGTAGTAACAAACATATAGTGGGAAGCTCATCCATTCTTCCCCTCACCCCCAAATTGCTTCGATCGAGTATACTGCTGCCACATTGAAATTTTCGCCTCTTCAATGTGCGATTAACAGATCTTCTCTACCCAATTTCAACAAACCGAAATCAAATTGTGAGATTTCCAGCTCAAGATCTGGATGGGAAAGGTGGCTGGAAGGAGAAAGGGAGTCTGAGATGATCATGTCCGTGAATTGGTGAACCAGCTAGAAGAAAAGCAAGGTGGTTGTGATGACGGTGAGCTGGTGATGGCGTGTCTGCAAGTGTTCAGAGAGGGAGAGATGGAGAGAGCCAGCGGGAGAGAGAGAGAGAGAGAGAGAGAGACCATGGAGTTGGCTACCGCAGAAGTTAGGAGAAGCTTTAAAGCATCACAATGGCCGTCACAGGGACGAAAGAAGGGCCACGCGCAGAGGAAGAAGAGGGATCGAGATGATCGGGAATCCGTGTTATAGGGGAGTTGGAGCTGGATATGGTGATCTCTGATGGGTGGCATGAGGAAGGAGGAGTAGCACGCGGCACATAGAAGTGGGTGGTGATGTTGATCGAGTCATCCAGAAGAGGATTGCAGGGCATGGCCTGAAAGTTGCCTAGGATCGGTGGAACTGCCGCCTCAGTTCAGCTCACAATTTGGGGGTTGGTTAATGGAGTTATGTCCAACTCATCCGTCACGTGAAATTTCCGTCACGGTTGGCACGCACAAGATGACGACAGGACTAAAACATCAGACGGAATGGAGATTGAGGGACGAAAACAATGGCAAAAATTTTTGAGGGACCAAACTCATGGCTACGGGATCTTTTAGGGACCAAAATCACTCCTGACTCAATTCTCTATATGCATTCATGTTTCACCCGTCAAGAAAACATCTTGTCCTTCAAAGCTGGAAAATACAATAATTTGGAGATCTTTTTGGGTTAGTCTACTATTAAAAATTTAAGAGATAATCACACTATATATCCCAATTTTTTATTCTTACGTTATGAGATATTTATCTCTTAATGGGTCGACCCAATCAAACTGAATTAATCGGGGTCTATTGGGCTTCTGAATAACAGAATGCACATTGAAAAAATTATAAGAAATTTGAAAATAGCTAACATTTTAGTTTCGTTGCAAATCTGGCCCATCCACTGTCATGGCTCTTTCCTTTAAAAATGGATGGAGAGTCAGATGAGCCTGGATTAATGAGATAACGACTCTTATAATTTTATGGATTAGGCCGTGGCCATCCTCTTTCATTCTGGCCATTTCTGGCTGTTTCTTGCCATTCCCTCCTCATTCCTACGCAGAGAAGCATTTCTCTTTCCCTTTTCCCTCACCTTCTCTATTTCTTTGCTTCCCGTCAAAAAATTAGGGCTTTCCATGTTAACATGGAGTAGATTTCACTAGTTTCAGTGGTTATAAGTTGCTCACACTTCTTCTTCTTCTCCACTGCGAAGAACTATGTCATTGTCCGAATTGAATTATTCAATTTTCCATGAAAAATTATTCTAATACCTTTGTAGTTAAATTGGAACTAAAAGAGCAGTGAAGGTTTGTTGACTACTAAGGTATTGAGAGGGGAGACAATGTTAGGATAATAAAATGTGGCAACGACTTGCCTGACAAATGAAAATAATGTTGTAGAAGGAACCCAAAAGTAAAAAAGACTGCATATTGAGGGCCTAGAGACCTATGCCTCCCAATACTATAAAAGAGGAATTTCGTAAGCTCATCAGGACACAAAAAAGAAAAAGAGTGAGGAAAAGAGTAATGTGAGGAGATTTCTTCACGTGTATCCATCGTGTAATCATATTAATTCAGTCTAGAATTAATATAATTTTTAGCATCAATTGTTTGACATGAGGGATGTTTCTTTGATATCTTCCACCATATTCGAAACTTAGGAATAGCACTGATATGGGCTCAATATATTAGAAAACAGAGCACGTCCGCAGCGGAAACTTTAAAATCGGTAAAAATCTATTTTTTTATCGCATGCTCGTTTTTAATCAAAACCTCAAAATCAAATCTTGACATATAAAATCACCTTCTAACTAAGAAATAACAAGATATAATGAATCCACAAGAAAGTCACTACCTTTATACTTACTCTTGCAGTGTTCGATTTGTTTTGATTGATGGATGGATGGAACCGTCCAATTTTCCGATCTCTAGCTCGTCCACACGAACGTGTTACCGCAGGGGATAACCTCCTCTCGATCCGTCCACTTTGATCTGGGTAACCAAACTCGAACGGAATGGCCAGGAAAGGAGAAGATCGCTTCAAGGATGTCTTGACAACACCAATTCACCGAACCAAGGCCGATATGGCTTCCGATCGTCGTGGGCAGAGGCGCAGCTGAGCTAGGGGCTCTCGACCAAACCTCTTATTCTCTCTTTCTCACTTTTCGGTCTTGAGAACAAATGACACACTCAGAGTTAATCGTAAGATACTATATCTATATATAGATTCTTAGATTTACCCTAGGGATCTAATTGCAATTATTAATTAATCTATCTTAATTAATTAATCACAAATTAGTCCTTGCACTTGAAGCCATCTAATGACTTGCACTCCAAGTAAGAAAGAAAGATCATTTTTGTCATTGACACAAGATTTCATGAATAGACAATATACTTATAGAAACTCTCCAAATAAGGAAACTCTCATATTTCCTTAATTAGATTTAACCTTGATGTTAAATTCGGTTTCGGGATGTGCTAGCACCCTTACAACCAAATCGCAAGCCTCATCCGATAATTAATTCCTAATTAACTTCCTTAATTAAAATTAATTCTTTTCTCGGCTTAAACACACTTAATGTGTGTGACTAACTAGGTTTATCACCAAATGGCAATGAGATTATAATGTCAACTTATTTGACATTATCAGAAACTCTTTTCGTAACCAAAAGCATAATTTCGAAAATGCTGTCGGCTTCTAAAGTTCATGAGTGATGCCTAACAACATATCATGACAATCAAAATGACGACAAATGTATAATTAAACATTCTAATGAACCATTTATAGCTCTCATATATCATGTGCTGAATTTCTTCACTACAAGATCTTGATTTAGTCAGGGCTATAGTAAATGTCAAACCCTTTAGCCAATCATATGGATTTTCTGGTTTCATTCTTAGATCTATAGAACTTAAATAGAAACCCTTTTGTTATTTTAGTCTATCTACTCCGGCTGAGGATTTCTCAATTCAGAATAAAACTCATATCCATAGGACATTTTCCCTGTTTACTCGAGTTAATGAATTTCGTCTTGATCAGACACATATCTTCAAGTATAACTAACTAGGACCACCATTTATCGAATACTCATGCTAAGCACAAATATATTAGTAGTAGCAAATCCTAATTACCCATACATGAGATATTGTTACATCTTACGCCTAAGGACTATATGTACTAATACGATGTAGATAATATTAATTGACATTAGTAAATTACCTCAGCAATATTATATGAATGTCACGTTCGACTACTTATCATAGAAAAGTCCACATGTTTGTTATGATAACAATTGTTAAATAGCATCAGATTCACTGCTCCATCTTCATTAGTATTTATATACCAATCATGGATACAAATAGAGGTAACGATCTATCCGGAGAGATAATGTCATGTCAAGTCTCTTACGATCGCGAACAGTTTAAAGATATTCTTACGGAAATACTCCGTCACTCATATTCTTAATTCTTTAAGAATGAAATATTCAAAATATCTTAAGAACTTTATTATAATAAACATAGACAATATATGAATAATAGAATAGACTTCATTGTCATAAAAGGAATTGTCCAAATACATAAACTGACTCTAGGGCATATATATTTTTTTTTTGCTAAAGGCTTCGCCCGACTAATCCTCGGGGTTTTGTGAACCCCTGGCGGCGCACAAAGCGGGTAATCACGCCAAAAGCGCTCCGATGGCTGTGGCTCGAGATGGCCGTCTCATACCCCTTGCCGGTGAGGAATCCGCTCCCGAGTCGTCGCTCTGCTGCATCTGGACGAGGAGAAGCCGAGAAGAGATAGAAAGAGAAGAGGAAGCTCCAACCTGTTGCAATCTTGTGATGCTCGAAGGAGAAGAGGAAGCTCGGCCTCCAGCAGAGTTGCAGAAGTCACTGATGATGAAGGATGCTTGAACTGAAGAGTGAAGATGAAGAAGACTAGGGTTTCAGATCGTCAATCGATTTTGATTTCATTCTCTAGTGCCCATTTTCGGTTCAGGTAGGGGGATTTTCTTTAAAATTTCTGAACCGATGCAACCGGCGGGTTCGAATGGGTTTGATGGGTTTATCTAAAAACCAACCGATTTTTTAGGTTCACCGATCTGTTTATGCATTTTTAGTTTTTTAGCTAACCGGACCGGACGCAGGTTCGATTTCCGGTTCGACCGGTCAAACCGTTCGGTTCGGTTCGATTCTAAGAACACTGGGTGACATAGTACCTAGAGGGTTTGTGGGCGGGTAATTAAATGCTCAACTATTCATGGTGAAGCCACCTTAACTGAATGACATTTAGGTCATGTTTGATAGGCCGGATAAAGAGCAGGAGGGAACTTTTGAAATTCCAAATCCATGTTTGGAAATAAAAAGGGATAGAAATTGAGTAAAGGATCTACCAAGATATACTTGTTAAGGAGTTAATCCCGACTAGGCATGGGTTTGATGGTGAATTGGAATTACATTTTAGATTAAAAGACTACAATGTATTAATCTTATTTTAAATTTATCAAACCTGCCCCATGAGAATATTGAAGAAGGAAAGGGGCAAGTTGCCTGATTTCGATTGTGGGGCAGTGGGGGCCTGATGCCGAGTACCACCGCCCTAAGCGAGAGGGCTCGCTAGCGACCTCGTCAAGTCTGTGGTGGCCTGCACTAGGGCCCCAGCCACCCCTCCCCATGATCAATCCCAGGAGGAAGGTCTCCTTCCTCTTTCCTTTCCTTTCCTTTTTCTTTCAAATTCAGAATTACTTTTTTTGTTTAATTTTAATAAATTTTAAATAATTATTTTTGGGTATATCTTCATCCCTTTTTTTACTGTATAGCATATTCCATTTTTATATTTAAATCAATACATTATTATAGTAAACAATAAAAAGGAGTTCGTGTGAATAATAATCTGCCACGTGAACAGAGCAATTTGGCTGCGGTGGTAGTATACAGTTTGCTTCGCTCATGTGTCCAGGTTCGAATCTCGTGGCCACACTATTCCATTATTTTCTAGCTTTTATTTTCTTTCCGATATATTATTGATGGGAGACCACACATACAAGAGAGCCTGGTGAGCTGGTATTGTGCTGTTTGCTTTGCCTAGTATGCTCAGGTTCGGAGCTCTATTGCCCCAAGTCTGTACTTTTATTTTTCTGTTTACTTCTTTTTAAACTTTTAAATTTTTAAAGAAAAAATTCTACAATTTATACAAATAAATTTATAAAAAAAAGCCCCAAATCTCTACTTATATTTTTCTTTATATTTCTTTTTAAACTTTTTAATTTTTAAAGAAAAAACTCTAAAATTTATACTAATAAACTTGTGAAGAATGCGTGAAAATATGAAGAGCATTGATGAAATTGAGTAATTGGGTCTGATATGACTTGATAAAATTAATCAACAAAAACCCAAACAATATAGCTTGAGAAAATGTGAATCTTTACATTATATATTATTTTCAAAGTAATATTTATAAATAGTACAGTCATGCATATGTTCTTCGTAACAAAACATTGTATATAAATTAATTATTCTATATAAATTCCAATTCCTATGATGGCAATAGAAGGGATTTTATTTCACATCAACCCAAGTTTAGTCAATTTATGATATATATATATATATATATATATATTGCGTACAATTTTTGGATTTTAATCTACATCTGATCGATATGTGATTGATCCTAATCAAATAAGTATAGCATATCATCTGACTTTTAAACTAAATAGAAATTAAGTGCGTGTCTCAAATAAAATATAAATATTATCTAAATGATATAACCTAAAATACAGTTTCAAAATCTGATATTAAATAAATAATTTCATGGGCATTTCTTCTTTTAAAAATCAAATTAGGATTAACACAAAAAAGACTATTGAAGGAATGAAAAATGAGGGAGCTAGAAATGGAAAAGACGAATAAGTAGTGCAAGTGCAGCATAAAAAGATAAAAGTATGTGTTTTCTTTTTTCTTACATTTTTTGTTTTAAATACGACTATGATATAATTAAGAGAATAAATTTCAATATATACCATAAATTTAAAATAAATTATTTGAATATATGCAAATCATATGTGTAGGACCTCATCACTGAAGATCATGTTTTAAATCAAAATATATTTGTTGAATAATCCTTTAAATCCACTAATATATCACATTGTTTTAGGATCTAACATATTTATGAAAATAGTGATTAAAATTGACATTTCTTATATTCTTGAAACGACTTTTTTCTACTCATAAAAAAACGTTTTTTTTCCCAACTCATTGCCATAGGAATTTTCATAACCTGATAATTCACCCATTGTCCTTTTTTTGACCTACAGCATTGTCGCGGGCATTTTTCCTAGTATATATATAAAAGTCGGGGGCACTTATAAGAAATCCCCAAGGGTCCACTTTTTTGAACTCTGAGCTCTTGGTTAAATATCTTTTGGATTTCTCGGTCAATTTAATTTGTGGTCGGAGAGATGTGCATCTATTCATGTATTGTCTCTTACGCAACCCATACTTTCTTTTTTCTTTGCATTTGCGATGTATACATCTCATAGTTATAAGAGATGTATACATGGACAGAACCCTCAATTCATGGTTAGCCGCCATTTATACATCTTCATGTATACATCACGGGAATTCATGGATTTGCGCATTTCCATCATTGATACATCGTACAATCGTTGTAACGTATTCATACTTTTATTCTTTAGCCAAAGAGTCACAGCTAAACTTCAAAATTTTAAAGACATTGAATTTTTCCATGCGTAAAACAAATAGGACAATATATGCATCCAAATAAGATCATTTTCACTTATTTAATTGTTTTTCGCCAGAATCCTCAGGCATGGGTTTTATGTCTCTGCAGTTAATCCTCAAAAACTAATAAGAAGCCATAGAGAATTTGCATGACATTTTTCGAGCTCTGTGACAGGGAGGTAGCACTAACTGCGGCTCATCCCAAGATTCTGCTCGCGGAAGCAGCCAAGGAGTTTCTCGAAGGTGGTGTGAGAGATAATATCTCTCACAGGAGCAGCAAATTACGGACGCTTTATTCAAGTGCTGAATTTTTTTCATTGGATAATGATACTTCAGTTAGTTGCCTAAATATTTTCTTTTTCTGGAATAATTTTGTCTATCAGATTCTTTTTTTTTTCGGTTACATAATTTTTTTTGATTATATTTGTCTATAAGAATTTTAATTACAAGGCTTTGATTCTTTTTGTTAGAGAGAGAACAGAGAACGACAGAGCAAGCAAATAGGTGAGACCAAGGTTCCTCTTTCCATCCCTCTGCGTGCTTCTTTGTTTCCTTATGTTTGTTAAGCAGCGAATTTGTTGGCTGTCAGTCCAATTTAAATTTGATAGAATGAATTATATTGAATGGGAATTGTCAATTACCTTTTGTGATAAGTTTTGAGAACATAGACACATCCGAATACTCATGTTGATGGGACATCTTGGTCAGGCCGGTAATACAATTACATGATATTCATTTATACATAATATTTTGGTTAGTATAATACTATATATTCATTTTTGCAGTCATTAGAATCTTGATCAAATAAATCAATTATCAATCATAATATATATATATAAGTTGGAAGACGACTTGTTCGCGAATCAATGCTAAAAGTTTTCTAAAAAGTATTAACAAAAAAAACAAACACACACTCTTTCACGTTGAATTGAATATGTTTAATAAATTGATTTTTTTATACTTCCGCGCAACGTGCAAATTTGCATATAGTAATCATAAATTTTGGTATATATCCCAAACACTTGATTATAATATTTTATGTCCTTGACATTTGAAATTTTATCCCATCTCACACCATTTCTATCCATAACCAAATGACCAAATGTAGGCTTAAGGGCATTCATCTAAAAAGCAAAAAACGTAGGCTTAATGTTCACTCTATGAATTCACTAAATTAAGCGTGGATGTGACTTGTCCAATGAGGGCATATAGTCGAGATACACGCTAGTTGGCCATGAGTACCTAACCACGGAAAAATGGATTTGGCCACATGACACGCTCATGTATTTCTTTGGGAAAGATTAGATTGGGAAACTTGCACATGTGCTTGGAAGTCAAGATTATTTGCTTCAAATTGAAAGAATTCAGAAACAACAATTTCTAAATTTGATCAACACGGAAAGATATTCGTACACTTCTTGGGTCCTTTAATGGACCATAGAAGAAGACTTAGGGGATACATCGTATATTTGTTTGGCATTTTTAAGAGAAACGAGTAATTTTTCATTAAAAAAAGGAAAAAAATTACGAAGGGACTAGCTAGAGAGATTAATGGGTGGCAAGTAGAAAAGAACAACCCATCATTGGAAGGCAATCTTAAATTGTGCCACTTTTTTCTGTTTGTTATATATATATATATATATATATATATATTCCAGATTGTACCGTCCTTTCCTATTGTAGCGGGCTGACCATCGTTCTCTCTCTCTCCCCCCTCCACTTGAACAAAAGGGCAAAAAAAAAAAAGAGAATAAAAAAAAGAAACCTCCATCGAGCGAAACCCCGACTTTTATTTTCAATCGAAACCCAACAACAAAAAAGAAAGGGAAAATCATTGTCTTAATCATATGGAGGTGGGTTTCGTTTAGAATCCTCTCCTCCCATTTGCAGTGTGCCAGGAAAGGTAAGAATATGTTCAAGATCTTTGCTCAAATGATATCCTCCATGTGTGAATTTCCATTTAATTGTCGATGGAGGCGCAAACTCTGGTTTTGCGGTTTGGTGTTTCTCGTATTCCCATTTGTCGAATTAATCTTCCTGTATCGATTATCCTTTCATGCGTTCTTTTCCTTCTGTTTTTACTTTTATTTGAAATGGTCATAGGGAATCCAGATCATATTTTTTCTTGAGCTTGGCCCTGCAAAAGAAGGAAGGAGGAAAAAAAGAACAAAAACGTTTGGTTCTTTTTGAGCTTATTGGTCCAGTTCCAAATGGGTATGTCAGCTGATAATGTGCATGGACTTGTCTTGGCCCTTTCTTCAAGCGTGTTCATCGGTTCGAGCTTCATTGTCAAGAAGAAAGGATTAAAGAAAGCCGGTGCAACCGGAACTAGAGCAGGTTCTTGATCAAATCCTTGATTTATCTACTTTTTGTTACACATTATAATTACATGCCTTTCTAATGGTCAATTTCATGCGATTATTCCATTAGTAATACGAGGAGCCAATGAATCCTCAAAACTATGTATATAGTCTTTAATCAACATTCAAACAACGGAACCTCATCCAACCACAAACATGATATTTCTGTGTATTTTTTCTTTATTTTTTGGATTACGTGTTTTCTGATTTTACAATATGCATATTTACCATAATTTTTTTATATAATTGAAATTATTTTTGACCTTTTTCATCTTTTTTTGGGAAGACCTGGGCAACAGCATATTGCCTTAAACCCAGTAAGGGAAAAAAATAATAATTTCCAAATGGAGAAATGGAAAAAAAAAAAAACGCTCGGCTCATGTTGAAACCGTCTGGTTACAACATGCAGCCTAATATTTTTAAAGAATATAATGCATTTTTATCTCTTTTTTTACTGTTTACAATGATATATGGACAGGTTCAGGAGGGTATTCTTATTTGTACGAACCATGGTGGTGGGCCGGAATGACAACCAGTATGTCCTTTTTAATATTATTTTTATTGGTCTTCTGAATATAGCTAGATGTATGATTTCTTGATACAGTACTTTTTTTTAAATATAAGATGGGTATAATTAATTAACTGGATATGTTTACTTTGATCCTCTAAACTTAATCAGATAATTCCATTTTTGGATAGTATCTACACGACCCAAAAGTAGGAATTATTTGAATTATAAGATCAAAGTAAACACATGTGCATTTTTTACAGAGTGTTTTCCCACTTGCCAATGGAATTTCCATTTCAAGTTATTTCTTTTGAATTTCATTTAACCAAAATAGTCAATGTGATATTAAAGAAGGTGTAGCGCAGCGGTATACGCCTTCGCCTGGTGACCAAGAGGTCTTAGGTTCAATATTCAGGTGGAAATATCCGTGTCATTTGTTAGATATTTAGGATTTCTATTTCATTATACTAGGTATATGAGCTTCCTTGTAACAAAAAAAAAAGTCAATGGGATCATCAATCTTAATATAACGCTTCCTATTCAATATGGAGAATTAATGAATTGCTTAGTAATTGTTCTTTTATGTGTGATATTATTCTTGAGCCTAGCTCTTGTGGGTTGTATCCTAAGAAAATTTAGTGTCTTTTTTGAAGATGTCCCTGATTGCATATCAATTCGTTGAGCAGTTTCTAGATTTTACTTTATTTTGTTTTGTTCTAATTATTTTTTATGCTTCTGACTAATTCATCATGACAAAAATGTGATTTTGTAATACTTTGTATACGTAGGAGGGGAGGGTAGGGCAGAGATCCAAAAATAAAACTTCCCCTCTCTTCCTTTTCCTTTCCGTATGCTCTCGATTCAAACAAAATGTAACCCAAAAACAAAAAAAGAAGGGAAAATGAGAGGAACATGCTTACACTCTGTTGTATTAGACGTCGTGCATAAGTTTTGGTAAGCTTATCATAATCTATGCCATCACCGGACAAACTTTTAGGCTATATATTGCCGTGTTGATTCAAATTTGGAGAAAACATGCTGACAAAATCTTTGTTGCCTTTCGATTTATTAAGTGTTGTCAGTGTTGGATGAAAGCACCAAGAAATATAATTAATCAAAGATAATATGTGCACTTTTATGTGATGTATATTTGGTGAAGTAATTGAAGTACGTCTCCGAGATGAGGCTAGTACTGAACTGCATCTCGAGGAATGATTGAGAACCCGTCCCATATGATAGCACGAAGAATCTTGATACCTTTAGTGTTCCTTACATGGTTCCTTTTCTAATGTTTAATACCATGTTGTTCCAGTGATTGTCGGGGAGATAGCAAATTTTGCAGCTTATGCCTATGCTCCGGCAATTCTTGTAACTCCTCTGGGAGCACTTAGCATCATTTTCAGGTACAAAACATAAGTACATAGATATATGAAAAGTATTACATATATGAAATGCAATAAAATTTTCACCCCATGTTTATATCAAACCAATGTAACCATGCAGTGCAGTGTTAGCACATTTTATCCTCGAGGAGAAATTGCATGTATTTGGAGCACTTGGATGTGTCCTATGTGTGGTGGGATCTACGAGTATTGTCTTACATGCACCAAAAGAGAAAGACATTGAATCAGTCAAGCAAGTTTGGCGCCTAGCTACACAACCAGGTGCATGTCAAAATTAAATAACATTTTGTCAATGGTTTCTTGATATTTAAGTATCAACTTTTAATAAGTTGGTGCAAAATGTTAGTATTAAATCGGTGTCGAAGCAAGGTATTCACTTACTATCCGAATTTCATTTCAAATTTGAATTAATTATCAATATGAAAAAGGTATAAGAGTATAGTAACACACTCTTATTAACATGAGTATAATTATAAAAATAAATAAAAAAAGACTTAATATGATAGCTCAAGTTGGTTGTATAGTGTAGTATTATCTTTCACATATTCAACTTTAATATATTTCAAATCATATTGCATATAAAATATAATAATCTTGAAATTATTACTTTACACAAATTAGTGGATTCTAGTGAATAATGATGTGGTAACTTTAAGTTTGGCTGCAAAACATAACGATTGTTAGATTTACAGTTATTTCTTATTGCTATATTTAAATTCAACAGAAAATTTGTAACTGTTATAGTTTATTATTGCCATTGTCACTGATAAATCTATATTAATCGTTATATTAAAGAATTAAGTAATGAAATTGTAAAGTAATTTTATCACAGAGAACTTATCTTCTATACTAAAAATATTTATTTATAGACACATCATTTTTTTATTTCTATAAATAATAAACAATTATTAGGTTGTTTCAATGCAAAACTATTTTTACAAGGAAACTTACAGCAATTTGACTGCAGAACTAAGTAGTGGTCTGTTATTTATTAAAAAGGTTAAAGGTTGCTCTATAATTAGCAATTTACATGAGGTATAAATAAGTAATCCCCTCCTTTAGTGGAACTTCATTTTTTAGAGTAGTCTCATTTTTAATGAATTAGGAAGTAAGAGAGTAGAAGTGAGAAATTTCGACCAACTGAGTTGGTTCAAACAGTTTGGCGCTCGTTTCGTTTAAGTAATGTCTCGGGTTCGAGTCCTCGTGAATGTTAAAAATCCACGTTATAAGAGTTTTACCTCTTAGTAGGTCGACCCGGCTCGACTGGATTAGTCGGAGCCCAATTAGGCTTCATGATATCAGAGTTCATATGGAAAAAAAGAAGAAGAGAAATTTGGGGAATCAAATTATCGTACCAATTGAAATCATTATAATTTCATGCTTTGATACCCATTAATTCATGAATAATTTTCTTTTATTCTCCTGCCACTAATACTTCTGTTTGGCATAACAGGTTTCATCGTATACACTTGTGTAGTAGCTATAGTGGTTCTTATTCTAATTTTTCGCTATGTGCCACGCTATGGACACAGTCATATGATGGTGTACATTGGAATCTGCTCTCTTATGGGCTCTTTAACGGTTCGTTTGATGAACTATCTATTTTAGTATTTACTGATTGTTTTGAACATCCGTCCCAGTTTTTAATGCAATTGTTATATGGTTGCAGGTGATGAGTGTCAAAGCAGTGGGAATTGCTCTAAAGCTAACATTTTCTGGAATGAACCAATTTATCTATTTCCAAACATGGATTTTTACAGTTATTGTGGTCCTATTTAGCCTTACCCAAGTAAACTACTTGAACAAGGTAAACGATGAGTCGTTACTTGCTAAGATACCATTCTTTTATTAATATAAGTATTATGTTATAAATTTATTTTTTAAATTTGAAAGTGCACAAATGTTAATGTAATACTTAAAGTTTAACTTTAGTATAATCTATGTCATTTATTTTGTGACCACGTGTTCCTTATCATGTATATTGTCAGAAATATATTTTTTTATGCATTTCTTATTATATTATCACAATAATTCTTTTTCAATAATGGTGAATCAATAGAAAGGAAGCATGCCAAAATAAATTTACATCTTCAATAATTTAATGTGGAAATATATATTTAGATAACAAAATTTAGAATATTAGCCCAATGTCATCTATCCCATTCAATCTTTCTTTTTAATGATAGGAAAGAAAAGAGGAAATATGTGCATATGAGATAACAACATATTTGATAACTTTCTTAACTTTTCGACAAGTAAATGATTTAACTCCTCTAAATATGATTATTGTCTTTTCGCAGGCTCTGGACACTTTTAATACTGCTGTCATATCTCCAGTATACTACGTGATGTTTACATCGTTCACTATCCTTGCTAGCATGATTATGTTTAAGGTAACTAATTTATGATTTTTTACTTAGTTTTGTTTGACGTGTCCCAGTTGATGCCTTGTTCCACGAATGTATACAAATTGCATTTCGAAATATGATGCATAAAATTCTTATGAAATTTATAACATTAGCAGGAGAAGATCAAATAAATCAATCACTTGAACGTTCATGTTCAAGTTAATCTACATGAGTTTATGTACGTTGTATTGGTAAAGAAAATTTGTCATCTTAAAGGACCTTTCCCTGAAACATGCTCTACCTTTCCTTAGGATGTCAAATGTCACAAATCCATTCTTGTGTAATTAAATGATAATTTATAGTATAATCTATTATGTTTTTTTATAGTAATTTATTAAATATAAGTATTTAGTTAAAGTTATATTCATCATTAATCACTGTGTCTTATTCTTATTCTTTTGAAATGGATGTAGGATTGGGATTCGCAAAATGCTTCTCAAATTGTGACCGAGTTATGCGGTTTCATCACTATTTTATCGGGAACATTTCTTCTGCACAAGACAAAGGACATGGGAGACGAATCACCCATTGATGCCAGCGTATTTTCTTTCTCAAAATCACCAAGTCCAAACCCAAAAGTGACCCCAAGTCCCAATAGCTAACGCCAAATATAGTTGCTGATTCATTCCCTTCAAAATCGTGTTCCATGATGATCTGAAGAGAACCACGGGGCTGCCTGTCTTTCTAGAGAAGATTTATGTCTTATTTCGACAAGGTGATGGATATTTGTCTATCACTGCCAAAAATTAGGAAGCATGGTGATCTTGGGGAATTCGCTTTAGAACACAATATGCAAATAGGGACTCCACATGCTTATTTGTTTCACTATTTTCTTGAAGAGGACAACCTTTTAGTTTGAGGTTGTGAATAGTGTCCACAAGTTCATGTTATTTGTTGGATCAAGGAGATTTTTTGGACTAATTGTTGCAGACTTTATAAAAGAGTAGATACATACAAAATAGGTTTTCATTCGCATATCAACATATTTGTATATAGATCTTCTTTACCATTTTACTCTTAAAATGAAGTATTGTTGCTGCTTAAGGAATGAACAAACAGGTTTGAAAGTGGACAGTTAAATATTTCCAAAAACTTTATTAATGAATAGGATAAATTCCATTGCCGCCCCTTGTATTTCTAAGATGAATAATAACATCTCCTACTATTAAAATATGATAATTAGTATGCTTACTCTTACCGAAGTAGTAAATTACTTGGCACCACATATTCATTTTTAAATTTTTTCCAAAAACTAAGATATATATATATATATATATATATATATATTAAAATGAAATAAAACGTAAAAAACCAAAGAAGCAGTCTATCTCTTGATGACTACCATCGCAGCAAACACCCCCACCCGTGAGTCCGCCAACCACGTCAATCGCCAGAGGAGGTAATGCTCAGCGAGGGTTCTCGGCCCCCCGCACCAAGAGTGATTTTAATTAAGCATTCAGACGAGAGCTTGACGACCCCACCATTGGGGGTTAGCTAGTGAGGAGGATACCCAACCCCAATACTGGAATAACCATTGCCTTGATTTTCTTTTTAATTTTCAATTTCTATAATTTTTTACAATAAAATATTAAGGAAATGTAACACCTGTGATATACCCATATGGTGCTTAGTTACTTATAACTTCCATTTTCAGCAATAATAAGGGTTGTAAGTATCTTTAGCACAAAAACAAGAAAACGAGTGATAAATTATAATAAAAAATAAGAGGGCTAACGGGGAGAACATTAATGCACAACTCCTCTGGGCTGCTTGAATCCTTCGATTCTCTATGACGTCTATGTTTAAGGATTGGGATGAGATGATGTTGGATTCTAAATCACATGAATAATCAATATTATAATTCGGTGTATGGTACATTCCATAGCTTGAGATTGGGATAAGAGGAATGACTTGTGTGTCCAATAACTTCTTAAAATAAGAAAAGGTAAACAAAATTAGATCAAAGACGGGGCAAGAGGGAAAGGGATGGTGGTCTGCCCGGTGCCGGCGACCCCAACCCAACAAGTTCGTTGACGACTTTGACTTGGTGTTGGTGGAAAGTGTTAGGCCGCCGCCACCTTGAGATCATCTTTCCACTCTCCTCGAAGAGAGAGAGAGAGGGGGTGGAGTAGTGGTGGCTTGACTCTGGCCATCACCGCCCCCCATCAAGATCATAGGTGATCTCAAGGGTCGTTGATGACTTCTAAAGCGATTGGCAACCTCGCCAGGCCAATGGTCGGGCGTTGAGCAAGCATAGCCCTCTCCCCAATGCTTTATCTCAATGGCAAATTTCGTAAATTATGTTAAAAACCTTTTTTAATCTGAGATAAGCCAACCCTTAATTGGATTAATGTCTTGATGATTATGTCCAGTCAAAACTTAATCTCGATTCCTATCCAATGATCATTATATGTATATAAAGGATTTCAAAATCCCAAGAATTTCCTCCGGGGTATAAATGCTTGTTAATATTTAATTTCGATTTTTTCCTTCCTTGTTTATCATTTCTTCTTCTTTTGAGAGAGTAATATATATATAGAGATAAAATTATACACAAAAGAAGATAATAATTAGATACTTCTTATATATTTTTATTCAAATTTCTTTAAAATTTTTGTATATCGTATATACATTTTAATTCAAATATTCATTACAAATTTTATGCGGTTAATGTTTATGTAAATAGAAAAATTTGAAAGGTCGTCCCTATAATATTGCTTAGACCTTATGACTAATTTCATAGTATATACTTTAATGTGTTTACTGAACTGCGATGTGTCATTATTGTCATATTAAGTTATTAATCAAGTAGCTAAAATATGAATGGTCACTCAATATAAGGCCTCCTGCATTTTACATGGCACGGTTAAGAGTTTTGTATAAGTTTTAAATATGTTACTAGAGTTTGCACTAGAGTTGCGTGCGGCTGATACATTAATCAAAATTACATCACAATCTTTCAGGGAAAATAAGAAAGTTATATTAAAATGAAACCAAAAAAAAATAAATACAATGGGAGGTAATGGAAGAGAATATGAGAGGAAAAGGGAAAGTGGGACACTTGACGCAAGGAGTGGAGAAAAGAAAAAGTTGTGAGAAGTTACATTTTTATTCCAGTATTTATTATATCATTTTTCATCTTTTTAACATAAATAGAATTATTGAGGGTAATTTAGTAAAATCAATACTAAAATAACTACCAGGTTATATAGTAGTATATACAAACAAGACCATGTCGTGCCATGCACGGTTTGTCATAATTTCTTTTTGTTGAAAATTCTCAATACGATGTAATTATCTTTTTAATTTTTATAATATAATTAAATAAAAATAAAAATAAAAATAATGGAGAGAAAAGAGAGAATGAGAGAACGTGGGATGACAAGGACGGAGAGAGGAGAGGTGGATAGAGAAGTAAGGGAAGGTAAGTCGGAAATGGTTAAATGGGTGGTGGCAAATTCTGTGGCGCAACACCCCATTTGGGTTGTACCATACATTATTTTATTTTGGGTTCCTTCCTTTTTCAAAATTAGATTTTAGCCCCCAAAAACTTTTCATCAATTTATGATTTCATCCGAAATTCGGTTTGATTATGTGGACCATTTATATTACGGCACGCGTTAGTCCTCCCAACGGTTTTTTACTGTCCTTGTGATATGATCCAGCTAGAGAACCCTTCGCATGGGCATGAGGAAGGAACCCACAAGGACATGGTTGAGCATGAAGGCGAGCTTTGGGACAAGCATGTGCTAGCTGGACCAAGTACAAGAGTATGAGCCAAGCGAATCCAACAAGCCATGTAAAGGATGTTATTGCATGTTCATGGAGGAGAAGTCGAGCTCTTGGGCGAGCTGCATGTGGAATAAGAAACCACAACCGTTAATATTCTAAAAGTCTATTTAGAAGATGATCCAAGTTCAAAGGGCCGAATTTTGATTATTTGTTCTAAGAGTTAATTAGTTGCTTTCAATAAGTTGGGCCTATTTCATTTCGGGTTCATTACCCTTATGATATATTTTAGCCAAGTCCATTAGCCCATTAGGTTATCAGTTAGTATCTTTCTATAAATAGGTATGTGGCTTCCATAGAAAAAGATATATCAGTTTTCATTCAACTTTGTGAGAAAGATTTTCTCTGAGCTGTTCTTCAACAACTTCGCGGATATTGCAAGTGTGATGACTTGTGATTCTCGACATTTATAATATTGGTTTCAAGCTCCTTATAGCTAGTGGGTCAATATTCTATTTTATAATATTGGTTTGTGGCTCTTTATAGTCATCGGGTTATTCCTTATCCTTGAAACCTTCATTGGACGTTCTCAGGTTTGATCTCCTTCTATTGTTGTTGGGTCTCGTGGCAGGTTCGTCGAGGTTCGCATCATTTAGTATCAGAGCTTTGGCTCCAATCCAGGTTTCACCTATCCTATTTCGTTCTTATTATTGTTCTTGTTCTAGGGTTCAACAAATCGTTGAACGACTTCTTGTTGCTTCGGAAAGGTCTGAAAAAAAAATTCGTTCAAAAAAACACAGAGAAAAAAAGGAAAAGAGAAGGAAAAAAGATTTGGACAGAAAAAAAAGGAAAGAAAGAAAGAGAAAGAAATGAAAGAGCAATTGTTAGCGAAATCTTGACTTTTGGGGAGGAAGAAACTTCCTTAGATATCATTGCTATTTAAGCAAAGTTGGAGATTCCAAAAGTTTCCTTTCGTTTCCTTCCATATCTGCCATTATGCTTGAATTACCTTCCTTTATATAGTATTGTTTACTTTGGTGGACCATTAGCATATAAAGTGCAATTGGGAAATATAATATTATCTCCTTTCATTTGAATATTTTCCTATCACATTCCTTTCCTATATCTTAGAATCGTCCATTCCTTCTATTTCGATACTTTCCATAAATCTCTTATTTTCTTATTCCCAGAAATCTTCCCTGTACATCTGATTTGTTTTATTAACTTCATTTACCACATTATTTCATTTCTCTTTAGGTTTGGATCCTAAGTTTGACTCAATTTATGAAATCAATGATTATAAGTGCTTTAAGTGATTTTACTCTTGCGATTGAATTGCTTAGTTTCTTAGGAACTTTGAGGAGAAAATCTAGAGAGGAAAAAGGCAAGCGTGGGTGAGTATATCAGAGGGTAAAAGACTAAAATTAAGTGAAACACGAGTGTTGAGTGATATTAATTTGAGGACAAACACGTGAGCGAGTGGTTGTGAGGTCCATTTCTATTTTCTAAAGTTTCACTTGCAAATTTCATCATGCCACAAGAAAGCAGTGGAAATGATCAGAATAATGGAGAAATTGATTACAACATGATGATCTGAGACATGCAGCAACAATTTGAGCGCATGAATGTGATGTTTGATGAGATTTACGATTGGTTGGAAATGCGAGATAAACGGATTGAACAATTGCTAGATGGCTATGACGAAACTTCTGGTTCATCCTCTTATAAATTGAAGTGGGGTTCTTCGTCGAAGAAGGAAGAGAAAATAGCCTTGAAGCAAAAAAAATAGAAACGCACAACCAACTTTCAACCCAATGGCAAAGAGACGGGTCATATTGCTTCTCAATTCCTAGACATCGATGGTCGGAACGCAACACTAGTGCCGCTTCCACCTAATCAAATGGATGAAGAGCAATTTCAAATCAAGCGGTCCATTGGCGAGAAAAGTGAGGTAGATGCTGAGTTACAAAGAAAAAGTGAGAGAGAGCAAATGAGAGAAGAAAATGGCAAGAAGAGAAACTAAGAAAATTGGGAGAGTGAAAAGAAAGAGAGCTCAGTCTTAGATGAGAGGAAAGAATTAGTTGAAAGAAAAGAGAAAAAAAATTAGTTTCTATGCAAAAGAAAGAGAGATTAGGAGTGCATTTAAGGAAAATATGCCAATGATCTTGTTCTTTAACAAAGAGGCCTATCTTTTTACTACTGATCTTGATTCTTCGTTGCCCCATATTACAACATCTCTCTTGCAGGAATTCAAGAATGTCTTTCTCGAGCAAATGTCCCCAAAACAGTCACTAATCAAGTCGGTTGTCATAGGTGAGTACCAAGTGAGTTTGGCTTTTAACGTTTCTAATCTTTCTCCTTTTGATGTTGGTGCATATTCGAGGACGAATCCTTGAAGAGAGGGAGAATGATATGATCCCGCTAGAAGACCCTTCGCATGGACATGAGGAAGTAACCCACAATGATAGGGTCAAACATGAAGGCGAGCTTTGGGACAAGCGTGTGCCAGCTGGACCAAGTACAAGAGCACGAGCCAAGCGAATCCAACAAGTCAAGCAAAGGCTGTTATTGCATGTCCATGGAGAAGAAGTCGAGCTCTTGGGCGAGCTGCATGTAGAACAAGAAGTCATGACCATTAATATTTTAGAAGTCTATCTAGAAGATGATCCAAGTTCAAATGGCTGAATTTTGGTTATTTGTTCTAAGAGTTAATTAGTTGCTTTCAATAAGTTGGACCTATTTCATTTTGGGCTCATTACCCTTAGGATATATTTTGGCCAAGTCCATTAGTTCATTAGGTTATCAGCTAGTATCTCTTTATAAATAGGCATGTGGCCTCCATAGAAAAAGATATATCAGTTTTCATTCAACTTTGTGAGAGAGATTTTCTCTTAGCTGTTCTTCAGCAACTTCGCGGATATCGCAAGTGTGATGACTTTTGATTCCTGACATTTATAATATTGGTTTATAGCTCTTTATAGCTAGCGGGTCAATATTCCATTTTTATAATATTGGTTTGTGGCTCTTTATAGTTATCGGGTCAATATTCCCTATCTTTGAAACCTTCATTGGACGATCTCGGGTTTGACCTCATTCTATTGCTGCTGAGTCTCACGGTACGCTCGTCGAGGTTCGCATCATCTGGTTTAGGGATCCAATTGGTTTTAGTAGTCAGACGATTTACGTATTTAGAACTCAATACACAATCCGACCAACCATCGTTGGACAAGGTGGCGCTAACGATTTGTTGGACGGCCACTGGCCGCACAATTATCGTCGGCATGACGGCTTCTAGACTAACGTCTTGTCATCTGCCATAGCCTTAGCAGTTTCTCATTGTTTGTATGACCCCTTTTCTTTGACGTTCTCATGCGTGAAAAAGTTTCACCCTGCTCTCATATTCTCTCTTAGTTCTGCATTCTTCAAAGCAGTCAGCCAGGTAATTGATCTTCACATCATTCCCAATTTGTCTATTGTGTATTTGTTTGTTTGTTTTCATCTTTGGTCGGATCCTCCTTGAATTTATTTGGATTTGAGTGAATATATTTAAACATTGATAAGCTTTTCTGGCAATATCAGTTATCCTCCTTGTAGTATCATGAAATCCTTGTTATATTGATAATGTGTTTGTTAAAACGTCTAAAAGAAGCTTGGTGGTCTGTTTAATGTCCAATTGCTCTTCAAATCATCTCCCAATTTGTCTATTGTGTATATGTTTATTTGTTTCTATTCATGTTTGCTTGGATCCTCCTTGAATTTTGTTTGGATTTGAGTTAGCATTTTTCAACTTTGATTGAATTTTTTGGCAATATCAGCAATCTCTCCTTGGAGTAATAACATGAATTCCCAATTATGCTTATAATGTGTTCGCTGAAATGGCTGAAAGAAAGTAGGTAGTCTGTCTAAAATCTGATTAATTGATATTTCGCTATATTTAAGAATGTTGGATCCAACAAGGGCAAAAATAATGAAGTAGGTGAGAAGAAAAATAGATAGTCTTCACACCTAAAGGAAAGAAAAACGCGGGTATAAGGAGCCTCACTACATAGGTCGAAAGTCAAATTTGACTTGCCAAATGAGAGGAAGGAGGTAAAAAAATTATTGAGTACCAACTAGATGAGCCTAGTGCTAGTGTTGGAATGAAGTGAAGGATGATATGTACCAAAAAATCTTCATCAATGTGCGGGCTCGAATGTGCTCTCTCGTCGGGGCCCACATGCGCACGCCTATGCGCACAGCTTAGGAGTGTCCACCTTCCCGGGGACGCGTAATGGACACGCCTGAAAATGAGTAGCCACTTACCATTTTACGACCCGAAAGTCGAGGGCCGGTAAGTTGTCCGGGTCTAGAGGTATGGGATACGCCTAGTTTGCTAAGGCATTGGTTTTGCAGAATCGGAAATTCCGAGCTCAGGAGTTCTATTATGTGCAGGGCCTATATCCCGCACGCTTTTCCGATACTCTTTTTGCCTAGGGCTTGCCGTTTTGTTTATTTACCGCATAAATTAGGTTGCGCTCTCCTTGCCCGTTTTGACACCGTAAATTTGGTGAAACGGTCTATTTGGGTCAAGAACCCGAGGAAAGAGTAAACTCACACGTCGAGGAATCGGTTCGCTATCATCGCGCTACGGTTCATCGGACCATGATGGTCGACTTCCCACGCAAACCGAAACCACGAAGTAATGAATTTACTTGTTTTCGGGTAAGTAAAACGAATTGATCGGTTCGACTCTCGGACCTCTTGCTCACCGACCGGAGATCCTTACAATGAATGAATTAAATATACAAATAAATATCCTTATAATGTACTCTCAATTAATTACAGAATACAAAAAAATACAATACATGGATCTCGATCGGTTCGCATTGGGCTAATACTCCTCTCAACCTCACCGTGCGATTTTAAGCAACTGACAAATAAATTAAAGCAACGCAAGCTCAAAGAGCTGGGGGTCAGGTCCAACCATACCAACATATGGCAAAAGAGTGGACCGACTCTCAATACGACCCTAGGATCGGTCGAGCTCCCGGGCGATTGTCTAACCGCGATTCACATATCAGTTCCAAGTCGTCTTCCACATAGACAGTACTAGGAGCAAGGCAATGACTCGGGCTAGACCCCATTCCACACTCGGGTTGCGCACCCTCGATGTGTACGGGGCGTTGGACCCCTGTGATCGATGGTTTGGGGTGTTGGACCCCGTGCAAGGCGTAACCTACGGGTTCAGACTTAAACTGAAACAAATCAGCAAATAGAAGTGAAAAACAGACAAAAACTGATATAAACAGATGAAAACAGACAAAAACTAATATATACAGACAACTTGTGTGTTTATGCCTCATGTACATGATTAACTAATTATGGACCCGGGTTGCTTGGCAAACAACTTCCTAACCTAAACAAGCAAGAGAACATGCTCGAATACAGCGTTGGTTCGACTATACATGTGTGGGTTTGTTTTAAGCTTGTTCTGTATAATAACACTGCGGCTTTATTGATTAAGTCAAACGCATGTTTTGACCCTAGATTTGGAACCTAGAGCTCCACCTAACCATTCTCTAATGTTTAATTAGATCGTGTGAATGGTTAGTCAGGTTTTGCACGTTTTATTAACAGAAATATCGGATCTAACTACCCGAATCTACGGTAGGATGACAACAATACTGAAATCGGATGAGGTGGGCTATGCAAATGACACTTGCACCCGAACGGGCTGCCCACCTCTGACCTTGGATCGAAGTGTTTGGATCACCCTAACGCCTAGGGAGTCGGCGGTTCACGAAAAGATGGTTATGCCCTTGAACTGTAAAAATGGTTATTAGAATCGTGATTCGAATTGTATAATCGTAGCAATTCCGATTCCATGGCATGAATCGGGAAGGTAGAATTGTGGCTGAATCAGTATTCGAATCGCAAAATTGTAGAATCAGACCGATTCTACGATTTTGGTTTCAACTCAAAGTTGTATGCCCCCTCTCTCTCCCTCCTCATCTCTCTCATTGTGCGACAATATTGCTCATTGGTTCTCTTATTTTATGAAAAGTTTGAAACTTATCTTTATGACTATAAGTGATAAGGACCTGGAAAGTTTCTAGAACTGCTTCGAATTGGGTTCTGGCCGGTTCCTAATTGCCGTCTAGTTTGAGATGACTTAGGCTGTAATTTTTTTCGACTTTTTTAGGTGTAGAGAAAGATGATTCCAAGAAAGGATAGACCAAGAAGAAGTTAGGGAGGAAAAACAGCTTCGCCTACAAGATCCGTGACTACGGTACTAAATCAATTTTTATTGTAGGTTGTTATAGTGGGAGCGCTCTTTTGTGAAGACTAAGCACCATAAGATTTTGACGAATTAAGTAGGAAGCAGCCAG
Organism: Punica granatum; assembly: GCF_007655135.1. Lineage (NCBI taxonomy): Eukaryota > Viridiplantae > Streptophyta > Magnoliopsida > Myrtales > Lythraceae > Punica > Punica granatum. Next base: position 22,256,779 of record NC_045128.1, read on the forward strand.
ATTTATCATTTGATGTTTACTTATACTATTTCTTACATGAGATTTGGTATATATCTATGTATGTTATTTTTTTAATTACAGGAAGAATCTTACGATTCACGATTCCACAACCCTCGACAGATTCTTGGTAGAATAGCGATTCTAACAACCTAAAAATGTGTAAAGTGTTCGTGCAAAATTTGAGATCACGTAACGTGGACTATCGAAAGTCGGTAGCCGGTGTCGATCGATTCCTTAGGTCCATCAGGGACATGCCAACCCCGAAAGAGCCGAGAAAGTGATCGTTCTGCCCGGGAGTGGTCTAAGGATGGTTTGTACACCCCGAGCCTCCTCAAATTGGGCTCGGACTTGAATCAAAGTATACAAGTATTCCCTAGATGCCCATGCGACGCGCGTTACGTGTCTTGGTGCTTTTGAAATTGTGAGTTTGAAAATGGCATTTCCGACGTTTCGTGATCTGTTGACACGATTACAAATTATTAGCCGATTCATGCGATTTATCTTAGACTGGATGGTTTATTTAGCCAAATGATGCGACCCATTTTTCTGTATATGGAATTATTAGCGATTATGGCCTTGAGCCTTGAGCTTTACAGGTTAACGAAATCGATTCGCGACACGAGAACCGAAACGGGTCCTTGAGGGTTCGAAGTAGTTTTCGATACTGAATCCATGCATAATACTTAAACTAACGTGCTTAATCATGCAATTGATCGCGCGACCAATGACTATACGAAAAAGACGATTACAATCAACTCGAAAACCGATGTTAAACCGGGAGAGGAGGCCACCCTTGACCCTAAGGGTTAAGGAGCTCTCGGCCAACTCCTCAAGGGAGAGGCCATGAGCCACCTTGACCCGGCTCGGATCTTGAGTGGTTTCCTAATCCGATTCCCGTCATTTTTCACATGCACAAAATGTCAAACATGATAAAGACACACATATCACAAAATCGGTGCTACTAAGTTCTTAGAGAAGCAATCAAACATACAAGCATACACATACAAGATATTTAACGGAATCGATAAAATGACACCGACTCATACATCGACAAAAATGTAAAAACTTGGGAAACGACTTAGATTGGAGCAAGGAAGCTGTCCATGACCCAAGGCAACCAAATGAAGCTCTCGGCCACCTCCTTTAGGGTGAGGCCGAGGGCTTCATTTGGTTATCCCAGGCCACGACGGTCTCCTCAACTTCGAGATAAACTATTTTTCGACATGCTGTAATGACAAGAGAATGTAAAACACGGGAAACGACCAAAGATCGAGACAAGGGAGACCCCCGTGGACCCACTTGGTCCAAAGGAGCTCACGATCACCTCTTAGGGGAAGTGACCGTGAGCTCCCTTGGCTCAAATGGATCATGGTGGTCTCTTCCATCCCGAGCTCAACCATTTTCCGTCATGAATAATACGACGTAAGAACGCACGAAAATGCATAAAAATGTAAACTTGCACTTATACCGGTCTAAGACCGCCTTATCACCCCACAAGCCTTGATAACTAAGAGACCTACTCCTCTAAGTTGTAAGGGAGTTATACCTAACCTCGGGATGTGAGGAAGAAGTCGAAGAAGTGGCAAGAGGGTCGGGTGACCCGGCTGTACAGAGTGCACCCGAGAGGGGAGTTGAGCTCGTGAGGAAGAAATGGCTAGGTCCGATGGCTCGGGGTCGCTTCTCCAGGCTAGCACGGATTCTTTGGCTCCTTTAGGAAGTGCTGGACATGACCATGATCAGTTAGAAAGAGATGCACACGTGGATTTTCCTGGAAAATCAAAGAAAACCTATGAGATAACAAGAGGACCTAAGAAGGAAAAGGAGAGGGAAGCGTGGTTGTGCTTGGTTGCGCGGCTCTTGGATCGTGACCACCTCGTCACGGGGGAGTGTGAGGGTCGTGAAAAACCCTTAGAATGTGTAGGCACGACTCATCTTAGTCGTGGGAAGGAGGAGACTCGACTAGAACACTGAAGGACACTTAGAGGCCCGGTTCTGACCAGACCTAGAACAGTGGGCTGGGGGCTTCAAATGAGAAAACTAAGTTCAGAAATGGACTTGGGAGGGTGGAAGTAGGTGGGGTATGATGTTTGGTTGAAGTTGGCCCGGATTGGGTGGCGGTCGCCGGAAAACAGTTGAGTTTTAGATAAAAAATGGCCTTATTTGGCCTTGGTAAAGGGCGGGGCGATTTCTGGTGTGGAAAGAGACTTGGGAAGATCCTAAAGAGAAGATTGCTTGAGAGAGAGTGGAGTTCAAGAAGTGATTAAACTTAATGATGCAAGAGAACTTATAAGAGGCCTTAATGGCTCAATTAAGCAAAGTAAAGTGCACTTGGGGGCTCATTAGGGGGGTACTGGTTTTCAAAGGGGGATTAGTGTGGGGTTTTGAGTGAGAGAGATAGATGGGAGTTGATGGGAGAGGTGTAAGAGATATTTTGAAATTGTGGATGGGAGGCATTTGGCTCAAATCGGCCATGGCTGCTGCGACTGGCTTGGCTTGAGTCGTGGCTTAGAGGCTAGTCGTGGGTCCCACTTGGCTTGGGAGAATGTCATGAGAAGCTTGGGTTTCGATTGGTCGAGCGTTCGAGCTCGGTGGCTCGCTTGAGCGACGAATTCTCAATGTATGCGCGAATATGATTCTAAAGAACCCCATATTGCCATGCTTTGCTTAAATGAATGCTCAGGTGGCCCGAAGGCTCGGAAGTCGATTTTGCCTAGTTTGGATGATCATAGTGAAGTTAACTGTTTATGTCACCTATTTGTGTCTCTGCGTGCTGTATTGCTCGCATTGACGTCACTTGGGAGACCTTTATGATTTGTTTGGTCCGAGGCGAAATGATTTTCTGTGCCCTAAGGGTTGTTGGGAATGGATGGTGAGGAGCTCAAGTATTAACTTTTCTCAGGTTGAGCTCTGAGCATAAGATTTCGTCTGAAAGTGGCCTTTTTTTTTCCGCCAGAACGACACTCGACAAACCTAAATGAGTTGTGCAATGCGATCATGGTTTATTTCCCGGACCCTTGAGGTCCCTGGGATTGATTGGCGCGGATTTCATGGACTGACTATTCAATAAAGGGTCTCCGATTATGCTTTTATGTAGAATGGATCCCGTTTTCTCGGGTCTGGATCAACTCGGGAGATCTGAATGATTTCCGGAAAATGGTTTGAAACCTGTTCCCTAGTCCTTCTGACCCTTGGGTGCGACCAGGCCTATTTTTGGGTGTTGTTGATTTGCCTGAGGAATGGGAGTCCCGGGAGGCCCGTTAGAAGGCTGCTTGAGGATGTTCGGGATTGCCCCGGCTTAAACATATGATTTCTGAAAGGCTCCTGTAGATTTCATTGGTCGTTTTGGCACCACAATATATTCTTCGAACTTCATATTGGGTACCTTATGATATTTCGGCGATTCGGTGATAAATAGTGCTGCGGTGCCAGTTTCTGTCGTCCCGATGTCTGCTGCCTATCTAGCTTCTCTGGCTCCTCGCTGTGACCTTTCTGTTGGCCCTTGCTTCTCTTCTGTAGACTTTGCCCCTTGAATGTGTGTTTGCCCATTGCTGGCCTGACTGTGAATAGTGACCTAGATTTCTCCGAGGCCTTCTTCTGTCCTGCTTGTTAGTCTCAACCAATGTTGTTGTTGGTGCTCTTTGCTGGAGTCAGTGGAACAAAATGAGGTGTTGACAATCAACAAATTTGCTTGTAGATCCGTAGCAGAGGATATGAGGATTAATTTTGATTCATGGTTTGAGTTTCAAGGCTAGGTTTACTATCCACTGTGCAGGATGTATATCCCATGTTGGTGAGGTAGTTCTGTGCCCACTTTGACAGAACCAATCAAAAAGGCAGTGTGACAAAAACATGGGTGAAACAACTGAAGAAAGAAGCAAAAATGGATGTGGATGCTGAGCTCTTCCTGATGGCACTGAGGGAGACACATCCAATTTGCAAAATTCATGTACATTATATAATTAATCTATCATAGGAATACTAATTGTAGTATATCTACTTTTAGTTAACTTACATTGCCATTTCCCAATGCGCATATATTTAAGGGAACGCCGTGACGATGCAAGTAGATCATTTGAGAGATGAGATTACTTGTGGAGTTAAATCATGTAATATATGAATGCTAGTTTTTAAACAATATAAATAGACCACTTTGTCTAGTGCATGAACAATTTAGGTAGATTGCTTTGTTAATTTAAAAGTTAGTCTGCAAACAATCTAGGTAGACTGCTTTGTTATTTGGACATGTTGTTTAATTCATTAATTAATTATGTAGGCCTCATATGATTGTGTTAAAGTTATGTCATGATAATTGAATGCATGTGGCATAACACGTTGGACTCTTTAAGCATTGAGAACCCAAGTCGGACTAATCTATGAGCAATAGTTAATATTATACCTACTTGTCTTGACATAGGCAAACACTTGTCTAGACATTATATATATCTCAATAAGAATTATTATGGAAGAAACGCATGAACCTATCAATAGAACGTACCGGTATAACCATTGGCCATTGATAGGGTGCGAGGGAACAATTAGGAATATTAAGAAAGAGTAATATCAATAGGCACAGGTTCACATGGAATAAATTAGGGAGATATGCTGCGTCAATACATTCAGTGCTAATTTTTGGTACTCGTGTAACTAGGGCGGATTAAAAACATTGTTTTCAATATTATCTTGACATCTTTATCAATGTGTCAGTCCAAGTGATACAAACATTTGGATGAGACGATATTCCTAATGAAAGTCCTTATTGTCATGACAACAAACTAGATACATTTTATTACTCGAAACATTGTCTAGAACAACATTATCAAAACGGGACAAATTACATTAAATGTGTACCAAGGATTAACTTGGCATGCATATTTCTAGCATTTGTTGCCTTCTTCAGGAAAGGTTCTAACAGTTACATTAAGACTCGGGGTATGACCTATAGCATGAGCGAGTTTGGTCCTTCTCTAAACGGGAGAAACCAGTTGTTAGAGATTGCCTCAATATACCATTCATGCATAATTCGAAGTTCGAGAAATATTTCGGATGTGAAGTTGATGATGAAAAGAAAACAAAATCTTAGGAATAAGAAATTTGTTAATGCTTACACTATGTGAAGAGTAATCATGCTTTTAATATCTCAAGCGGTTAACACGGCCTGGATGAAAAGAAAAAACACCTTGTCATTATACTTTTATAGAGGCGGCATTGTATCATTTATTGTGGAAACTAAAGGAAGAGAAGAACAAGATTTGCAAATTGATAGTGCATTCCTTAATCCCATGAGTGAGTTAATATAAGCGTAGAAGCTGAAAGAGTGAGAGAAAATCTACTGGATTATTTAAAAAAATTAATATAAGTTGCCAATTGTTTGCATCGTTTGCACTTGAAGAGATACATTCAATTAACCCATTGAAAGGCTTGTGAAATTATACATGTCTTGATAATATATGTGATGTGCATTGCCAATTGATATTTATGACTTTTCACATTTATTACGGAAGAATATACATGTTTTGTGTACACATTTAAATCTAACTGTTCAAACAAAAATGTATGGATTGAGAAGAATAGTAGAGGCGACGACGATGATTCCTCCATTAACAACTGATTAAATGTGTGAGAATGACTATTTGTTAAGACAACTAAATTAATATGTCATGACAAACTGGATTGAATTACTAGGCAATGTTATAACCGAAATCGTGACCGAATTAATTCGCCAACCGATTTAATTGCATTGTTCAGGTCGATGATGTGACAATAATTAATTGGCCACGTTAGAGGACTGATTTGCCAAAAGGATATTGCTAGATGGGGGGATGTATAAATAGAGAAGAATGAAAGTCCTAAAAAGATAAACCTCTAAATGGAAGGATAAGATTAAAAAGAAGTAGAGCTAATGGTTTTATGTGTTATATGGTATAACACGCATGGTGTGTTGCACCACAGATACACCCTTATTAAAGTTACTATTTTCTCCTTTTAACTTCCTCCTAATTTAAGTAGTTTAAATTTATAATTTATATTTTTAAATGGACAATTTTAGAATAAGAAAAATTATTCCAACTATCATTATCTTCTCTTTTATAATATATATATATATATATGTATATGTATATGGATATGGATAGATCATAGATAGATATATAGATATAAAATAGATAGTAAAAAAAAAAGAAAGGCAAATGGGGTTCCATTGGCTATAGTGAAAGAGGTTCAAGTTGGGTCGGTTTTTCCTATTTCAGCTCGAGAAACCGAATTTTTCGGGTTGCGTTGATTCAGGAAAACATCCACCCATAAGAACAAAAAGAATACCTAAATAATCCGACCGTTAATGGGTCGGGTGACCGACTGACCCGAATTTGTTTTAGAAAAAGATGACTTCAGCTCAAACTAATGCGCTCTCAGTCGAACCTTCCCATTGCACGGACCATCAAACAAAAAGGAGAATTAGCCCCATTCGGCGAGCTATTAGAGAAGCAGAACATAGACATAGAGCATGCACAAGGGATTAAGGTCCGAGGGAGGTTGAGAGGAGTAAGGTCGGAGGAAGCTCTTCAATGGAGGACTTGGGAAGGGGAATGAGACTGAAGCCGAAGGAGGCCGAGAGACTCACTCAGGATGGAGGACTTGGGGAGGGGAGTGAACGATTTAGGGTTTTGATTTTGGCCATATTTTATTATTTTTTAGAGGGTAAATAGCCCATAAATCCGATTACTTTCCTTAAATTTTCCAATCTATCAATTTTTAAAATTTTGGCTTGAAAAATCACTTCCGTTTTCCTCATCTACTAAGTGTCTATTTAACCGTTAATAATGCCGATGTGGCAGAAGATGGTGCTTGTGTGGCTAATAGAAGCCTACGGGGCTACTAGGCCCCATCACGTGTGGACAGTTTCCCTATCTTTCCCTCCATTCCCCTCAATGATAGGCATATGGCTTTATAAATATTGGACATTTCGTTTTCGGAAAAAAACATTCAGCCTTTTGTGGCCAGTGTTTCCGGTGACTAATGGGTGTTGAGGCGGGGCTCCGACAGCCGCTCACATGTAGCGGAGCATTGGGTGGATAGCTCGCAATGGGACACGACCTTTATTTTTGTTTCCTCTTCTCCATCTTCACCTCCTTGTCCGGCGAGTTCTCCGATTGCCACCATTTAGACTTTTCTTCCTGCATTTCGATACCATTGGGGGAACAATCCATTGCAGATCAACCAGCCCATGCGCCAATCACTGGGCCTAAAAGAGGGATTGGGTATATCTCATAACCGGAACGGACAGCTCAATTGAGCCTCCTCTGCTTGTAATTTGTATGGACGAGGCTAGATCTGAACAGGGAAGTGAATCCATTCTCCCCGAAGAACCGAGGGAGGCCGACCCCTTAGAGGGTAGTACTCTGTCACGAGTCAGAACAATTAGGGAGGAAAGGGACCAAATTGTAATAAGAAGAAAAAAAGGGACAAGAATATAAAAAAATAGAATAATGGGGGTATATTTCATATTGTCTGGCCCAGTTAGTTACAGAAGGGTAAGGCAGACGTGGGTAGGAGATTCCATTACAAAAAGGCTACCGATGTAAACGTTTTCAGACTATTGATGAATGAGAAAATTGTTTACCTGCCTTCCCTCTCTCGCTCTCTTCCTGCATTCCCCATCTAGTCTTTCTTCTCCTCTTCTATATCTGTTCAGCTCTGCTTCGTGAGGTTTAGTCCATCACAAGTGGTATCAAAGCCAACCCTTGGTACCTATGGGAATGGGAACACGCGCACAGGAAGTCAGCAAGATGGCCACAGCCTTAGAGGAGCAAGATAAAGGGGATCATCGAGCTCAAGAGCAGCACAAGTAACACAAACAACAGGATCGACCAACTGGCCGAGATGATCAGTGGACTCGCACTGCAGCAGAGTCGTTTGATGCAGCATCTGCAAGTTGGTGAGTCGAAATCTGCCTCTCATCAACCTAGTCGATCTGCTGTAGGGCATTATTCCCTTACTGCTAGAATTGGCAAGCTCGAGTTTCCTAGATTCTGTGGTGATGGAGTTAGGGAATGGCTATATCGGTGTGAACAGTTTTTTGAAGTGGATGAAACACCTGATAATGTTAAGCTCAAGCTGGTAGTCATTCATTTGGAAGGTAGAGCCCTACAGTGGCACCAATCATATGTTAGGTCGTTGGGAGTGGAAGGGAAATCTATGGGTTGGAATGAGTATGTTGCTGCAGTAGTTTCGAGATTTGGAGATACAGGGTATGAAGATTCCATGACTGATCTAAAAAACATGAAGCAGTTGGGGGCTGTACAGGACTATATGGATGAGTTTGATGCATTGTTGAACAAGGTTTCCATCACTGAGTCTGATGCTCTAAGTCATTTCTTGGGAGGGTTGAGAACAGAGATACAATTGCCTATTCGAATGTTTCACCCCACTACCTTGGCCCAAGCTTATTCCCTAGCCAAACTACAGGAGTCCACCTATCTAGCCCTACACAAACCTGATTCTCCGGTCCCAAAACTACAAAACATTTTTTCTAGCAACAACTACATACCTTCCCAAAACACTCTCTCGAATACATCCAAATCCATACCACACACCCACCACAAACCTGTTCCAGCAACCAACAACAAGGGCAATGGGTTACTACCTTTGCCTAGCCCTGTTTTACCAAGAAATCTACCTTTCCCTCATTCTCGTCCCCACAAAACCCTTACTCAGAAGGAGTTGGAGGAGAAGAGAGCTAAAAATCTTTGTTTTTGGTGTGATGAGAAGTTTGTGCCAAGACATAAGTGCTCAAGAAGACAGGCATTTCTTATTGAGGTGGAGGCTGAAGAAGAAGAACCAAAGGTGGAGGTAGAAGGAGAACAGGAAGAGACATGCCCTCTAATATCCCTGCATGCCCTCTTGGGCACCCGCAACTTCCAAACCATGAGTGTCGTGGGAACTACAGGTAAAAGACTATTACACATACTAGTAGACTCAGGGAGTACCCACAACTTCCTGAATGTGGAAACTGGGAAGAAACTGGGGTGTCAAACAGAGCTGGTACCTGCTGTGAAGGTAGCTGTAGCTAATGGTAATGAGTTGAGGTGTGAAAAGATGTGTAAGAAGTTCAAATGGAGGATGCAAGGTAATGAGTATGTGGCTGATATGCTCCTGATCCCTTTAGATAGTTATGACATGGTGCTAGGGGTGCAGTGGTTAGCCACATTAAGAGATATTCTATGGAACTTCAGAGAATTACAAATGAAGTTTAGCATGGGGGGCAAAGAAAGTGTACTACAGGGAAGCAACTCTGAGGACCTTAAAGCCATAGGAGAAGAACAAATGGAGAAGCTACTGTAGAAAAGAGACCAACTGGCAATGGTGCAACTATGCACTCTGCATGTAGCTGGACCTAGTAAGGTACAGTTGAGCAGCAGTGGCAACCAGGAGGAAGCGCCAGAATTGAAACCACTACTGAGGGAGTTTGAAGATATTTTCAAGGAGCCTAAAGGATAGCCTCCCAAAAGACAATAGGACCACCGGATTCCACTCAAGGAAGGGTCACAACCAGTGAATATCAGGCCCAACCGATATCCTACACTACATAAGGATGTCATTGAAAAAATGACTAGGGAAATGATGGATGTAGGTATAATACAGCCCAGTCATAGCCCTTTCTCATCACCTGTGGTGCTGGTAAAGAAGAAAGATAATTCATGGAGGATGTGTGTGGATTATAGAAGCCTTAACAACATGACCATCAAGGACAAGTTCCCAATTCCCTTGGTGAAGGAACTACTGGATGAACTGCATGGGTCATCAATTTTCTCGAAAATTGACTTGAGGTCAGGGTATCACCAGATAAGAATGTGTGAAGCAGACATTTACAAGACAGCATTCCGAACTCATGAAGGGCACTATGAATTTCGGGTTATGCCTTTTGGCCTTACTAATGCTCCTTCAACATTTCAAGGTCTGATGAACGAGGTGTTCAGGCCATATCTCAGAAAGTTTGTGCTGGTTTTCTTCGACGACATCCTGGTTTTCAGTAGGAATTGGCCAATGCACATGGAACATCTGAGAAAGGTATTTACTATGCTTAGAGAACACTACTTATTTGCGAAACAATCTAAGTGCAGCTTTGGGGAGGATAAAGTAGAGTACCTGGGGCATTACGTATCTGTTTCAAGTGTAGCAACAGACCCAAGAAAGTTAAAGGCAGTGCAAGAATGGCCCACACCCATCACAATGAAGCAGCTAAGAGGATTCCTTGGACTCACAGGCTATTACAGGAGGTTCGTGAGGAACTATGGCAATATTAGCAAACCACTCACAGATCTTCTAAAAAAGGATGCATTCCTATGGACCCTGTACGGACCCAAATGTGGACTCTCGTCGGGGCCCGCATTGTGCGCTTTTGGATCGGACGGCTTGGGAGTGTCCACCTTCCCGTGGGGACACTTGACGGACACGCGTGAGAGAAGGAGTCGCCACTTATCATTTTACGACCCGTAGGTCGAGGGCGGATAAGTTACCCGAGGTCTAGGGGTATGGAACGCCTAGTTGTTGTTAAGGCATTGGTCTGTGTGGAACCGGAAAGTCCGTGTTCGGGGGTTCATGTTACGAGTGGGCCTATATTCCGCACGCCCTTTCGATACTCTGGTTTGCTAGGCTTGCATGTTTTATTATTTACCGCGTGGATTAAGTTGCACTTAGCTCGCACGTTTTGACACCGGAGATTCGGTGAACTAAACGATGTCGGTAGAGAAGCCAAGAGAGAAGTAAACCCGTGTGTCGGGGAATTGGTTCACAATCTTGCGTTACAGTTCATCGAACCATGGAGGTTGAATCCCTGCGTGAACTAGAACCGCGAGTTCTTGGATTTACTTTCCTTTGGGCAATCATTAGATCAATTCGATTAATTCGACTTTCGGACTGTTCGCTTATCGACTAGAATTCTTATAGAATGAATGTACATAATAAAATCCTTACAATGCTCTCGAAAACAATAAATGCAAATTGCAAATGGCTGAATTCCAGTCGACTCGCATTCGGTTATTATTCCGCTTTAACTCACCGTGAGTTTAGGGAAAAGACCGAAGAATTGAAATTTAATGCACGCTCTCATTGAATGAGGTGTTGGACCCTGTGAGTGTTGATTAGGGTGTCGAACCCTGTGATCGATGATTAGGGCGTTGAACCCTAATATTGTTCGGCCTAGGGATCAGGCTCGACCCGCATGGCAAACAGGTGCGGAAAGATAACAAGCAGCAGGTAAATAACAGACAATGTGTTTGTATTCACCAAATGTGCGTGGATTAGCAAGTTTATTAATCCGGGGTATTTTGGCATGCAAATTCTACCCTAGACAAACAAACGCGTGCCAATGTTTTAGCATTCGGCTTTGGTTTGAGAACTTGACATGTCGGGTGTCCGTAGTCAAGTTTCATGTGTGTGGATTGCTTTTACAGTGATTCGGTGTTGTGACACTGAATTACCACTGAATTGATCCAAACTTGAATTTTGACTATAAGTTTGGAACTTAGAGTTCCACCTAACCATTTTCTAGTGTTTGGTTAGATCGAATGAAATGATTAGTCAGGTAATTGTATTTTTTTTATACATAATACCCAATTGACACCTTAAACTGTGCTAGGATGTCGCCAAATCACAAAATAATGTTCTTGCCCTTGATTTGAAAATTTGTTTCAGAAAAGGGAAATAACACAATACGGATTTGAAAGTATGAGGGTTTTGAAAGGGGCGTTAACACCACTTTGTAATTCGTCGACGCAAGTTACAAATTAATGTCCAGTTCATGCAAAGTTGTTTAAATTGAATGAATTAACCGTGTGAGCGTCCCGATTAACCCATTCATGGAATTAATGCTTAAGGTTATTGCCGAATGCATTGATTATGAAAACGATTCGTGACTCGACGACCAAGACGATTCCATAAGGAATGAAGATAGTTCGGTCCAACGACCGAAATTACCCTCGTAATCGAATGGACCCGAATGAGTTATCGATATCCGAATCCATGCATGTTTTGTTTCAAAAATACATTTTCATGCGATGTTGCGGCGATAATATAAATTACAAATTACACAAAAGCCGAGAACGGACTTAAAACGGGAAGAGGAAGCCTCGTGCAACCCGAATAAGCCCATGAAGCTCTCGGCCACTACTCCTTGGAGAGAGAGAGCCGAGAGGCCCCATGGTCCGAATAGGGTTCCACGAGTTTTCGCCGTCTCATTTCGAATCATTTCTCGCATGCTCAAACGACAAACACAATAAATGACATGATTAAACTAAAATCGGTATTGCTATGATTTGAATAACGCATTCGAACATGCAAACACGCACAAACATGTTATTTAAGGAATTGATAAAACAATACCGACTTCATGCACATAAGAAAACACGAGAAAACTCGGTAATCGAGCTTGGATCAGGCTAAGAAGGCCGATCTTAACCCGAGGAAAGCAAGCCAAGCCTCGGTCACCTCTTCTTGAGGCAAACCCGAGAGCTCTTTTGCTTATTTCGGGTCGGGATGGTCTTCCGAGTGACGATCCAAACGTTTCCCGACATGCTAACATGTTATATGATGACGAGCATGCATAATATAACGTGAAAACGCATAAAAATTAAATCTTGCATATGGAATATGTCATATACTCCATATCACTCCATAGTCATGCAAAATATAAAAGGCCCTAACTCTTCTAAGTCGATAATGTTCTACCTAGCCTCGGGATACGAGGAAAGAGTCGGGGAAGTGTTCGAGAGTCGGGAGACTCGATTGAACGCTTGGAAGTGTGCTCGGGTGCAAAGGATGCACGTTCGGGCAAGGATTGGCGCACGGGAGCACGCAGGGCGCGCCAGCGCGCGGGCGTGCGCGCGGCTGGCGGACGTGTGCGCGAGCGCGCGGCTGTACTCGGGTACTGTTCACTTGAGAGCACGGTCTTCGCCCGAAATGAAGAAATCAACCTGAAATGATGAAAAAATTACTTCAAACCAAAAATCTAAGGTCATAAATGAACTCATTGGGTCTAAAACATGCGGTCCATGGAATTTGAGAAATTTTGAACTTAAGTCGGGATGATGAACATCGGCTTCCGACTTACGAACTCAAACCTTTCTTCGGGTTTTCTTCGGTTTTTCTCTCTTGGTTTTGAAGTATTGAAGCTTGCTGGTTTTGGCTATGGAGTTGAGAGCTTTTCTTGAGGGAGAAAACTTGGAGAGAGTGTGCAAGAAGAGAAGTAATTAACTTAATCACTTTTGGGCAATTTATAGGCAAAACTAAAGAGTAATTAAGCAAAAGCAAGTGCTTTTAACCCCTTGGATTAAGCTTGGACGGTTTGATTAAGAAAATATCAAGCCTCATCTTCTTCTATTGCATTAATGAAGAAGAGATAAGACATTGATGAGCATTGTTGAGGAGTTAAGTGTTGTCTTCAACCTTTCCAAGATATTTTGGTTAAGAGAGGGCAAGTTGGCTTCTTGCATTGAAGAAGAAGAAGCCGAAATTTCTAAGGCATTGAGGAGAAACCGAGAGAAAGCTCGGTCTAGATTGATCGCGCATTCGAAGCTCGTGGTTCGAATTGAACTTCGAATTGTCGATATACGCGAGGAAACGGATTTAATGATCCCAAGATTGGCATTTTTCGTGGAAAATTGACAAATGTCTGTATGAGGCTCGGAAGCCGATTTTGTTCCTTTTACGCATTCAGAGTGAGGTTTCCCACTTCTGACAGCATATCTTGTATCTGCATCCCATATCGGTCATTTTGACATAAATTATCAAATTACGTGGGCACTTGACCTTTAAGCCGGTAATGCAAATATGGAGCAGGAGATGTCCTAGAAGGCCGAAACTGGATTTCTCAGATTGCTTTCTGAGTTTCTTGGGCGATCTGGAGATCCATGTGATCTCTGTTTGTTGAGATTAAGCCTCTAAGGACATGAAAAGTGCATCTGAGACCCTTAAAGCACTGCTTAGGGGGTCTAGATGAGTTGTGATTCATTTCGACGATCCCACATTGAGCCTTGAGAAGGCTAGTACTGTGTAAGGTAGGCATCCGGCGTCAAGTTTCCCTAAAGAGAACCTCCGGATATGGATTTCCACTGAAAAATGGCCTTTTGTGCTCCTCGGAGGTTACTCGGGAAACCGAGAAGGGTTTTGCTGTCTGTTTTGCCCAATTGCAAATGTCCGTTGGAGTTTTCAGGGCAATGCAGTATGAACTTCGTTTGCCGTAATTCCGTCAGACCAGTCTCCGGTTATGCTTTTCCAAAGAGGAGTATGCCCATTTTGTCACTCGGAAGTCATTCGGGGTGTCTGTATGACTTCCAAAAGACAATCTAAAGCACTGCTCGTGCTCTATATGATTGTGGGGCATGGCCGCATATGATATTTGGAATTAACTTTTCTCCGAGAAATCGGCATTTTTGGACTTCCACTGAAAAGTTGTTTGTATATAGAAAGTTTTTCTGTATAGAGCAGATGATTTGCAAAATGCGTTTGAAGATACTTTTCATCTGTTTGGCATCGATGTGGATTTTTGAAGTCCAATATTGGCTATCTTCCGATGGACGAGCGAACTATCGAAAAATAGGTATGCTCGTGTGAACTTTGGAAATGCCGGTTTCGGACATTGTTGAGCTCTCTAGTCAATCTGTTAGCTTCTGTTGATCAAGGCCGCTCTTCTGTCATGTGCATATGTCATCTACTCAATTTTGCCGACTTGAGGTGAATAGTGATTTCTTGCTCTGCCGAGCCGTTTTCTGTATTCCTGCTCAAGTCATGGTCTGGACCATTGCTGATATCGTTGTTTGGAATGGTGAGCCAAAATGGGGTGTTGACAAACCCAGATAGCACATAAAGCATTTGAGGAACTTAAAAGAGCCATGATTTCTACACCAGTGTTGGCTCTACCCCAACTTCTCAAAGGAGTTTATAGTGGAAACAGATGCTTCTGAAGTGGGAATTGGAGCGGTTCTGCAGCAGGGAGGCCATCCATTAGCCTACATTAGCAAGGTGTTGGCTCCAAAAACCAAGCATTATCAGTCTATGAAAGGGAGTTATTTGCTATACTCTATGCTGTGAAGAAGTGGAATCATTATTTGAGTGGAAGACACTTCATCATCAAAACCGACCACCAGAGCTTGAAGTACCTACTAGAACAAAGGCTTAACACCCCACTTCAACACACATGGCTAGCTAAGCTACTAGGGTATGATTATGAGATCAGATACAAGAAGGGAAAAGAAAATGTGGTGGTTGATGCTCTCTCGCGGATAATCGAACAAGAACTTCAATGTATGGATGTCTCAGTAGTATCTACGACTTTTCTTGACAGAATTCAAGCCAGTTGGAGTTCTGACCCTACCATTCAGCAACTGATAACAAACCTGAAGGAAGGGGCGGGGTCCCATCTTAAGTTTACCTTGGCTGGTGAACAATTAAGAAGGAAGGGAAGACTAGTGGTAGGAAATGACATTGCATTACAAAGGGAATTAATTGCGGCATACCACTCGAGTCCAGTGGGTGGGCACTCAGGGGTTCATGCTACTGCAAAAGAGGATTGCAAGCTTATTATATTGGAAGAGATTATAGAAGCAGGTGAGACAGCTCGTGAAGGAGTGTCAGGTCTACCAACAGAATAAGGCAGAACACTTAGCCTATCCTGGACTCCTTCAACCCTTGCCAATGCCTAGGTCAGTTTTTACTGACATCACTATGGATTTTATTGAATGACTTCCTAAGTCTATGGGGAGAGAGGTATTGTTTGTGGTGGTTGACAGGTGCACCAAGTATGCACATTTCATGGCACTTGCACACCCTTATACTGCCTCTAGAGTGGCTCAAACCTTCCTTGATAACGTATTTAAACTACATGGCATGCTCGAATCCATCGTAAGTGACAGGGATCCAGTGTTCTTTAGTAGGTTTTGGCAAGATTTGTTTAGACTGCAAGGGGTAGAGTTACTTGCATCATCTACTTATCATCCCCAGACTGATGGACAGTCGGAGGCTGTTAACAAATGCCTCGAGACTTACTTGAGGTGCATGACTGGTGATAAACCAGCTTTATGGGCAAAATGGATATCTTTGGCTGAGTGGTGGTATAACACTACCTACCACACTTCCGCTGGGAGAACCCCTTTTGAAGCCTTATATGGGTTCCTACCTCCATTACACATGCCCTACTTCCCACAGGATTCATTAGTTGCTGCAATAGACTCTTACATGATAGACAGGGAAGATATGATCCGAGCACCGAAGCACCATTTAAAGGGGGCCTAGGATCGAATGAAGGTGCAGGCTGACAAGAAGAGGTCTGAGAGAGAGTTTTCGGTTGGGGACAAAGTTTACCTTAAGTTACAACCGTACAGACAAGCTACGGTTAACAGTAGACCCTTAGAGAAACTTTCACCTAAGTTTTTTGGGCCTTACGATATCGTGGACAAGATTGGGAAGGTGGCATACAAGCTCAAATTACCTACTTCAACTCAAATTCACCCAGTATTTCATGTTTCCCAACTCAAAAAAGCCATTGGCTTAGTCAATTGCTCAACGGAACTACCGGGAACAGGCGACAGTTCAAGAGCCTTACCTCTGGAGCCGGCAACAATCTTGGAACGCAGGATGGTGAAGAAGGGAAACAGGGCAGTTGCTCAGGTGTTGGTGCACTAGTTTAATACCTCTCCAGCCGAGGCGACATGGGAGTATGCAGACGAACTCAGGTGGCGCTTCCCCGGGTTCGACCTTGGGGGCAAGGGTTTTGAAGGGGAGGGGAATGTCACGAGTCAGACCAATTAGGGAGGAAAGGGACCAAATTGTAATAAGAAGAAAAGGAGGGACAAGAATATAAAAAAATAGAATAATAGGGGTATATTTCAGATTGTCTGGCCCAGTTAGTTACAGAAGGGTAAGGCAAACGTGGGTAGGAGATTCCATTACAAAAAGGCTATCGATGTAAACGTTTTCAGACTATTGATGAATGAGAAAACTGTTTACCTGCCTTCCCTCTCTCGCTCTCTTCCTGCATTCCCCCTATAGTCCTTCTTCTCCTCTTCTATATCTGTTCAGCTCTGCTTCGTGAGGTTCAGTCCATCACATATTCGTTGCAGGGCTCGAGGTAAGAGCTCACGAGGCCTTGGAAGCTCGATCCGCAGATGGAGGAGAAGCAATTGTTGCTGCCGCCGCCGCTGCATTGGGAGAAAATCCTCCTCCTCAGCCTCCTGGAGAGCCGCTTCGATGGGGACAGAGAGGACGCCGACGCGGGACTGATTGCATGAGGGTCCTTCTGGAAGGAGATGGACATGAGAAAGGTGGCATCAGGGTCAGAGAGGAAAAAGAAGATGGTCAAAGTTTGGTCAAATTAGATCGGTTCGTTCAGTTGTGATCGGTTTAGTTTATTTTAAACGGTTTAGGTCCATTTAATGCCTCCACATATACTTCCATTTGCCACAAGGCTCCGTTAGCGGCCATGTCACCTAATTTAACCTCAGCTAATTTAACGGCATAACTAAGGGATTGATAATTGGGGTAAACAAAAGTAAATGTTGTGACTTTTAGGTTAAAATTTAAAAAGTTGGTAGAACCGAAAATTTAAGGGAAGTATTTGATTTTTTTTGGCTATCTACCCTTTTTAAATTTGAGTTAATTTGGTTCCCATCGGGTTTGTCGGGTCAGTTCGTTGGTTGACCTGAGAACCAATAAGGGAAGTTCGAATAGCCAGAATATGAAATTGGGTTTTTCGAGGTTCGGATTATGTCGGGTTGGGTCAGTTCTCGGATTGGTTCGGTTTGAATTTCAACCCTATCACTGGCCCCCGGGACCACCAGGAATCGCTATCAGTTAATAGTTCATAGTTAAAAGTTAGTCCTACGAAAAACAGTTAATCCTACCGAAAAAATAGGTGGGTTAACGCTTAACAGGTTCGAGTGGTGAGTCAAGCGCCAAGGGTTTTGGTCAAACCAATGGTCAGCACTACAGCGGAGACGATGGAGTACGAGAACAAGCTTGTACTAGCGCCTATGGTTCGAGTGGTGAGTCTCCCGCCACCTCCATTGATGATTCCTCTTTATCTTTCTGAACTTCTTCTTCAGGTAAGAAATTACCTCATCGTGCTTTGGACTGACTTGTAGGATTCGTTTGTGGGTTAGGGAACGTTGCCGTTGCGATTATTGGCTGCTCAGTATGGTGCTGATATTACCTATGGGGAGGAGATTATTGATCACAAGCTGCTCAAATGCGAGAGGAAAATCAATGGTACACTTCTTCCTCTTGATTCTCCAATTTCGTTTTAATGGAATTTCAAGAATGAACACAAATGATCTCCGGATGTTGCAATTAGGACTACTGTATTTTCAATTTGTGGATATCGTCATATGAACCAACGGATTGGGCAAAATGAAGCACGCCCCATAAAAGTTATGATTTTGGGTAATCTTTATGCTATAGCAGATGGATATAGAGTTACTAAATGTTATCTGAAGTAGCATCACGAATCTGTGAACTGACTGTTTCGGCTAAGTATAAAATCCTATTCTAGTAATACACCTAGCAATTTGGTGATCAAAGTTTATTCTGCTTAAGATGTGTTGATTGGATCTTTTGTCTATAGAGTTCTATGAGATATGCGTATGTGTTCCTGTCAAGGACTTATGCATTGGCTTCCTCTTTTTAACAGAAATTGTTGATTCAACGGATTTTGTGGAGAAAGGAACAGATAATGTTGTTTTCAGAACTTGCAAGGAAGAAAAGGGCCGTGTGGTATTCCAAATGGGAACATCTGACGCTGTGAGGGCGCTTCGGGCAGCAAAGATAGTGTAAGCGAATAAGTGATCTTAATTTTCTCTTCCTCCTTCCTTTCAGGAAAGGTTACCCAAACCTTTCCAGATGGCCTTTTTTTCTTTTAAAGAATAATTTTTGGGGCAATTAATGTAGATACTATAACAATTATATGCAGCTATGACAATTTGTTGGATCATTTATACCAGGATTGCTAGTCATTTTGCTTCTTGTTGTTATAGATTACGTTGTTTCCTTAGGTAAATCTGAGTGTTCTGCTTGCTCGCAGTGAATATATTACTCTATGTTTGGGATTTCTTAACATAGTTACAGGTAGAATTATATGTATAAATCTTTTGAAGTTCTTTTCACTGATAGAGCTTGCAATTTAATGAACACCATAACTCTATCCATCTTCTGCATAATTTGCAGCAATTCTTAATTAATCCCAATGGCAGGTGACAAATTTCTCCCAAGTGTCAAATGTTCTATGCCCCTGGTTGGGGATGATGTGCTCCAATCAGACTAAAGGACAAATTAATCTATGTGCATAGAATTTTCAAAGTGTAGATTTTATTCTAATGTCTCTGAAAATAAAATTCGTTATGCTGCTTTTGGTTTGTCAGTGGGTATATGAGAGTTGCCAGGGCATCATAGTTTCCTAGGAGTAGCCTTGTTATTGTGGCATCTGGATTGTTAATCCTGTTGCTGTAATTTAGTGTTTAATTGGATGAGATGTTATCTAACTATTATGTCTGCAATTATTGTTTCCTTCTATGTTTCGATCAGATAGATTAGAATGAAATTATATAGCAGCTATAAATTCCTTTTACTAATATGATTTCCGGTTCTGCAATGCGGCATTTTATGTGTGATCCCTTTCTGCAAGTACTCCCCAGTCCAAGATATTGATAGAGAAGAAGTTTTGTAATTGACCATAATATAAGTGTGAGAATTGAAATTATTTGATACGGCATGATCATTGTTGTCAAAGTTAGTGAGTAGCACCTTTTCTTTGATGAGGCGAGTCACTTAATCATTAATTTGAAAATCTCTCTAAGAATTAGTCTGGCGCTTGATGGATTCATCAATTTTGTAAAAATGTGCACTTTATTTGAATTTTTTGCTCTGATTGTCAACTCTCCTTATCTGAGCTGTTATCTTAGTAAATTATGGTATTTGGTTTTTTCTTAGGTGTAATGATGTTGCAGCAGTTGATATCAACATGGGCTGCCCCAAGTCATTTTCCCTGAGTGGGGGCATGGGAGCTGCACTTTTGAGTAAACCAGAGCTTATTCATGATGTATGTTTTATCTCCCTGGACAGTGCTCCCATTTTGTGTTTTTGTCTTCTGACAGTAGAAGATTAGGTTTGGGCCTTTTAAACCTCTTGAAACCTAATGTTTCTTTATTAGTAAATGAAAGAAAATATAAAGAGAAACTTGAAGATTAATACGTTTTAATCTGTGAAACCAGATTTTGACTACATTGAAGAGAAACTTGGACATTCCAGTGACATGTAAGATCAGGCTTCTAAAATCATCTAATGACACTGTAGAACTAGCAAGGAGAATCGAAAAAACTGGTGTTTCTGCCCTTGCTGTCCATGGGAGGTAATTCTTATTTCCAAAGTTTTCTGTTCTCAACTTTGGCATGAAGCTGTAGTTCCATTCGTCATGCTGACTGATGATCTTTGTTTCATTGTCTGAACATGAGTTCACATCAACAAGGGATAAGTGTAATAGGTTTGACTTTATATGCTACTTGATTGGGGGAAATTAGATGTTAATTACTGTCTCATATGCAGCTTTTGACCTTGTCTTTATTTCTTGGAACGCCATTTTAATGAGATGTATATTTCATAAATTTCTTTAATTTATCGGTGCGAATTATGTTTTATCTGATGAGGAAAAGTGAATCTTATAAATTATTTGATTACTTTTAGGCAGTGCTAAGAAAACAATCAAAGTCTATGAGAGATTCACTTGGGTCCAACTGCACTGGTTAGGCCTCTGTTTTAGATTTCTTTTGATAAATTTTAGGAAAATTAACTTAGACTTTAATTTATTCAAGACGATAAGGAGGAATGAAGGAGGTTTGAGGACCAAGTATATCAAAATGGCTAAAGTCTGCTTTGAGCACTTAGGTTTCTATATTTTGTGCAACCTTGGGTTGTCATTGAGGTGTATTATGCATAGGATAGTGATCTTTCCTGTGAGATGCTGATTTAGGATTTCAATTTACTACTCATGGTTTTGTTCTTTAGGATATTAGTTGGTTTTCATTTATCTATTGTTGATGTCAGATATCAGAAAACCTCTAATATTCATTTTGTGCTAGACTTTATCTGAGCGACAGAACACTTGCTTATCACTATTTTAAGTGGTTAGAGATTAAAACATGAAGCCATACCTCTATTAAAATGTAAGGTTCACGCTTGTAACCAGTAGGAGATAGATTTAGATTGAACTTTCGTAATAGAACATGTTGGCATGGTGAAATCATTTTTGCTAAGTTTTCCAAAAGATAAATAATACCTCCTTAAGATTCCTTTCTAGATGATGTGAGTGTAGCTAGGCAGCTACTTGTCCACTATTGCGGTCAACTCACCACCAGGAGATTAGTAGACAGTATCACACCCCATCTTTCCATTTTCTACTACAAAATTCGTCTTCTTTTTGAAATTTTACTTGACCTTAATAAATATTTTGCAAAGTTATTGCAGATTTGAGGCCTTCTTTGTGCTTCATTAGCATGCAGAAAGAATATATATATATATATATATATATATATATTTGTGTTTGTTCATTTTATGAGCGGAAGATGTGGGTCCTTGTCTTAAAAGATGAACTGTTGCTATGTGTGTGTGTTTTCTCCACTTATTGTGGAGATTGTTCTAAGTTTGCCTATGAAAATTTAAGTGAAGAGCTGTTGCTGGATTTGGAAAGTCAAGGCCTGTGCTTTTAGGAAATTTTGGATGAATATAATCTAGCTTTTCTTTTATCTGTTTTGATATGCAAAGTGTAAGGTTTAGCACTTCATTTACATGAATGGTTTTGTGACAAATTGCAGAAAAGTTCCAGATAGGCCAAGAGATCCAGCTAAGTGGCATGAGATTGCTGATGTAGTTGCATCATTATCTATTCCAGTCATAGCAAATGGTGATGTCTTTGAATATGATGATATTCAGCGCATTAAAGTTGCAACAGGTAATTGGTAAGCATTTGGTTATTTTTCTCTAGAGCTTATGTCATCTTCGGTATGATTTTATTGAAAAACATATCTTTAACAATTTCGGAGTAATAAACTAAGATTGCATCCACACTTATATGCATATAAATATCTCCAACTGTGCTTCTAGCATTCTTTGCGTTACAGCTTTGCATTAAATCATCATGCACAACCTGATAAGCTCAGTATTGCTGTATTACTATTTAAAAAAGAAAGAGAGAATAGTCGATGGACTCGGTTGTGCACGTGCCTATCATTCAAACAAATAAAGATTAGAGCCAGTTGGGTTGGAGGATGCTGAAGCATCTTGCCTGCTGATCAATATTTTTTCACATTATCTTCTACTTGTGGGATAGACATGTTTTCAGAACATAAGCAATAATGGAGCTAGGGTTTTAAGGAATGAAAAATAGAGCTGTATTTCTTATCTTTGTTCACCCAAGTAATTTGAGTTGCATTAGGATGACCATAAATTTTTCATTTGCGGTAAGTATTTACATTTAGAATGCACTATATATATTGTTCGACCAGCAAAGGAATTTTACAGGGGAATCTGTTTATGATAAGCTGAACTGCTTGAAGTTGAACAAAAAGAAATCCATGAATTTGTTATATAACAATAATGGTGTTCTAGTGCTGCTATAGCTGCTATTATTAATTAAAATCTATCTTGTGCATGATATTTTATTCCAATTTATTGAAAGATGATTTGATAATGCATGCTCATCTTGTAAAGGAACACAACATAATTTATGTTGCCTTGCCTTGCCACTGCTCCTCGCTACTGCAGATCATTCTATCTCCTTTTTATATTTTGCAATTTTCCGATCGATTGTGCTTTATTTCCTTTCTTTTGACATATTTCTTCTTCTTTTTGATGTTGTTTTACTTTGAGAAGCAAACACCAGATTTTCCAAGCATGCATTTACATTCATCTTTTCTGGATGATTTAACATTTCATTACGTCCTTTATCGTGAAGGTGCCTCGTCTGTGATGGTTGCTAGAGGGGCACTTTGGAATGCTTCTATTTTCTCACCTGAAGGCAAACTACCGTGGGAAGAGGTTAAGCGAGAGTATATTAGAAAGGTACTTCCTGCCTGATGTTTGCTGCTGTTTAGGAATGTTTTGTTTACAAATGTTTCTGAACTTCATTTCATATATAGTTGCTTTTAGCATTGTTGCAAATAAGAATCTTGTAATAAAAGTTTGTACTTATCTGTTCCAATTGTTGTCATCCAGAGATTGCTTTTGTCTAATTCCAGCATCTGCAGTCCCAAGAATCAGCACCATATAAGTGTGATGATTAGGTTGAAATTTTGGTTTCAAAAAGATCTAAAATATGTTCTGAGTAAGAAAAAGAGGTGATCTTATATATATTTCTTGAGATCTGAGAAGCTACATTTCGGATTTAACTTGAAAGCTGGATGTAAAAATATCCGCTGAACCAAGCTCCTTACAATTCTGAATTCCATATCTTCATATAAATTACAAAAGACTCCATTTGCCATAGTTTGCAATTTCCTTCATCCCCCGATAACAGTATGTGCACCCCTTTCTGGCAAAAGAGGCCTTTCTACCATCTGATTGTGGACATGCTCTTCCATCCTGAAGCCAATGCTGTCATCTGGAATGTTGAACTCAGCCAGATCCAACATTAGATGAAAGTTGTGGATATCCTGCCTTCAGTTCAGGGTTTTCTTGAACAGGGTGTTCTTGTCCTTTGGTTTTGAACATCCATTGCAGAATTCTGTTTGAGTCCTTTTCTTGCCTATGTAGAGGAAAATCTGTGATACTGATTCCCTTCATGGCTCCAGGTTTGAGTAAAAAAAAGATGTCCTAGGAAGAAATATACGTGGCTTGATGATTCTTACATTCTATTTGCAGAGCATCTTATGGGATAACGACATCAAAAGCACAAAGCACACTCTTAAGGAAATGATTATGCACTATTCTTGCCTTGAATTTCCTGAGGGGAAGGCCGTGATCAAATCAGAAAACTTGGGGTACCTAGCGTAAGTTTGGGCCTTCTATTGTTGATGTCCTGCGTACTATATATTGTGATTGTCTTATAGTTATCAATTGTTCCCACAGAATAATGGCTCATTCGAACTAGTATAGCAGAATATGCTTACTTATTTCATTGGAATTTCATTTCTGGTCAGGATAAAAGAAAAATAAAATCTAACTGTACAACTCACTAATGTGGAATAGATCTGTTGCTGGTAGGTGCGCCCAAGCCCTTTCTGTCCTTTTTTTTAAAAAATAAAATAAAAGAATTATTAAGTATACCATCAAAATGTAGGCTTTATAGGTGCTACAGTCACTATTAGAGGAAGAAGCAAATAGCTAGGGGTTAAACCTGGGTACATGCATAAAGGAGTTAAGCAAAAGTAGTCCTGCTGACAAAGGTCATAATTGATGGTGTTTCAAGCTTCAATTAATTCAATTTCATGTACAGATCGGCAATGCAGAATGATTTAATTCCCTAATTATATATGAGGCATGAGATTTAATCTCCAAAGGGACTGAAAGGGGGAGCCCTGATATTGAATGAGAGGTCAGGTTCTTTTAGTATCATTCTGAAAAGTGTTGTGCATAGATTTATATAACTCTGTTTGGTTTTAGAGGTAAAATCTCATAAATTTTAACTTTAACTTTAACTCAACACACTACACAATAAAAATACATATTTTTCAAGTAAAAAATTTTAACTTTTAACTTTAACTCAAAACACTACGCAACAAAAACACACGTTTTCCAAGTCAAATTTATAATCTCATCTCATTTGTTATTTTCCACAATCAAAATCAAAATTACTTTTAACTCTGAAACCAAACGCACCGTAAGAATTGCATTTGGAGGAAGGATTTCTTTAAGGGTTCTTATTGTTGAATGGGATCCAAAATTTCTAAAACCGATCCGTCTTGGGCTAAATTACGACACTGCATCTCGAACTTGTAAGGGGTTACATTATAAGGAATTTTTCATGCTAAACCCCACCAAATTTTCAAGACCTGGAAAAGTTTGTTCTACGGAGAGGAAAATGAGAGCTTTTGATGGAGTAGACCTATAGATTTTTATCCCTAGGAAGATTTTTTTTGCTGAATATGTCCCTAGGAAGATGGATTAGGCTATTATATCTTTTGTTATAGTTAGGGTTATTACAGGAACATTCGTATATTCTCGCACGTGACAGACACGTCCTGGACTGCCTCTCATCTCACATCCTTAATGTTAGAAGATCATTGTCTAGTTTGTTTCTCCTTTTGCATATGTTCTTTGCACCTTGGTGGCTTTGAATATTTCATTGGAATTCCTAAAAAGGAAAAAGGTACCCAATGTCTGGAAGTGATTGGCATCTTTTACAAGAACAGTGTATTAGGAAGGGGATCATCTCCACCTTGTACATCTCCACCTTGTACAGGATTAGAGAAAATCCTGGTACATCTTGGGACGGAGTCTGAGTTGCTATATCACACGTGTCCTTCCTGCAATTTGTATGCATTATATGGATTCCCTTTTCCTTGTAATGTAATTCAGGTTTATGTTTGTGATCTCTCAGGCGACTCTATGAGGAGGAAGAATATTATGAGTTCGTGCGTAGGACAAGACGGATCCTTTAATTGATCCCTAAACTTCAACATGCTTAACACTGATATCTTTGTTGCCGAGTTCACCTTTTAAGAATCCATCATTGCCTGTATTATGGCTGCTCAGAAAGGAGAAATTTTGGTTTGGTGAAATCCCTATGATACGGTTATTTGTTGACTGTAAATGACCAGATCACATTCAAGGTTAGGAAATGTGGTGGTGGTGGCGGCGGTTATTGTTGGGGGTGAGATTTGAAGCGGGGGAAGGCAGGTCTAGCGACATGGATGTGTTGTAAGTATGAACTATGACAAGGGTTCCTCCGAAAAGGGGCTCAAAAGGACTGGTGGCAAACAGAAATGTCAGGCATTTATTGCAGTAAAAGAAAGCTTTAGAGACAGACGCAACTTTTTTCTTCATTTCCTACTTTACCCCCTTTTTCCAGCTTTCCTGTTATTTCCTAACCCGATTCTTCGTTCCCCGATATTAAGAGTGCTTCTTTGAAGATCTTCCATACCGAAAATATTAATTCATAGAACTTCATCAATTTCTTTAGGCAACTAAGGAAAATAATTTGAATTAGCTTATATTCCGTTAAATTGAGTTATATCTCTCAAGTATTTTTTTATTCTTTTGCAAAATACTATGAGATATGATATGGTTTTTTCTGTAATAATATGATGATTTGTTTTACGAGTCACAACATATATCTCTCACTATATATATAATAGTTGTATCACATGCAATAAATTGGGATAGAAATATAATTTTTTAAATAGTATAAGATTATAAATGTAAATGTTTAAATAATATTTTAGATTGAAAAACACTATTTTAAAATAAATAAGTAATACCTTAATGATATATGTTGACGAATTAAATACAAATAGATAGCAACGTAATTATAAATAGGGTAAATTACCAAAAAAAATACAAACTTTGCACTTTCTATCAATTTTAGCACAAACTATTTTTTTTATCACAGAAATTCACGAACTTTTAATTTCCTATCACGTTTAGCACAAAGCGGCAAGACCTATCAATTTAAACAGAATTGTCCGATGTGGCAGTTTAACGGTCGTGATGTGGCTAACGTCGGCTGACGTGGATTCCCTCCATTACCCTATTGATGAAATTACGTGTTGCCCCTCACCCTCTTCTTCTATTTGTCTGATGGGGTTTGGCAAAATGGAGATTTCACCCCCTCTCCATTTAGGGTTTAAAATCGCAGGTAAAAGGAAATAGGGGAGAAAACAAATTGTCTTCGAAGATCATTACGAAGAAAGGAAATTCAGGTTGGGCATGTGATATTTTGATGGAATTAGGGCACAAAACACACGAATTTGAGGTCCACGGTAGATATCAGAGATGCGAGTTGATGGCATGTGTCGATTTTGCAAGAAATCGCTGGGCGGAGAAGTGATTTGCTGCACATAGCAGAGAGGTAAGGATAAGTAAGGATGCTATTTTTTATGTTGTGTTAAATTGTTCTAGACATTGGTCAAAACTTCTGGGATATTATCAATCACGTTGAGATGAGAGAGATTTGTCTCACAGCGTGATGATCCATGACATTGTGCTAATTATTAAAAGATGATTTGTAGTAGTAGTTTCTAATCATAATTCTTGTGGTTAATGCCAGTGAGGGTGAACTTTGAGTTCATTAACAAACTCGGCGTAGATTGGTGGTGTTTCCACGACAGGGACATTGCCCCTGATGGTAAAACACTTGAGGTGAGCTGGTTTTTCCTGTTTGCTCTTTTTCTTCTGCAACGAAACAGCTCTTTTGCTGTCAAGATGGCAAGTTGATAGGAAAATTGTGGGAGCTACTGAGACAGCTCTACCTGAATTGGGGGACTTTGCAAACTGAAGTTTGGGTTACCTGAATTGGGGATTTTGCAGGACTTGGGGCTACCTGAATTAGGGGACTTTGCAAACTGAAGTTTGGGCTACCTGAATTGGGGGATTTTGCAGGACTTGGGGCTATCTGAATTGGGGGACTTTGCAAACTGAAGTTTGAGCTACCTGAATTAGGGGATTTTGCAGGACTTGGGGCTACCTGATAAGATGAAGTGCAGTGTCTGCATGGTGTTATGCTTTCTATGTATTTCATTCTATGGTTTGTTATTTGGTGGAGGAAAAACTAGACCAGTTGGTTTGTTAGTTGTCTGTTTCGGATTCGAATTTGGTGTAACCCCTTGATTGTTCAATGACAATGTCCTATATGTAGTCAAATTGTTCTCTTCTTCTTTTGTCCATTCCCATCTAGCAATGATCATTCAAAAGCACAAAAATACACATCTAAAGCATAAGTTGCTGTTGAAATGAATAACAAGATAACAGTAAGATGCCTATATTCCCATACGTTTGAGTTTCACACAGTTATCTAAAGAAGAACTTGCAATATTCATGTAATATGTGGCAAATATAATGGATGTCCACATCCATTACACTCTCAATTAGGCTGGTGAAATGGAGGTTAACATCCATCATCATTCATGCACTATCCTATCCATTCTACTTAGAATAACCCACAAAAAAGGAACATATCCACAAAAAAGGAACATTCAAAAGCGAGACATGCTGTTGTTGCTATTGCGGGACATGTTGTTGCTGCGAAACATGCTATTGCTGTTGCCATAGATTTTACTGTTTCTGCTGGTGCTAGAATTACTGCTGCTGCTGCTGGCTCATATTCTGCTGCTTTTACTTATGGGAAAACTGTCCTCCCAATCTCCCTTGATGGCAAATTCTTACTTGTTCACCAGGCATCTACACGAAAAATGTGAAATGTGTTTCTCTTATTCCATAAGCACCATTTAAAGTGATAGAACTCATATGACCTTACATGAACAAATGTAATTCCTGTTTCTGTCCCAATTGTAACTCCATATCCCTTTGCTGCTTGTGCTTTCTCCTTGTGAACTAAAGCCTCATAAGATGATCTTTGTTGCTTTCTTCTAACCTATAATTGACATGGTTCAATGTTAGTTAAACAATAATAGTACCATTGAAATAAAACTTACTAAAATAATACTTACAGGTAGCTTTGATGGTCCTTGGGCCATCTGTCCTGGAACCACCTGATTTGATTGCACCTGACCTGAAGCCATCTGACTTGAAGAATTCTTGTGTGGCCTTCCCCTCTTCTTGATCTGATTAAGAGGGATAGCATATTACATGAGCTGGGGATGTTGGTTAAGAGAGGTAAGCATATTATTTATGGTAGCTATGTTAAAGTTATGAGAGAAAAGCATATTACCTGAGCTGGTACTGCTGGTTCTTGTGCTCTTCCCTTGTCTTTGCATGTCTTTTTGTTGTGTCCATATTCATGGCACAAACTACACTTCATCTCAACTCCTTTCTTGGACAATTTGTTGGGATTACCTTTCCCGTTGTCCTTCTCACTTTTATCCTTTTTTCTGGCCTTTTTTGGTCTCCCTATTTGCCTTCTAACTATTGGAGGTAATATAGGTTCACTCTCGACCTTTTCCCACATTTTTTTCCCATTTAATGGCTGTAGAAGCTGATCATATGCCTTTAGATAGGTGTTCTTGGTGTAACAATCATCAACAAAATCCTCTGCATCCTTTCCCAACCAATGAATGCCTGCAATGGCATGAGGACAAGGTATTCCTGTAAGATCCCACATTCTACACCCGCAAGTCCTATTTTGAGCTCCACACCATAAGTGTCATCTCTATATACCACCTCAAATACCTCACGTCCAGCATGTGTGGGTGTGCATAACGCACTAATGAGCTTATTCTCTTCGAGCTTCTTCCTCACCCTAGGACATATGGTGTCATTGCATTTCAATATCATCTCCCTCTTATCCGCCAGTCTTTTCATCACGACCCTCCTTATATCCTCTAACATGTCTATTATTGGTTTTGTCCTTGCATTCAGTATATATGCATTAAAGCATTCAGACATGTTATTGTCAACTACCTCACACTTGGGCCAAATGCTGATTTTATGCATGCAGAACTTCTCTAGTCCAACTGCCTTAAAGTTATCATGAGCTTTTTGGGAATGTACCTTCATTTGATTCATCACTTCATTAAATTCAGCTGCTGTTGGGCACTTGACAGCCTTCCAAAAGAGGTTCGTCAATGCATATGTAATCTTATTATTCTTCTTCCAATTTGCATAGAGGTGCCTTGCACAAAACCTGTGCTCGACATTAGGCATATATGCTCTCACTGCATTTTGAAGTCCCTACAAGAGAGAAGAAAAAACATATCAGATTAATATTCCATATATGCTGATAGAGATAATTGAAAATAAATATGCAATTATTACCTTCTGTTGATCACTCAACATTGTCCAACCAAATCCATCTGAAATGCCCAAATCATAAGTAAGCCTATGGAGAAACCACCTCCATGAGTCTTCATTTTCCCCTTCAACCACAGCCCAAGCTATTGGGAACATCTGATTATTCCCATCCCTACCAACTGCACTAAGCAATTGTCCACCAAGATGTGTCTTAAGGAAGCATCCGTCTAGGCTAATCACAGGCCTGCAACCATTCAGAAATCCTTGTTTCAGCCCTTCAAAGCCCACATAGAACCTCTTGAATATAGCAGCTGATTCAGGAACATTCCTCTCGACCATCATATCAAACAAACTGTCTCTATTTACCCTCTTCAGTTCTGCAATATAAGATGGCAGTAAATTGTAATGCTCACCCAATGACCCACTGATGATGGTAAGAGCCTTTGCCCTAGCTCTATAACAGACAATTTTTGTGACTTTTAAAGCAAATTTCACATCAAGGTCATTCATCATTTCTGTAATACTCCAATCTGGGTTTTGCCTAAACCTCTCCAAGTAATGATTTGCAAGCCATTCCGATGAAGCTTGCCTATTCCTTGCAGATCTATAGCACCTATGCTCTGGATCATAAATCGTCACCACAAATGCATCTTTCCTCTGAGTCTGTCTACCATATATTTTCCATGGACAGTTCTTTGCACACCTAGCCTCTGCCTTCTTCACACCAGACCTGACCCATCGAATAGACTTCCCATTCTTAACTGCATAATCTTGCACAGCTTGCCTGAATTGCTGTGACGATTCAAACCTCATCTTAAGGCAAAATTCATCATCTCCTTTGCCCGTGTAAGGCTTTCCCTTATTTGTTCTCTTCGTTTTCTTACCTTCGTCTTCACTATTCTTGGGTGTCATCACTTCATCATTGGACAAAGCATAATCACTATGAGCTTCTACTGGTGGTTCTTCTTCAGTTGCCTCCATAACCTGCACATCATGTAATCCTTCCCCTTCAAACTGCACATCATGTAATCCTTCCCTCTCAACCTGCTCAAAACCTCCACTAGAACTTTCACCTTTACTCTTTCTCAACCTATAATTCCTCAAGTTTGCTAAGGCTGCAATATATTCATCATCCCCATCATTTGACAACTCATCACATTCAAATTCATTACCTACAGATTCATCATAATCATTAGCTTCAAAATCAGTATCCCTAACCTCGTTCCCTTTCTCACCACCCTGATCAGACCCTTCATGAAGACCCTGAACATGAAGATGCAAATTGTCACTTTTCTTATCTGC
The DNA here is from genome assembly GCF_007655135.1 of Punica granatum. Taxonomy (NCBI): domain Eukaryota; kingdom Viridiplantae; phylum Streptophyta; class Magnoliopsida; order Myrtales; family Lythraceae; genus Punica; species Punica granatum. The sequence continues at coordinate 22,287,955 of NC_045128.1, forward strand.
TTCTACATATACATGAACACACCCATGTTGTACCCCTAGTTCAGCCATCTTCATAACTTCACGATCAGACTTTATCTCAACCAATCCATAAGACATACATTGCTTTGGCACATGGTACCACATTTTAATGGGTTCCCTGTAATTTAAGGACTCTAGTGTGTTTTTGAGCTCAACTCGCGACATTCGATCGTAATCCTCTTCTGATGAGATGAGTTCACCACCCACATAATGGATCTCAGGTAGCAAAACCATTTTCCCAACATGATGTAATAGGAGCACAAAAGCTGAATCCATCCTATGTATGAATAAAGGCAACATGCAAAAACACCATTAAAAATGAAAAATAAAAAGATACTTTTTATTAAAGTAATCAACCAAAAAGTAACACAGTGACTCTGTTGGCCTCAACAAACTCAAACAAAACCAAAAAAAAAATCAACTTCATCGAAGCAAGGGATCACCTGTAAACAAAAGGACACCAACAGGTCTTCTACCCGACAAAGCAAGAGCTCAACAACCAGTCACTTGGATAATGGGACCACAAATCCAGACCACAGCTGAACAAACATTCCACGCGTGTGCTTCTCCTCGTACAACTCTGCACGGTTAGCTTTAAGCTCCAAAAAGCTTTTACCTTGTTTTCTCCCCTGTTTCCTTTTACCTGCGATTTTCAACCCTAAATGGAGAGGAGGTGAAATCTCCTTTTTGCCAAACCCCATTAGACAAATAGAAGAAGAGGGTGAGGGGCAACACGTAATTTCATCAATAGGGTAATGGCGGGAATCCACGTCAGCCGACGTTAGCCACATCACGACCGTTAAAGTGCCACATCGGACAATTCTGTTTAAATTGACAGGTCTTGCCGCTTTGTGCTAAACGTGATAGGAAATTAAAAGTTCGTGAATTTCTGTGATAAAAAAAATAGTTTGTGCTAAAATTGATAGAAAGTGCAAAGTTTGTATTTTTTTTGGTAATTTACCCTTATAAATATGTATATTAACTCATTTTAATTAAATAATTATCAAAAATAAATTATCGTCTATAGATCTACAATTTATAAATAACATATATTTATATATATAATTCACTCTCACTCCATTAAATTAGATTAAAATGACAAATTTATATTGATTAAGAGATTATTTTTGAAAATGTTTAATAATTTTAATCGATATACATATATATATATATATATATATATATATATATTAAAGAAAATAATATATATTACAACTGTTACTTTGAATTGTCTTTAATTTATATTTATCAGGATTTGAATAGTTTTACTTTAGAAAGATATCTCTTATTAAACATTTTAATTGGGATTTTGAAATTTTAAAATTATCATTAAAAATAAATACTCTAGCTAAAACCCATGCATCGCATGGACATAAAACTAATATAATAATGAAACGTAACCCGATTAGGATTGAAGAATAATGACTGAAAAAAATAGTAGTAACCCCCAATGATACATGATATGAGCAAAAATAATAATCAATATGAGTAACTTCAATGTGAATTATCTATCTCTTTTGACAAAAAGATTCAAAATCGTTGATACTTTATCATTCAAATACAACAAAATTAATTTTTAGTTAGGCACAAAGGCACTTGAACAATATGTCATGCACTCCACGAAGCTCTAACCCCCTCGAAATGATCATTGAAGCTATTAATTATGCTCATACCTGCATATATATATATATATATATATATATATAAGTAAATGATGAGCAATTTCCAAAATAAAACCTGGGTTACCTCAATAATTATATTATACAAAGGTCGTAGAGAAACAAATCATCCAAAATTAAGTACATTCCTTTTTCTTTAAGATACCAAAGTTATACGTATTTTTTTTATCCAAAAAATATAGATATAGTATATTAATATTATCTAAGAGAATTTACAAATTAATCGTTAAGGAAAATATGTTAAATGAATCAACCACTAACGATTGAAATGCTATTTCCTCCTATGAACTATGCCGAGTTCAATTTATTAAATACAAGCATCATCGAGTTCAATTTCATCCGCTTTCGGCATAGTTCCATTTATCGAGTTCAATAGAAGCATTAATTAATTAATTAAATACAGATGATGTAGAAAAAACGTTCATGCGGGTCGTGAAGAAGAAATTGAGCGAAAGTTTCGAAGGAGTTCGGTACATAACAAGCTAACAATCCTGCTGGAATTTCACATTTCGGGTCGGTTCGGTACGACCCGATATTTCATTGAACGGTCTTGCGCAGTCCGAACCGAACCTAACCGAACCGGATATTTAGGTCCGGGTCGGTTCTACCCGGTTGGGCAGCCCTTGCCCGGTAAAAATACGATATCCAAAGTCATGGGCCCAACAAACAAAGCAATGCTTTCATTCATTAGGGTTTAACTGTCTGAAGAGACGCAACAGTTCTGCGGGAAGAGAAGCAGAGGAGGGACTGGGAGGAGGATCAGTCAATCTGTGGACATGGGAAAGAAGAGAGCGCGTCACCAGAATCCCGAGCCCTTCCTCCCCGAAGACAATGGAACTGTGGCCTCGTCGAAGAGCCGGTCCAAGGCCTCCAAGAAGCACCAGAAGGAGGAGAAGCTGATATCCTCTGGCATGAGTTCCAAGATATTGAAGGAGGCTCTTATTCAGCAGAGGGAGATTCGGGAGGAGGCCGAGGAAGAGCAAAACCGTGACAATCCCCTTAGATTTGTCGAGGAGCAGCCCAGGGTCGAGGAGGAGGAAGACGACGTCGATGACTTTACTGGATTCTCCGAGACTCAGAGCCAGTTCGGGAATTACGATGTATGTTAGCAAAAATTGATGAGCTATTAATCGATCGATTCTCCTTTGTGGCATGACTTGGATATTGAGATCCCATTGTGTTGTATCTGCACTTTGGCAGGAGGAAGTAGATGAGGAGGACGAGAAATTGCTGGAGGCATTCTTTTCTAAGGATGCTGGTCCTCAGCGCACACTCGCCGACCTTATCGTTGAGAAAATCAAGGAAAAAGATGCCACTGTCACTTCAGGTACTCGATCAGCTTATTCGCTAAGGTCTACAAGATGTTTGTGTCTTACTGTTTCTTATTTCGGGTGACGTTAATTGCAGAAGCTCGACCATTGCCTAAGCTCGACAAGTCCATCATTGATTTGTATAAGGGGTAAGAATTCTGTGCTCTGAGGTATTCCTTTGCAATGAAAAGGGAGATCGCGATTGATGATTTTAGCTTGCACAGAGTTGGGGAGTATCTGAGTAAATACACTGCGGGAAAGATACCGAAAGCTTTTAAGCATATTCCAGCAACACAGATGTGGGAGGAGGTTCTTTACCTGACCGAACCGGAGAAGTGGTCACCTAATGCAATGTTCCAGGCCACGAGAATTTTCTCATCGAATTTGGGATCGAAGAAAGCTGAGAGGTTTTACAGACTCGTCTTGCTTCCCCGGGTGAGGGAAGATATCAGGAAGAACAAGAGGCTGCATTTCGCCCTTTACCAATCTCTTAAGAAGTCTCTCTACAAACCCGCAGCCTTCAATAAGGGTATCTTGTTTCCGCTGTGTGAGGTATGCACTGCATCCTTATTGAAGGGTGATTTGTTATGTATATCAATTGTTCTTTTTTGCTTGATGTATGATATCAATTTTTCAGGCATATTTTGTTGACCATATTATACCTGTTCTGCAGTCTGGTACATGCAGTCTGAGGGAGGCCGTGATCTTTGGTAGCATAATTCAGCAGGTGTCCATTCCAATGCTTCATTCGAGGTACTTGGTGTGATTATATAATCTACTCTTAATCACTAGATTGATGTTGGGTGGTGCAGATAGTGTTAGAGCTTCTATCAATAGCTTACATGAGCAATCTTATGAATGGATGTGCAGTGTTGCTTTGCTGAGACTTGCAGAAATGGATTACTGTGGCACCACGAGGTATTCTACTTCATTAAGTTCTATATTTAATTCTATAAAAGTGATTCTTTGTTTTGTTTTATTTTTTTATACTATATATTGTTATATATATCAAATCAAGAAGAATGCCGGTTATTTGCTTTCTCACTAGGAGAGTTTCCAGACTCAACTTCTTCATGACAACTTCGGCTTGTATGTGGTTGCAGTTATTTTATAAAGCTCTTGCTTGACAAGAAATACGGTTTGCCATATCGTGTTGTTGATACACTGGTTGCCCATTTTATGAGATTCTTGGATGACCCTCGGATTATGCCTGTAATATGGCACCAGTCACTTCTTGCCTTTGTTCAAAGGTCAGAATCTCGATCTTCTTCATGCATCAGACATTAGTGCTGATTTGCGCTTGCATGAACCTGATTTTGTTTGCAATTTTATTGTCTCTCCCCAGGTACAAGAATGAGCTGAGGAAGGAAGACAAGGACAATCTGAAAACCCTACTGGAAAAGCAGAAGCATTATCTAGTAAGAACTATCGAGCTCTCTAGGGTGTCAAATTCCTCAGTGCAGCTTCAAAATTACCATAATCTTTCTTGACAATATCCTTGTAGGTCACCCCTGTAATTAGCCGGGAATTGAACAATAGCCTAAACCGCGGAGAGAAGCAGGATGATCTTATGCTAATATATATCCTTTTTTTTTTGTGCTTCCAAAGGTCCTTTGCCTCACTCTTTAAATAACTTTTGTTCTATTAGTTTACTGATCCATGAGTACGCACACTTTTTTATTAGTTTGTGGCACAGTCTTGCTTCCTTGACTGTCCTTACCGACCCCAATGTCTATTATCAACAAAACAATAGAGGAAAACAGATTTGATATTCCTGAGGTTCCGATGGAGGAAGACTAATGCTCGGGTTGAGTCGCTGATAAGGGAGTGCTGGTTGAGTTGCGGTCGGTGTTTTAATTCTTATTGAGCTCTTGGGAGCGGTGCCGTTGCTGGGCCAAAGTTGCTGTGAACCTACAAGATGAATGTCTGCACAATGTATTAGAAGATAAGAGAGGGTTTATTGTATTTTGGGCAGACATTTATACAGCATATATATATAATTTATTCATTATTATTTCCCATTATTGTTTGGTCATTTAAAACTTCTTCCAATAGCACATATATGATTTATTAATCCTTGGTAGTATACCCGAGTATTGAAAACCTTATATGATCCTCTTAAAATAGAAAAATGGGAATACATTTCCCCGTTTGGAAATACAAAAAGACTTTATTTTTCCTCTCCTCAACTTTACTCTTGACGCAATGTGTCTGATTCCATGGTCTATATTTCTCTCCACCTCGTACTAGGTCACCCATCCGAATAATATTATTTTTCAAATACGTTCTACAATTGAAGTTTTGAGGGGATTATAGGTAAACTAGTGCTAGAATAATCGCACCTGTCAGCTAATGGGTTCCAGTTCTTTTTGTGCCTGCGTCACGTACTCTTCTCGCATTTAGCCAAAACGGACAAAATTACCGTATCAAATGCAAAAATATCTGGACCCGGACCTGCAAAAATATTGCAAACCAGGACTCCCCCACGGGGTCACCAAACAGCTTAACGAAATTTTGATGGAATACAGTACAGTGCTTATATGATTACACCCGTCAACTTATTCGCTCGAATACCTTTTGTCTCTTGTCTCGTATTCTTCTCAATTCTTATATGTAAGCAAAAGTTGAATAAAAAAAAGAGTAAATTACCAACTCGTGAAATTTCCACAAATGAAACTTACCCCCATTCCCGTCCAACGTCGGACCATTTCCCGAGCAGCAAAAAAAAATTAAAAAGGAGGGGTGCAACACGAGGACTTCCCAGGAGGTCACCCATCCTAGTACTACTCTCGCCCAAGCACGCTTAACTTCGGAGTTCTGATGGGATCCGGTACATTAGTGCTGGTATGATCGCACCCGTCAACCTTTGCGCTCGAATTCACTTTTTTCCTCCGTAAAGCTAATGAAAAAAAAAATGCACAAATGAGCGCAGAAACGAAAGAAAAAAAGTATCGAGTGCATTTCACCACGAACCTGAAGCCTTTTGCGAGTGAGCACGTGCCCAAAACATTAACCGTAACGATCGGATTCCCGTCCAACGTCGGACAGTTTCCCGAGCAGCAAAAAAAAATTAAAAAGGAGGGGTGCAACACGAGGACTTCCCAGGAGGTCACCCATCCTAGTACTACTCTCGCCCAAGCACGCTTAACTTCGGAGTTCTGATGGGATCCGGTGCATTAGTGCTGGTATGATCGCACCCGTCAACCTTTGTGCTCGAATTCACTTTGTTCCTCCGTAGAGCTAATGAAAAAAAAAAGCAAAAATAATCGCAGAAACGAAAGAAAAAAAGTATCGAGTGCATAGCACGTGCCCAAAACATTAACCGTAACGATGGGATTCCCGTCCAACGTCGGACAGTTTCCCGAGCAGCAAAAAAAAATTAAAAAGGAGGGGTGCAACACGAGGACTTCCCAGGAGGTCACCCATCCTAGTACTACTCTCGCCCAAGCACGCTTAACTTCGGAGTTCTGATGGGATCCGGTGCATTAGTGCTGGTATGATCGCACCCGTCAACCTTTGCGCTCGAATTCACTTTGTTCCTCCGTAGAGCTAATGAAAAAAAAAATGCAAAAATGAGCGCAGAAACGAAAGAAAAAAAGTATCGAGTGCATTTCACCACGAACTTTACGCCTTTTGCGAGTGAGCACGTGCCCAAAACATTAACCGTAACGATCGGATTCCCGTCCAACGTCGGACAGTTTCCCGAGCAGCAAAAAAAAAATTAAAAAGGAGGGGTGCAACACGAGGACTTCCCAGGAGGTCACCCATTCTAGTACTACTCTCGCCCGAGCACGCTTAACTTCGGAGTTCTGATGGGATCCGGTGCATTAGTGCTGGTATGATCGCACTCGTCAACCTTTGCGCTCGAATTCACTTTGTTCCTCCGTAGAGCTAATGAAAAAAAAATGCAAAAATGAGCGCAGAAACGAAAGAAAAAAAGTATCGAGTGCATTTCACAACGAACCTTACGCCTTTTGCGAGTGAGCACGTGCCCAAAACATTAACCGTAACGATGGGATTCCCGTCCAACGTCGGACAGTTTCCCGAGCAGCAAAAAAAAATTAAAAAGGAGGGGTGCAACACGAGGACTTCCCAGGAGGTCACCCATCCTAGTACTACTCTCGCCCAAGCACGCTTAACTTCGGAGTTCTGATGGGATCCGGTGCATTAGTGCAGGTATGATCGCACCAGTCAACCTTTGTGCTCGAATTCACTTTGTTCCTCCGTAGAGCTAATGAAAAAAAAATGCAAAAATGATCGCAGAAACGAAAGAAAAAAAGTATCGAGTGCATAGCACGTGCCCAAAACATTAACCGTAACGATCGGATTCCCGTCCAACGTCGGACAGTTTCCCGAGCAGCAAAAAAAAATTAAAAAGGAGGGGTGCAACAAGAGGACTTCCCAGGAGGTCACCCATCCTAGTACTACTCTCGCCCAAGCACGCTTAACTTCGGAGTTCTGATGGGATCCGGTGCATTAGTGCTGGTATGATCGCACCCGTCAACCTTTGCGCTCGAATTAACTTTGTTTCTCCGTAGAGCTAATGAAAAAAAAAAATGCAAAAATGAGCGCAGAAACGAAAGAAAAAAAGTATCGAGTGCATTTCACCACGAACTTTACGCCTTTTGCGAGTGAGCACGTGCCCAAAACATTAACCGTAACGATCGGATTCCCGTCCAACGTCGGACAGTTTCCCGAGCAGCAAAAAAAAAATTAAAAAGGAGGGGTGCAACACGAGGACTTCCCAGGAGGTCACCCATTCTAGTACTACTCTCGCCCGAGCACGCTTAACTTCGGAGTTCTGATGGGATCCGGTGCATTAGTGCTGGTATGATCGCACCCGTCAACCTTTGCGCTCGAATTCACTTTGTTCCTCCGTAGAGCTAATGAAAAAAAAATGCAAAAATGAGCGCAGAAACGAAAGAAAAAAAGTATCGAGTGCATTTCACCACGAACTTTACGCCTTTTGCGAGTGAGCACGTGCCCAAAACATTAACCGTAACGATGGGATTCCCGTCCAACGTCGGACAGTTTCCCGAGCAGCAAAAAAAAATTAAAAAGGAGGGGTGCAACACGAGGACTTCCCAGGAGGTCACCCATCCTAGTACTACTCTCGCCCAAGCACGCTTAACTTCGGAGTTCTGATGGGATCCGGTGCATTAGTGCAGGTATGATCGCACCAGTCAACCTTTGTGCTCGAATTCACTTTGTTCCTCCGTAGAGCTAATGAAAAAAAAAATGCAAAAATGATCGCAGAAACGAAAGAAAAAAAGTATCGAGTGCATAGCACGTGCCCAAAACATTAACCGTAACGATCGGATTCCCGTCCAACGTCGGACAGTTTCCCGAGCAGCAAAAAAAAATTAAAAAGGAGGGGTGCAACACGAGGACTTCCCAGGAGGTCACCCATCCTAGTACTACTCTCGCCCAAGCACGCTTAACTTCGGAGTTCTGATGGGATCCGGTGCATTAGTGCTGGTATGATCGCACCCGTCAACCTTTGCGCTCGAATTAACTTTGTTTCTCCGTAGAGCTAATGAAAAAAAAAATGCAAAAATGAGCGCAGAAACGAAAGAAAAAAAGTATCGAGTGCATTTCACCACGAACTTTACGCCTTTTGCGAGTGAGCACGTGCCCAAAACATTAACCGTAACGATCGGATTCCCGTCCAACGTCGGACAGTTTCCCGAGCAGCAAAAAAAAATTAAAAAGGAGGGGTGCAACACGAGGACTTCCCAGGAGGTCACCCATCCTAGTACTACTCTCGCCCAAGCACGCTTAACTTCGGAGTTCTGATGGGATCCGGTGCATTAGTGCTGGTATGATCGCACCCGTCAACCTTTGTGCTCGAATTCACTTTGTTCCTCCGTAGAGCTAATGAAAAAAAAATGCAAAAATAATCGCAGAAACGAAAGAAAAAAAGTATCGAGTGCATAGCACGTGCCCAAAACATTAACCGTAACGATCGGATTCCCGTCCAACGTCGGACAGTTTCCCGAGCAGCAAAAAAAAATTAAAAAGGAGGGGTGCAACACGAGGACTTCCCAGGAGGTCACCCATCCTAGTACTACTCTCGCCCAAGCACGCTTAACTTCGGAGTTCTGATGGGATCCGGTGCATTAGTGCTGGTATGATCGCACCCGTCAACCTTTGCGCTCGAATTCACTTTGTTTCTCTCCGTAGAGCTAATGAAAAAAAAATGCAAAAATGAGCGCAGAAACGAAAGAAAAAAAGTATCGAGTGCATTTCACCACGAACTTTACGCCTTTTGCGAGTGAGCACGTGCCCAAAACATTAACCGTAACGATCGGATTCCCGTCCAACGTCGGACAGTTTCCCGAGCAGCAAAAAAAAAATTAAAAAGGAGGGGTGCAACACGAGGACTTCCCAGGAGGTCACCCATTCTAGTACTACTCTCGCCCGACGCAACTTCGGAGTTCTGATGGGATCCGGTGCATTAGTGCTGGTATGATCGCACCCGTCAACCTTTGCGCTCGAATTCACTTTGTTCCTCCGTAGAGCTAATGAAAAAAAAATGCAAAAATGAGCGCAGAAACGAAAGAAAAAAAGTATCGAGTGCATTTCACAACGAACCTTACGCCTTTTGCGAGTGAGCACGTGCCCAAAACATTAACCGTAACGATGGGATTCCCGTCCAACGTCGGACAGTTTCCCGAGCAGCAAAAAAAAATTAAAAAGGAGGGGTGCAACACGAGGACTTCCCAGGAGGTCACCCATCCTAGTACTACTCTCGCCCAAGCACGCTTAACTTCGGAGTTCTGATGGGATCCGGTGCATTAGTGCAGGTATGATCGCACCAGTCAACCTTTGTGCTCGAATTCACTTTGTTCCTCCGTAGAGCTAATGAAAAAAAAATGCAAAAATGATCGCAGAAACGAAAGAAAAAAAGTATCGAGTGCATAGCACGTGCCCAAAACATTAACCGTAACGATCGGATTCCCGTCCAACGTCGGACAGTTTCCCGAGCAGCAAAAAAAAATTAAAAAGGAGGGGTGCAACACGAGGACTTCCCAGGAGGTCACCCATCCTAGTACTACTCTCGCCCAAGCACGCTTAACTTCGGAGTTCTGATGGGATCCGGTGCATTAGTGCAGGTATGATCGCACCAGTCAACCTTTGTGCTCGAATTCACTTTGTTCCTCCGTAGAGCTAATGAAAAAAAAATGCAAAAATGATCGCAGAAACGAAAGAAAAAAAGTATCGAGTGCATAGCACGTGCCCAAAACATTAACCGTAACGATCGGATTCCCGTCCAACGTCGGACAGTTTCCCGAGCAGCAAAAAAAAAATTAAAAAGGAGGGGTGCAACACGAGGACTTCCCAGGAGGTCACCCATCCTAGTACTACTCTCGCCCAAGCACGCTTAACTTCGGAGTTCTGATGGGATCCGGTGCATTAGTGCTGGTATGATCGCACCCGTCAACCTTTGTGCTCGAATTCACTTTGTTCCTCCGTAGAGCTAATGAAAAAAAAATGCAAAAATAATCGCAGAAACGAAAGAAAAAAAGTATCGAGTGCATAGCACGTGCCCAAAACATTAACCGTAACGATCGGATTCCCGTCCAACGTCGGACAGTTTCCCGAGCAGCAAAAAAAAATTAAAAAGGAGGGGTGCAACACGAGGACTTCCCAGGAGGTCACCCATCCTAGTACTACTCTCGCCCAAGCACGCTTAACTTCGGAGTTCTGATGGGATCCGGTGCATTAGTGCTGGTATGATCGCACCCGTCAACCTTTGCGCTCGAATTCACTTTGTTCCTCCGTAGAGCTAATGAAAAAAAAAATGCAAAAATGAGCGCAGAAACGAAAGAAAAAAAGTATCGAGTGCATTTCACCACGAACTTTACGCCTTTTGCGAGTGAGCACGTGCCCAAAACATTAACCGTAACGATCGGATTCCCGTCCAACGTCGGACAGTTTCCCGAGCAGCAAAAAAAAAATTAAAAAGGAGGGGTGCAACACGAGGACTTCCCAGGAGGTCACCCATTCTAGTACTACTCTCGCCCGAGCACGCTTAACTTCGGAGTTCTGATGGGATCCGGTGCATTAGTGCTGGTATGATCGCACCCGTCAACCTTTGCGCTCGAATTCACTTTGTTCCTCCGTAGAGCTAATGAAAAAAAAATGCAAAAATGAGCGCAGAAACGAAAGAAAAAAAGTATCGAGTGCATAGCACGTGCCCAAAACATTAACCGTAACGATCGGATTCCCGTCCAACGTCGGACAGTTTCCCGAGCAGCAAAAAAAAATTAAAAAGGAGGGGTGCAACACGAGGACTTCCCAGGAGGTCACCCATCCTAGTACTACTCTCGCCCAAGCACGCTTAACTTCGGAGTTCTGATGGGATCCGGTGCATTAGTGCTGGTATGATCGCACCCGTCAACCTTTGTGCTCGAATTCACTTTGTTCCTCCGTAGAGCTAATGAAAAAAAAATGCAAAAATGATCGCAGAAACGAAAGAAAAAAAGTATCGAGTGCATAGCACGTGCCCAAAACATTAACCGTAACGATCGGATTCCCGTCCAACGTCGGACAGTTTCCCGAGCAGCAAAAAAAAATTAAAAAGGAGGGGTGCAACACGAGGACTTCCCAGGAGGTCACCCATCCTAGTACTACTCTCGCCCAAGCACGCTTAACTTCGGAGTTCTGATGGGATCCGGTGCATTAGTGCTGGTATGATCGCACCCGTCAACCTTTGCGCTCGAATTCACTTTGTTTCCTCCGTAGAGCTAATGAAAAAAAAATGCAAAAATGAGCGCAGAAACGAAAGAAAAAAAGTATCGAGTGCATTTCACCACGAACTTTACGCCTTTTGCGAGTGAGCACGTGCCCAAAACATTAACCGTAACGATCGGATTCCCGTCCAACGTCGGACAGTTTCCCGAGCAGCAAAAAAAAATTAAAAAGGAGGGGTGCAACACGAGGACTTCCCAGGAGGTCACCCATCCTAGTACTACTCTCGCCCAAGCACGCTTAACTTCGGAGTTCTGATGGGATCCGGTGCATTAGTGCTGGTATGATCGCACCCGTCAACCTTTGTGCTCGAATTCACTTTGTTCCTCCGTAGAGCTAATGAAAAAAAAATGCAAAAATGATCGCAGAAACGAAAGAAAAAAAGTATCGAGTGCATAGCACGTGCCCAAAACATTAACCGTAACGATCGGATTCCCGTCCAACGTCGGACAGTTTCCCGAGCAGCAAAAAAAATTAAAAAGGAGGGGTGCAACACGAGGACTTCCCAGGAGGTCACCCATCCTAGTACTACTCTCGCCCAGCACGCTTAACTTCGGAGTTCTGATGGGATCCGGTGCATTAGTGCTGGTATGATCGCACCCGTCAACCTTTGCGCTCGAATTCACTTTGTTCCTCCGTAGAGCTAATGAAAAAAAAATGCAAAAATGAGCGCAGAAACGAAAGAAAAAAAGTATCGAGTGCATTTCACCACGAACTTTACGCCTTTTGCGAGTGAGCACGTGCCCAAAACATTAACCGTAACGATCGATTCCCGTCCAACGTCGGACAGTTTCCCGAGCAGCAAAAAAAAATTAAAAAGGAGGGGTGCAACACGAGGACTTCCCAGGAGGTCACCCATCCTAGTACTACTCTCGCCCAAGCACGCTTAACTTCGGAGTTCTGATGGGATCCGGTGCATTAGTGCTGGTATGATCGCACCCGTCAACCTTTGCGCTCGAATTCACTTTGTTTCTCCGTAGAGCTAATGAAAAAAAAATGCAAAAATGAGCGCAAAACGAAAGAAAAAAAGTATCGAGTGCATTTCACCACGAACTTTACGCCTTTTGCGAGTGAGCACGTGCCCAAAACATTAACCGTAACGATCGGATTCCCGTCCAACGTCAGTTTCCCGAGCAGCAAAAAAAAATTAAAAGGAGGGTGCAACACGAGGACTTCCCAGAGGTCACCCATCCTAGTACTACTACTTCTCCTCAGCCCAAGCACGCTAACTTCGAGTTCTGATGGATCCGGTGCATTAGTGCTGGTATGATCGCACCCGTCAACCTTTGCGCTCGATTCACTTTGTTTCTCCGTAGAGCTATTAAAAAAAAATGCAAAATGAGCGCAGAAACGAAAAAAAAAAGTATCGAGTGCATTTCACGAACTTTACGCCTTTTGCGAGTGAGCACGTGCCCAAAACATTAACCGTAACGATCGGATTCCCGTCCAACGTCGGACAGTTTCCCGAGCAGCAAAAAAAAATTAAAAAGGAGGGGGGTGCAACACGAGGACTTCCCAGGAGGTCACCCATCCTAGTACTACTCTCGCCCAAGCACGCTTAACTTCGGAGTTCTGATGGGATCCGGTGCATTAGTGCTGGTATGATCGCACCCGTCAACCTTTGCGCTCGAATTCACTTTGTTCCTCCGTAGAGCTAATGAAAAAAAAATGCAAAAATGATCGCAGAAACGAAAGAAAAAAAGTATCGAGTGCATTAGCACGTGCCCAAAACATTAACCGTAACGATCGGATTCCCGTCCAACGTCGGACAGTTTCCCGAGCAGCAAAAAAAAATTAAAAAGGAGGGGTGCAACACGAGGACTTCCCAGGAGGTCACCCATCCTAGTACTACTCTCGCCCAAGCACGCTTAACTTCGGAGTTCTGATGGGATCCGGTGCATTAGTGCTGGTATGATCGCACCGTCAACCTTTGCGCTCGAATTCACTTTGTTCCTCCGTAGAGCTAATGAAAAAAAAATGCAAAAATGAGAGCGCAGAAACGAAAGAAAAAAAGTATCGAGTGCATTTCACCACGAACTTACGCTTTTGCGAGTGAGCACGTGCCCAAAACATTAACCGTAACGATCGGATTCCCGTCCAACGTCGGACAGTTTCCCGAGCAGCAAAAAAAAAATTAAAAAGGAGGGGTGCAACACGAGGACTTCCCAGGAGGTCACCCATCCTAGTACTACTCTCGCCCAAGCACGCTTAACTTCGGAGTTCTGATGGGATCCGGTGCATTAGTGCTGGTATGATCGCACCCGTCAACCTTTGCGCTCGAATTCACTTTGTTCCTCCGTAGAGCTAATGAAAAAAAAAATGCAAAAATGAGCGCAGAAACGAAAGAAAAAAAGTATCGAGTGCATTTCACCACGAACTTTACGCCTTTTGCGAGTGAGCACGTGCCCAAAACATTAACCGTAACGATGGGATTCCCGTCCAACGTCGGACAGTTTCCCGAGCAGCAAAAAAAAAATTAAAAAGGAGGGGTGCAACACGAGGACTTCCCAGGAGGTCACCCATCCTAGTACTACTCTCGCCCAAGCACGCTTAACTTCGGAGTTCTGATGGGATCCGGTGCATTAGTGCTGGTATGATCGCACCAGTCAACCTTTGCGCTCGAATTCACTTTGTTCCTCCGTAGAGCTAATGAAAAAAAAATGCAAAAATGATCGCAGAAACGAAAGAAAAAAAGTATCGAGTGCATAGCACGTGCCCAAAACATTAACCGTAACGATCGGATTCCCGTCCAACGTCGGACAGTTTCCCGAGCAGCAAAAAAAAAAATTAAAAAGGAGGGGTGCAACACGAGGACTTCCCAGGAGGTCACCCATTCTAGTACTACTCTCGCCCGAGCACGCTTAACTTCGGAGTTCTGATGGGATCCGGTGCATTAGTGCTGGTATGATCGCACCCGTCAACCTTTGTGCTCGAATTCACTTTGTTCCTCCGTAGAGCTAATGAAAAAAAAATGCAAAAATAATCGCAGAAGAAAGAAACGAAAGAAAAAAAAGTATCGAGTGCATAGCACGTGCCCAAAACATTAACCGTAACGATCGGATTCCCGTCCAACGTCGGACAGTTTCCCGAGCAGCAAAAAAAAATTAAAAAGGAGGGGTGCAACACGAGGACTTCCCAGGAGGTCACCCATCCTAGTACTACTCTCGCCCAAGCACGCTTAACTTCGGAGTTCTGATGGGATCCGGTGCATTAGTGCTGGTATGATCGCACCCGTCAACCTTTGCGCTCGAATTCACTTTGTTCCTCCGTAGAGCTAATGAAAAAAAAAATGCAAAAATGAGCGCAGAAACGAAAGAAAAAAAGTATCGAGTGCATTTCACCACGAACTTTACGCCTTTTGCGAGTGAGCACGTGCCCAAAACATTAACCGTAACGATCGGATTCCCGTCCAACGTCGGACAGTTTCCCGAGCAGCAAAAAAAAAATTAAAAAGGAGGGGTGCAACACGAGGACTTCCCAGGAGGTCACCCATCCTAGTACTACTCTCGCCCAAGCACGCTTAACTTCGGAGTTCTGATGGGATCCGGTGCATTAGTGCTGGTATGATCGCACCCGTCAACCTTTGCGCTCGAATTCACTTTGTTCCTCCGTAGAGCTAATGAAAAAAAAATGCAAAAATGAGCGCAGAAGAAGAAACGAAAGAAAAAAAGTATCGAGTGCATAGCACGTGCCCAAAAACATTAACCGTAACGATCGGATTCCCGTCCAACGTCGGACAGTTTCCCGAGCAGCAAAAAAAAATTAAAAAGGAGGGGTGCAACACGAGGACTTCCCAGGAGGTCACCCATCCTAGTACTACTCTCGCCCAAGCACGCTTAACTTCGGAGTTCTGATGGGATCCGGTGCATTAGTGCTGGTATGATCGCACCCGTCAACCTTTGTGCTCGAATTCACTTTGTTCCTCCGTAGAGCTAATGAAAAAAAAATGCAAAAATGATCGCAGAAAAGAAACGAAAGAAAAAAGTATCGAGTGCATAGCACGTGCCCAAAACATTAACCGTAACGATCGGATTCCCGTCCAACGTCGGACAGTTTCCCGAGCAGCAAAAAAAAATTAAAAAGGAGGGGTGCAACACGAGGACTTCCAGGAGGTCACCCATCCTAGTACTACTCTCGCCCAAGCACGCTTAACTTCGGAGTTCTGATGGGATCCGGTGCATTAGTGCTGGTATGATCGCACCCGTCAACCTTTGCGCTCGAATTCACTTTGTTCCTCCGTAGAGCTAATGAAAAAAAAAATGCAAAAATGAGCGCAGAAACGAAACGAAGAAAAAAAGTATCGAGTGCATTTCACCACGAACTTTACGCCTTTGCGAGTGAGCACGTGCCCAAAACATTAACCGTAACGATCGGATTCCCGTCCAACGTCGGACAGTTTCCCGAGCAGCAAAAAAAAATTAAAAAGGAGGGGGTGCAACACGAGGACTTCCCAGGAGGTCACCCATCCTAGTACTACTCTCGCCCAAGCACGCTTAACTTCGGAGTTCTGATGGGATCCGGTGCATTAGTGCTGGTATGATCGCACCGTCAACCTTTGCGCTCGAATTCACTTTGTTCCTCCGTAGAGCTAATGAAAAAAAAAATGCAAAAATAATAGCGCAGAAACGAAAGAAAAAAAGTATCGAGTGCATAGCATTAGCCCAAAACATGTAACCGTAACGATCGGATTCCCGTCCAACGTCGGACAGTTTCCCGAGCAGCAAAAAAAAATTAAAAAGGAGGGGTGCAACACGAGGACTTCCCAGGAGGTCACCCATCCTAGTACTACTCTCGCCCAAGCACGCTTAACTTCGGAGTTCTGATGGGATCCGGTGCATTATTGTGGTATGATCGCACCCGTCAACCTTTGCGCTCGAATTCACTTTGTTCCTCCGTAGAGCTAATGAAAAAAAAAATGCAAAAATGAGCGCAGAAACGAAAGAAAAAAAGTATCGAGTGCATTTCACCAACGAACTTACGCCTTTTGCGAGTGAGCACGTGCCCAAAACATTAACCGTAACGATCGGATTCCCGTCCAACGTCGGACAGTTTCCCGAGCAGCAAAAAAAAAAATTAAAAAGGAGGGGTGCAACACGAGGACTTCCCAGGAGGTCACCCATCCTAGTACTACTCTCGCCCAAGCACGCTTAACTTCGGAGTTCTGATGGGATCCGGTGCATTAGTGCTGGTATGATCGCACCCGTCAACCTTTGCGCTCGAATTCACTTTGTTCCTCCGTAGAGCTAATGAAAAAAAAAATGCAAAAAAGAGCAGAAGAGAAAGAAACGAAAGAAAAAAAGTATCGAGTGCATTTCACCACGAACTTTACGCCTTTTGCGAGTGAGCACGTGCCCAAAACATTAACCGTAACGATCGGATTCCCGTCCAACGTCGGACAGTTTCCCGAGCAGCAAAAAAAAAATTAAAAAGGAGGGGTGCAACACGAGGACTTCCCAGGAGGTCACCCATCCTAGTACTACTCTCGCCCAAGCACGCTTAACTTCGGAGTTCTGATGGGATCCGGTGCATTAGTGCTGGTATGATCGCACCCGTCAACCTTTGCGCTCGAATTCACTTTGTTCCTCCGTAGAGCTAATGAAAAAAAAAATGCAAAAATGAGCGCAGAAACGAAAGAAAAAAAGTATCGAGTGCATTTCACCACGAACTTTACGCCTTTGCGAGTGAGCACGTGCCCAAAACATTAACCGTAACGATCGGATTCCCGTCCAACGTCGGACAGTTTCCCGAGCAGCAAAAAAAAAATTAAAAAGGAGGGGTGCAACACGAGGACTTCCCAGGAGGTCACCCATCCTAGTACTACTCTCGCCCAAGCACGCTTAACTTCGGAGTTCTGATGGGATCCGGTGCATTAGTGCTGGTATGATCGCACCCGTCAACCTTTGTGCTCGAATTCACTTTGTTCCTCCGTAGAGCTAATGAAAAAAAAAATGCAAAAATGATCGCAGAAAGAAAAGAAAAAAAAGTATCGAGTGCATAGCACGTGCCCAAAACATTAACCGTAACGATCGGATTCCCGTCCAACGTCGGACAGTTTCCGAGCAGCAAAAAAAAAATTAAAAAGGAGGGGTGCAACACGAGGACTTCCCAGGAGGTCACCCATCCTAGTACTACTCTCGCCCAAGCACGCTTAACTTCGGAGTTCTGATGGGATCCGGTGCATTAGTGCTGGTATGATCGCACCCGTCAACCTTTGCGCTCGAATTCACTTTGTTCCTCCGTAGAGCTAATGAAAAAAAAATGCAAAAATGAGCGCAGAAACGAAAGAAAAAAAGTATCGAGTGCATTTCACCACGAACTTTACGCCTTTGCGAGTGAGCACGTGCCCAAAACATTAACCGTAACGATCGGATTCCCGTCCAACGTCGGACAGTTTCCCGAGCAGCAAAAAAAAATTAAAAAGGAGGGGTGCAACACGAGGACTTCCCAGGAGGTCACCCATCCTAGTACTACTCTCGCCCAAGCACGCTTAACTTCGGAGTTCTGATGGGATCCGGTGCATTAGTGCTGGTATGATCGCACCCGTCAACCTTTGCGCTCGAATTCACTTTGTTCCTCCGTAGAGCTAATGAAAAAAAAAATGCAAAAATGAGCGCAGAAACGAAAGAAAAAAAAGTATCGAGTGCATTTCACACGACCTTACGCCTTTTGCGAGTGAGCACGTGCCCAAAACATTAACCGTAACGATCGGATTCCCGTCCAACGTCGGACAGTTTCCCGAGCAGCAAAAAAAAAATTAAAAAGGAGGGGTGCAACACGAGGACTTCCCAGGAGGTCACCCATCCTAGTACTACTCTCGCCCGAGCACGCTTAACTTCGGAGTTCTGATGGGATCCGGTGCATTAGTGCTGGTATGATCGCACCCGTCAACCTTTGTGCTCGAATTCACTTTGTTCCTCCGTAGAGCTAATGAAAAAAAAATGCAAAAATGATCGCAGAAACGAAAAAAAAAAAAGTATCGAGTGCATAGCACGTGCCCAAAACATTAACCGTAACGATCGGATTCCCGTCCAACGTCGGACAGTTTCCCGAGCAGCAAAAAAAAAATTAAAAAGGAGGGGGTGCAACACGAGGACTTCCCAGGAGGTCACCCATCCTAGTACTACTCTCGCCCAAGCACGCTTAACTTCGGAGTTCTGATGGGATCCGGTGCATTAGTGCTGGTATGATCGCACCCGTCAACCTTTGTGCTCGAATTCACTTTGTTCCTCCGTAGAGCTAATGAAAAAAAAAATGCAAAAATGATCGCAGAAACGAAAGAAAAAAAGTATCGAGTGCATAGCACGTGCCCAAAACATTAACCGTAACGATCGGATTCCCGTCCAACGTCGGACAGTTTCCCGAGCAGCAGCAAAAAAAAATTAAAAAGGAGGGGTGCAACACGAGGACTTCCCAGGAGGTCACCCATCCTAGTACTACTCTCGCCCAAGCACGCTTAACTTCGGAGTTCTGATGGGATCCGGTGCATTAGTGCTGGTATGATCGCACCCGTCAACCTTTGCGCTCGAATTCACTTTGTTCCTCCGTAGAGCTAATGAAAAAAAAATGCAAAAATGAGCGCAGAGAAAAGAAACGAAAGAAAAAGTATCGAGTGCATTTCACCACGAACTTTACGCTTTTGCGAGTGAGCACGTGCCCAAAACATTAACCGTAACGATCGGATTCCCGTCCAACGTCGGACAGTTTCCCGAGCAGCAAAAAAAAAATTAAAAAGGAGGGGTGCAACACGAGGACTTCCCAGGAGGTCACCCATCTAGTACTACTCTCGCCCAAGCACGCTTAACTTCGGAGTTCTGATGGGATCCGGTGCATTAGTGCTGGTATGATCGCACCCGTCAACCTTTGCGCTCGAATTCACTTTGTTCCTCCGTAGAGCTAATGAAAAAAAAATGCAAAAATGAGCGCAGAAACGAAAGAAAAAAAAGTATCGAGTGCATTTCACCAAGAACTTTACGCCTTTTGCGAGTGAGCACGTGCCCAAAACATTAACCGTAACGATCGGATTCCCGTCCAACGTCGGACAGTTTCCCGAGCAGCAAAAAAAAAATTAAAAAGGAGGGGTGCAACACGAGGACTTCCCAGGAGGTCACCCATCCTAGTACTACTCTCGCCCAAGCACGCTTAACTTCGGAGTTCTGATGGGATCCGGTGCATTAGTGCTGGTATGATCGCACCCGTCAACCTTTGCGCTCGAATTCACTTTGTTCCTCCGTAGAGCTAATGAAAAAAAAATGCAAAAAAGAGCAGAAACGAAAAGAAAAAAAAAGTATCGAGTGCATAGCACGTGCCCAAAACATTAACCGTAACGATCGGATTCCCGTCCAACGTCGGACAGTTTCCCGAGCAGCAAAAAAAAATTAAAAAGGAGGGGTGCAACACGAGGACTTCCCAGGAGGTCACCCATCCTAGTACTACTCTCGCCCAAGCACGCTTAACTTCGGAGTTCTGATGGGATCCGGTGCATTAGTGCTGGTATGATCGCACCCGTCAACCTTTGCGCTCGAATTCACTTTGTTCCTCCGTAGAGCTAATGAAAAAAAAAATGCAAAAATGAGCGCAGAGAAACGAAAGAAAAAAAGTATCGAGTGCATTTCACACGAACTTTACGCCTTTTGCGAGTGAGCACGTGCCCAAAACATTAACCGTAACGATCGGATTCCGTCCAACGTCGGACAGTTTCCGAGCAGCAAAAAAAAAATTAAAAAGGAGGGGTGCAACACGAGGACTTCCCAGGAGGTCACCATTCTAGTACTACTCTCGCCCAAGCACGCTTAACTTCGGAGTTCTGATGGGATCCGGTGCATTAGTGCTGGTATGATCGCACCCGT